>NC_051051.1:25740879-26058379 GCF_904848185.1 Acanthopagrus latus | reverse complement strand
AATGGATTACGGTCTCTCATCACAACAACTCAATGGAAATGAATATGTCGCAATAAAAATAAAAAATCATCTGCACCATTTTATGACAATCATCAGCATCTACTGTCCCCCTGGAATAAGACCTTCAGCAGAACTGTTTCAAGCCATCAACACCTCTGACTACACCCTCATCATGGGAGACTTCAATGCAAAACACATCGACTTCCACTGCAATATAACAAACACAAATGGAACTACACTCAAACAGATTTTAAACAACACCAACTTATTAGTAATCAACACCAATGAACCCACCTACATCTCACCAGCTACAGGCAACTCGGACATCCTGGATCTGATTCTTTGCACACCCGACCTGGCCTCAAAACTTCTCCAGTTCTCCACCACAAACCATCTCAGGAGTGACCACCTACCTGTCCTCACCACTTTCTCCTTCCACCTACAAGCCACCCCAAACAATAAGTACAACTACAGAAAAGCAGACTGGGAAATTTATAGAACGCACATCGAAGAAAATCTAAAACAAACACCCATCATCTCCAACACCACCCCCGACGATCTGGACCACCAAGCAGTCCTGTTAAGTCAAATACTCACCCAAGCCAGAGAGGAAACAATACCCAAAAACACCAACAAAATCCCAACACAGTCATTACCCCACCACATCCTCCAACTCATCAAGCAGAAGAGAAAATTACGAAGAAATTACATCCGGTCCCGATCACCTCAAACCAAAAGAGAAATAAACAGACTCCAAACCACTATCAAACTACAACTCAGCCTCCACAAACAAAACACCTGGAAAACTTTTTACAAGAAACTGGACCATGACACAAACCCCCGAACCTTCTGGCAGAAAATCAAGAGCATAAATGGAGATCCACAAACCAGCACCACCCCCTCACTTAAATCCTTTGGCACAATCATCACAGACAATAAAGAAAAGGCCACACTCTTCCGTAACCACCTTGAAAATATCCACTCATGCCCCAACGACACTCACTTCGACAACACATGGAAAGACCTGGTGGACAAGGAAATCACAAAACACAAATCATCACAGACAAATAGAATCAACCCCCCCACGGAGCACCACCTCCTCACAAAGCCTGTCACCACCGAAGAAATACAACTGCACTTAAAAAAGTTGAAAAATAAAGCACCGGGAGAAGACACCATTCACACCATACTGATCAAACAAGCACCAGTCACCTATCTCCAGCACCTTGGACAGCTCTACACCAATTGCCTCACCACCGGCCACTTCCCTTCACCTTGGAAGACTGCACTAGTCATCATGATCCACAAACCTGGAAAAGACCCCCACGATGTTACTAGCTATCGCCCTATTAGCCTCCTCAGCCACATTGGAAAACTCTTGGAAAGAATCATCACCTCTCGTCTCAGCAATCACATTGAATCAATAGGTCTCATCGGTATCCATCAAGCAGGTTTCAGAAAAGGTAGAGCAACAACAGACAACATTCTCCGTTTATCTGAAGACATCTACAGAAACTTCAATAAAAAACAAATTACCCTAGCAATATTCTTTGACATCGAAAAAGCGTTCGACAAAGTATGGCATAACGGTCTCATGTACAGATTAATGGACACCAACCTCAAACTACCCAAAGCCACCCAATCCATCATCTCCAGCTTCCTCAATAACCGCCACATCAAGGTCAAAGTCAACTCAGCCATCTCAACATCATTCACCCCCCAAGCAGGAGTACCACAAGGCGCAGTTCTCAGTCCACTTCTATTTCTCATCTACACCTCAGACATCTACTACCCGCCAGCCACCATAGCCAAAGTTTCTCAGTTTGCCGATGATCTCTGCTACTGGTCCAGCTCAAAATCTCCACAACTAGCAGCCAATAAACTTCAGCATTGCATAACAGAAATAGAAACCTGGTCAAGCATGTGGCGCATCAAACTTAACCCTGTCAAAACCCAATGTGTCATCTTCACCAAGAATCAACAGCTACAGCTCAACAACACCAACCTCTCATTATTCAACCAGCAAATCAGCATCAGCAACGAAGCAACATTCCTCGGAGTCATCTTTCAAAGCAACATGACCTGGACCAAATTCATCACAAAACTGGAACAAAAAGGAAACATCAGACTGAACCATCTCAAAGCCCTCTGCGGAAAGCATGGTGCATCACCCTCAACAATAATCAAAGTCTATCTAGCCTACATCCGCCCCCTGTTTGAATACTCTGTCCCCGCCTGGATCACCCTCACTGACAACCAGATACAACGCCTCCAAGTCATACAAAACAAAGCACTAAAACTGGCTCACCGTCTCCCAAATTATATCAGCAACCACTACATCCACAGAATAACCGGCATCCAGACCATCAGACAGAGACACCAAGCATTAGCCCTAAGATACCTAAGCACAGCAATAACCAACCCTGCCCTTCAGAAAACCATCCAAGAAGCCAAACAAACTGTCAACACCCCCCTGTCATTCATCCTCCAGCTGAAGCCCCCGTCCCCGTCCCCATCCCCCTGACCCCCTAATCCCCTGATCCCCTGATCCCCCTCTTCCATGGCCAAGTAACTTAACACAAAACATACAACACAAACCATCTAATACACACACATGAATATATGAATATGAATGATCACTTATGAAACACAACACACACACACAAAACACATAAACACGAGTCTGCACTAAGTACACATGAGCACTTTTTTTTTTTTTTTTTTTTTTTTTTTGTTTCTCTCTCTCTCTCTCTCTCTCTCTCTCTCTCTCTCTCTCTGTCTCTCTCTCTCTCTCCTGCCTTGGTTCACTTACGTCCTCCTTCCTCCAGAGTCCAGCCCCTCCCACCTCTTGCCGCTCACCAAGCTCCACCCACAACAATGGGTAGAAAAGGGCAGACGCCCTGAGCTACTCCACCAGGCTCAAGAGCTCTCGACTCGACCCTCAGCAGCATATTGGACTCAGTTGAAGATTAGCAGACATGAGCGGCAGAGGAAAGGGAGGTAAAGGACTCGGTAAAGGAGGCGCCAAGCGCCACCGTAAAGTTCTCCGTGATAACATCCAGGGAATCACCAAACCCGCCATCCGCCGTCTGGCTCGCCGCGGCGGAGTGAAGCGCATCTCCGGTCTGATCTACGAGGAGACCCGCGGTGTGCTCAAGGTGTTCCTGGAGAACGTCATCCGTGACGCCGTCACCTACACCGAGCACGCCAAGAGGAAGACCGTCACCGCCATGGACGTGGTGTACGCTCTGAAGAGGCAGGGCCGAACCCTGTACGGCTTCGGAGGCTAAACCTCATCCCGACCCAACGATACCGGAACCAACGGCTCTTTTAAGAGCCACCCACCTGTTCTGAAGAGACGGTTCCTTAACCCGCACTGATCGGAGAAAATCACTTGGAATGAATTCTTTCTACATTCATATTTACATCCAGTATGTAAAGGTTCAATATGAGAACTGTAGTTGCTGCTTTAAACACCAGTGATCAAATATTAACACTGGTTACTGTGAGTGTGTATTAAACTTGGAAACGGCCTGTGTGATCATTTCAAACCGGACTGTAAACACACATCCCTCCTATAATAAGACTGAAGAAATAACGAAGCGTTTGCATTTTGTTCACTTGATCCAGATAAAAGCTTCCAGCCTGCAGACTAGAATCCTTCTGTTATTCTGTTCATGTCATCACATTACTGTCAGTAACAGTGAGGCTGAACTGTCCAGGTGTCAAACACAACTTTCAAAAGGAAACACTAACAACCTGCACTGACCTCTTAATCTTTCATCTTCACCTGCCTGATTTTGACACATTACTCGTTAATTTCAGCACATTTATCAACACATCTGAGCTGATTAAGGCAGAAAATAATCAGATTTTTCCAGAATGAAAGTGTTTCCCCATATGAAATAGTTGCACCTCAACTACAACAGTAACATCCTGCATTTACATCAAAGTACCATCATAATAATATCAAACATTTAATATTTCAACTCTTTTTTTCAGTGACGTCTACATACTTTTAAATACCTCATTACATGTAATGACGTATCTATAAATTGTTTAATAAGAACTTTAATCCACCTCAAGTCTTCCGTCTGATTGTCCAACGTTGCTCCTACAGCGCATGCTCAGAAACAGCCAATCATGTGAGAGCGACAGCACAGTGATATTTGCATCGATCGCATCTAAATACTTCTCTCCTCCCGCCAGTCACAACCTGTCACAGAGTAGAACTACCAGGAAATCATGCCTGAACCACCCAAAGCAGCGAAGAAAGGCTCTAAGAAGGCCGTTTCTAAGGCCGTGAGCAAGTCCGGCAGGAAGAAGAGGAGGCCCAGGAAGGAGAGCTACGCCATCTACGTCTACAAGGTGCTGAAGCAGGTCCACCCTGACACCGGCATCTCCTCCAAGGCCATGGGCATCATGAACTCCTTCGTCAGCGACATCTTCGAGCGCATCGCCGGTGAGGCCTCCCGTCTGGCTCACTACAACAAGCGCTCCACCATCACCTCCAGGGAGATCCAGACCGCCGTCCGCCTGCTGCTGCCCGGGGAGCTGGCCAAGCACGCCGTGTCCGAGGGCACCAAGGCCGTCACAAAGTACACCAGCTCCAAGTAAACCTGCTGACACTCCAGCAACACAACGGTCCTTTTCAGGACCACACACTGCTTCTACTGAGAGCTTCAGTCCTGATATCAGTTCTCACCTGGAAGAGTTTGATGTTTTACTTTGTTTATAGCAGTGCAAGTTCAACCATGTCTGAAAATGTAATTCATTTCAAAGTCATACTGGCAGTAAAGTCCTGTATAACAGTCTGATTGTATCAGAGTGCAGCATCACTTACTGAACTACTTGATTTCTTCGCTGGTGCAGTGACACTAAGAAACTGAAGCTCCTCAACAAAACATGAATTTACCCCAAACTGAATAAAATATAAAGTTATATTCTCCCACCTCAATTGATTCTGTTAGACTATTGTCATATTTTAAACTTTTACAGGCCAAATATAAAGTTTTCATTAAGGAACTAATGGTATTAAAATGATATTAATTTAAAGTGGCTCCATAATGAGGTACTTTAAAATTGAGTGTTGGTGACGTTTGATAAAATCGATTTTCTTTTCTGATCTGATACTGAGTAATATATTCAGACGACACCGATCCGACTCTGTGCAGACACAGTAGTGTATTTCAGATCAAAGCTTCATAAAGAATACAAGACATCAGAGTAATTTATTTATTTTAAAATTACAGGGTGAAACAAATGATGGAGCCGCTCTGCGCTGCATGCTTCAGTTTATTTAGATTCATGTGTGCAGTCTCTCCAGATAACCGACAGTGAGGAGACACAAACACGCGAGGTTTAATAATACTGGGTGACTCAAAGTGAAATTGCCAGTAAAACATTTTATTAAATAAATAAATGCCAAGTTTGTCATTACCCACATTTTAAAATATCTAACAGTTAAAGCAAATTAGACTGATTGTAAAAAATATATTCTATAGATAAAATGTTATTTTCTATCCATCTTTTCTAGTGTATAAGTTCACCATGGCTGTTTTATCTCAATTGCTCTGTATAATTTAATGACACCTTATCGATGTAATCCACTTTAAATAATCCATAATTTAGGAAACTTTACCTGAATAAATCTGTGTGAGATTATCTCAGTGACACACATTATTACTCCAAGCTGAACTCGTGCAGCTTCTTGTTGCAGCATGTATTTATTTTATAACTTATTTCATAACCATATTTATTGTTTTGAACAACTCTGTTGTGTTGCCACAACTCCTTACTGTTTTTCCACAAACATCACAAACTGCGTCTCGTCTGGAGCTGAAAAAGCTCCACACATGATTCTGTTGACGCTCTGTTATCGTGTCTGCAGACTGACTGAGCTGCACTGACGCATTACGCACTTACCCAGGTGGAAGAAAAAGTAGTTCCCACCAACCGTGAACCATTTAGACAAAATCTCAATAGTTTAGTTACTTTCCACTGCGTTCCTGTTAATGATATACATGATCTCAAATGACTGAAGTATCAAAAGTATTGATATTTTGATTAGAGAATCGATGTTAGAGCATAAAGATCTGGTATCAATATGTCAGTATCAATCCGCACATTGAGTGTAAAATCTGTCCTGGAGGGATAAATGTTGCAGACTAACGCTGCATACTGCACCGATCATCTGCTGGATATTTGTGTTTACACTGTATCATACTGTATATTTGCAAGTTGTACACAACACAACTTGTTGTGCATACTTGTTATTCCTAATCTTATATTCTTTGTATCTTTATATTTTCCATTTCATACCTCATGTTTCATTGTGCAACAGAATATGAAGAAGACAAGGAAAGAATTTCACACAAACTGCTTGTTAACAGAGAATATGACAAACATTTAGACTTGATTTAACAGATCTATTGACATCAGTTAACTTTGGTTTTTACATTTTTTTTGAGGGTTTACTCTCTTAAAGGGGCACTATGTAGTTTTGGAAAATGAACTCAAACTCTGATTTTTTTTAATATTCTCAATATCAATGAGATGATAATACAAACTCTGAACTATTTATTTTTTTCCACAAGTGAATAAACAAGCTGTTTATAAATAAAGAACAAAGTACCAGAACAGTGTTTGAAGTGAGAAAGGTGGCAGGGTCCGCCACATATAAACACAATCGAATGGTATGAAACTGTGTTGTCAGTTTGTTTATTCAGTCAGTCAAACTGAGTTTGTTCAGGTATAAAAATTATCTACACATTGCTCCTTTAACTTGCTCAGAATGAAGCGCTGCACTGGTTGTTTTTATCTGTGACTGAATTAAACTCTAAATAAAATCACTGCCTACTAGTTACAAGTTAATTTATACGTTTCCGACATGTGGGAGCAGTGTTAATACTCATCATGAGATGTTTTCCACCTTTATAAAAAACAAAACAAAAACACCAGTAATGATGATCAGTATCTTATAAGTATCTAGATAATAATCTTCTCCTAATTTTGTTTACTTCATGATTTCTTAAATCTGTTCTGTAGGACTGCGTGTTACAGTTTTTCTCGATTGTTTACACACAAAAACTGGTACTTGAGACACAATGACCACAACATGTAACTCATGCACCAACCAATGAACCAACTCTGCTAAACTACAAGCACAATTCCTGCTTTACACTCAAATTGCAGTTCTAAAACAAACACTACACACAATTCTCTGCATTTGGCACAATTTTCATGGAGAAAATCTCTTGTTTTCACAAGGAACACACTGTCATTCAAAATTCTAAAGTCAATTGCCCTTCTATGCACACTGACTCATCACATGGGCAAACACCTGTCACACAGTTTGACAATTAGCAGTCAGAGCTTTAGCATAAAAGGCCAACAGGTGAGCTCTTCTGCTTTGGAGCAATGGATGAACATTGGAAACAGAGGCAGAGCCAGAGGAGTGAGAGTAATGAGAATAGGTAAGAAATCTGCTCTCACTAGAAAATTGCAGTACTGCATATCAATACAGTACTCAATGAGTACAGTAGTACAGTATTGCCTGTGGACTGTTCTGTTGACTGTAAAAATAAAGTATGTTTCAAGTATTTGGGAAATGTATTCCTACACAGTATTTACAGTATTTTACTATTTGTATTGCAGAACTGAAAGATTACCAACACAAGGTGGATAAAATATATTTGTTACCACGTATTTCTGTCCTGAGTATAAAAACAATATTCTCAAATATTTTACAACAGTCATGTATGAGCTGTCTGTAGCAGGTGTAACACTGAACAAAAAAAGGCCTAAGTCATTATGATCAATGAAGAAGAAGTGTTGTCCATTCATCACAGCGTTTTACACTGAGCACCTCTGTGTTCAACTGGTTCTTTTAATGTCTATTCATTTGATGGTTTGTGTGCCATTTGAAAACAAAATACCATTTTGAGAAGAAATAACATTGTTTTGAATGTAAAGGTTCATTTTGCAGGAGAATTGAGGGGTTTTGCCCATTGTGTGTGTGTGTGTGTGTGTGTGTGTGTGTGTGTGTGTGTGTGTGTGTGTGTGTGTGATTTTTGATTTGTGTGTGTAGAGTTCTGAGAGTAAGAGGCATGATTTCAGAAAATGTGTGTAAACAATCGAGAAAAACTGTAATATAACTAGTTGCATATTTAATTCAAGGTGAACCTTTCAGCTCCACAACTCCAAAACACCTGATTAAAACACAGTGTTCTTGTCAGTGATGACAGACATCCTCTATCTGACCCAGAGCAGATTAACTTTGAATTGAATTCAATTTTAAAAAACTTTATATGGGGGCAACTGAAGTCACGTGCAGTATTTGTACACAGGCACAAAACAAGTCAGAATTAAAAGACCAAATAAACAATGTAAGAAATGTACAGTGTTTACAAGAGGCACAAAGTAGCTGTGAGGTAGTTGGGTTGTGTATTAAGAGGCAGCAGCAAGTTGAAAAATGTAATAGAGAGAAATAAAGGGAAATGTAGTGAGCACAGCAGGTAACAGAGGCCATGTTTTTATCATTTTATACATCTGACCCACTTTCTGTTGTGTGAACACTGAGCAGTGTGACATGAGATGAACCAGCCCGTCATGTAAATATCATCCACCTCATCAGATGGATGTCAGCAAACTGTCAATATGTTCATTACTATTATGATTTTATTCATTTTAATACATGTCAAAGAGCAAATCAGGCTCATTTTTATCTCTTTGCTGTGAACATTTTGTTCTGCAGCATATTTCTTGTTTTATAAAATAACGTGAATCACACATTTTCCTCTCAGCACCTCGTTGAATCAGCTCAACACGTGTTTATTACTTCTGACTGGCTCTGTTATGTTACTTCTCATGGCTGCCACTGGTAATGAAACCACAGTCTGACCCATACAAAAGATAAGAGTGAGTCTGAATCCCACCATGTGTCTGAATATTTATCATAATCATCTTCATCAGTGAAGAAAAACAGCTGCTGTCAGATAAACAACAACATCTGTATAGTTCCTCAGGATCCAGATGTGAGCAGCCCAAATCTGCACTTCCTGTTTCGACACGTCACAAAACTGTAACTGTTACACTGAATACAGTTGTTGCATCGGATCGATGTCATTTATCTGTCAATATGTTCGTTATTATGATGATTATTGCCAGTTTGTTGGTCATGAATCTGGTCCCCAGCAGCAGGACGGTCCGCAGCCTCAGGCAGCAGCTCTGCTCGGAGCTGTGAGCTCGGCCATCCTCGGTGTGTTTGCTGCGACCAGGATAACTTGGTTTTCTATCGAACTGATCGTGTTCGGATGTTTGTTTTCAGCTGGAGTCTCTGAACCAACATGTGGATCAGCTGGAGATCTGCTTCTGACGGAGCTCTGCCGCCTTTAAACGCACTTTAACACAGAAATGAGAGGGAAAAGTCTCCGAGCGGCGCTGGACACGACGGCGAATGTGCGAGTTCTGGAGGCTCCACGATCGGAACCAAGAGTCCATCAGAACTCTGCACGGCGTCAACACGAAGAGACACAAGTCCGCCACCAGCTGACCCGGTGTCGGTCCGCAGCTCCGCTCCTACAGGCGCTTTAAAGGGTTTTATCGATGAGGAGAAAACACAAGTGAGCCGAAGTTCAGCCTGCTGACAGGAGCCGCGGCGGGGCTGAGTCTCCACGGTTCTCATGGTGTGTTTAAGTACCGCCCGTGCTCTCAGTTCTCCGTCACGTCAGACTCTCTCCTGCTGGATCCAACGGAAACTAAACGCTCGGTAAAGATGGCAGAAGTCGCTCCGGCTCCGGCTCCGACCACCGCTCCGGCCAAAGCAGCCAAGAAGAAGCGAGCAGCCAAGCCGAAGACGGGCCCCGGCCTCCGGGAGCTCATCGTGGCCGCTGTCACAGCGTCCAAGGACCGCGGCGGAGTGTCTCTGAGCGCCCTGAAGAAGAACCTGAGTGCTGGAGGATACGACGTGGAGAAGAACAAGGCCCGCGTCAAGGCCGCCGTCCGGGCCCTGGTGGACAACGGGACCCTGGTCCACACGAAGGGAACCGGAGCGTCTGGCTCCTTCAAGCTGGGCGCAAAGAAATCCGCTCCCAAAGCCAAGAAGCCCGCAAAGAAATCCGCTCCCAAAGCGAAGAAACCCGCAACGAAAGCTGTCAAAGCCAAGAAACCCGCAGCGGCTCTGAAGGCCAAGACCACCGCAGCCAAGTCCACCCCGAAGAAGGCGAAGAAGCCTGCGGGCAAGAAAACCAAGAGCCCCGCCAAGAAAGTGTCCAAGAAGACCTCAGCGGCCAAGAAGTCTCCTGTCAAGAGGGTCTCCAAGCCCAAAACCACCAAGGCAGCACCGAAGAAGAAGTGATCACCTGATCACCTGATCACCTGATCACCTTCAGTCCTTCACGAACTGTCGCTGCCGCCTCACGACTTTCAGAGACTCATTTTTATAAAAAGCCTGTTTTAGTCTCAGCAGTCAGCTGCTGATCTGAGGAAACTTCCTGTTTTCAGCTGTATTGAGGTTTTTCTTGCATGTGTCGAATTGTTTCTGGCTCTGGTGTTTGAATTATGCTGTTTTATCTGTATAAATCTTTATAAACTTTTTTTTAAAAGAAACTGTATAAATAAAGATTATTTTTTATTACGTATACGAGTTTGTGTATCTGTTATTTGCTGTTAACTGTCACCATTTTAAGTGTCAAAGAGCATTAAGGAAAATTCGCTTTTTACTCCTGCTGTGTTAAACTTCACATCACTAGATTTGTTTGGGTGGATATAAAAATACTTTTATATGTGGAGTAAAAAACAGCAACACAGAATGAAAGAAAAGGCCAATATCAGGTCATTTCTGCATACAAATACAAGTAACTAACATCTGGTATCAGATAAATTAGGAAACTATTAGTATAGTTTATATTCACTTTAGAAAAACAGTTTGACAGTGAGTCCAGTTTCTGTCCTGAAGTCATCACAGCATCGTTACAATGTCAACAGGAAACGACACCAGACTACAGTAACGAGTTTATTAAATCAGTAACAAATATTCAGTGAGTTTCCCCCTGCAGTTACCATCAGATGGACACAGGAGGGCGCTGAAAGACAACCAGACAACACGGTGAATGTTCCCACTGCAGGTTCTGGACAACATGGGTCTGGACCCCTGGAACCGAGTCCAGAACCCCCTGACAGGGAGTCTGCATCAGCGACACGAGGAGAGATTTCCTGCAGTTATTTTGTACAAAGTGTCTCAGCTGTTGAAACTGAAAACACTGTTTCTCATTGTTTCATGTCTGGATGACGGATGTTTCCCCCCCAGGTTGTATCTGCTCCTCTAACAAGACTCTAAACCGAACCTGGTCTAGAACCATCACTGCATGTTCTGATCAATCAACCAACTAATCAATAATGAAGATCCCATTTTTTAATATTCACATGTCCTCTGAAGTGCAGATGATCTACTGATAATATACATGTATAAAGATGGAACCCTGGTTCTGATCAGAGAGAAGTGGGGGGCTCTGAAAAGAGCCGTTGTGTTAGTTGAAGTCGGGTTGTGGTTCTGGTTCTGGTCCCGGTGCCTACTTGGACTTGGCGGGCTTCTCGGTCTTCTTGGGCAGCAGGACGGCCTGGATGTTGGGCAGCACGCCTCCCTGAGCGATGGTGACTCCTCCGAGCAGCTTGTTGAGCTCCTCGTCGTTGCGGACCGCCAGCTGCAGGTGTCGGGGGATGATCCTGGTCTTCTTGTTGTCCCGGGCAGCGTTTCCAGCCAGCTCCAGGATCTCAGCGGTCAGGTACTCCAGCACGGCCGCCAGGTACACGGGGGCTCCGGCACCGACACGCTGGGCGTAGTTGCCCTTCCTCAGCAGCCTGTGGACACGACCCACCGGGAACTGGAGCCCGGCCCGGGACGAGCGGGACTTGGCCTTGGCTCGGGCCTTTCCTCCGGTCTTTCCTCGTCCAGACATGTTCGGATGCTTTCTACACGTTCCACTCAGACGAGCTGCGGACCGGAGCCAGCAGCGCTCCTCTATATATCCGGGCAGCGGGCCGGGCCTCCTGCTGGACCAACCAGAGCCCAGGCTCCCGCAGGGGGGGCGGCCGCTCGGGGTCTTGGCGGGCTTTTCCAACACATTTTCCTCCAATAAGCAGCGGGGATCCGCAGCGCTCAGCCCCGCGAGGAGCGCCTGACCAATCACGAGCCACAGATCCGACCCGCGTCACAGGTCTACAAACAGCTGCTTCCTCACACACACACACACACACACACACACACACACACACACACACACACACACACACACACACACACACACACACACATCCTCCACATCAACTGTCATAAAACACACAAATATTACACTTGTTGCTTGTTCTCACTTAACATTTATACAAATATATTGATCAACAACACAAACACAAACATCTTTCTCACATTCTCCTCCTTTAATCATCTGATTGTTCTGGATCTATTACTTCCTCTCATCATTCAGAATATTTATAGTTACTCTGGCAAACATCTTATTCTCAGTATTGATGATCTTGTACAATCTGATTTAATCACTTTACACATAATCAATATAAGTGAACATCTGACAGACTGTGTTCATCTTCTTATAGTGGCTGTAAACCTGTAATAATCTCTTTACAGTGTGGTGATCTTCTTCTTCACTTACTGGATTAAATCATCATGTAGTATTAAACTATATTCTGTTTTCATCCACACTTTCTCTTTCCCTCCTTTTCTCGCCGCTTTAGATCGTTTACTGCTGCTGGCGCTTCATTTCAGCGCATGCTCAGTTTGTCCCACAACATCTCAGCCAATCACATGTGAGCAACAGCACAGCTACTTTTACATCACACACACATATACACTGTGTGTTCACACTGAGCTCAACTTATCTGTTCTGACAGGAGTCATCATGCCTGATCCACCCAAAGCAGCGAAGAAAGGCTCTAAGAAGGCCGTTTCTAAGGCCACCAAGTCCGGCAAGAAGAGGAGGAGGCCCAGGAAGGAGAGCTACGCCATCTACGTCTACAAGGTGCTGAAGCAGGTCCACCCTGACACCGGCATCTCCTCCAAGGCCATGGGCATCATGAACTCCTTCGTCAGCGACATCTTCGAGCGCATCGCCGGTGAGGCCTCCCGTCTGGCTCACTACAACAAGCGCTCCACCATCACCTCCAGGGAGATCCAGACCGCCGTCCGCCTGCTGCTGCCCGGGGAGCTGGCCAAGCACGCCGTGTCCGAGGGCACCAAGGCCGTCACCAAGTACACCAGCTCCAAGTAAACCTGCTGACACTCCAACAACACAACGGTCCTTTTCAGGACCACACACTGCTTCTACTGAGAGCTTCATTCCATCTTTCACGTTACATGATACATGTGAATAAGTAAAGCTAAAGATCTCAACATCATGTTACTGTGTGATAAACTACCAGAGGGAGGTAATGCAAAACTTAAAGTTCTCAATTCAGAACAATTACAATTTTCACTTGATAGTCATTTGATGCACCAACATCACAACAAATTCCTCGTATGTATAAAATCGTACTTGGCAGTAAAGCTTTTTCTGATTCTGAGAAGCAGCTGGTGGCTGGTCAAACTTCAGCCCTTCAACCATGAAACACTGAAATTCACTACAGAATTGTTCTTGTCAATATCAATGTACAATGAAACTGTAAATGTCTACAGTTCAAATTATACACATGTGGAGGTCACAGCTCTGAGGAAGCTGTTTATCACTCTGTTGGTGGATTTAATTAACCTGAAGGCAGCAGTTGGAAGTGTGTGTGTGTGTGTGCAGGCTGATGCTGGTGGCCTTTTCTTCTTCAGCCCAGCAGCATCAACAGTGTCTGGGCAGCTTTAACCACACGGTGAAGGTCTTTGTGTTGCATCTCTGCTGGGCCTCTGGACGAGCTGCGAGCTGTTAGAGCTCCACACCAGCTGCCTCCACATGCTGACTGCAGCAACTTGAGGTCGTCGACACGTTCTTCCACCTCGTTCCATGTATGTGTAGGAGGAGGTGTCGCTTCCTTTAGTTCTCCTGAAGTCAGTAATCAGCTCCTTTGTCTTGGAGGTGTGAAGGACCAGGATGTTCACCTCCAGCCTGCATCAGGCCCGCCACAGTTGTGTTGTCAGCAAACTTCAGATGGAGCTGGAGGTGTAGATGGGGGTGTCTGTGTTTAGGATGAAGGTGGAGGCAGGGCCCTTTCTGTCTTTGGGGGCCCTATGAAAGATGCTGTTTGGGGGCCCCTACTTTGTCAAACTATAATGGAGAGACTCCTACAAACATGCAACAATCTATTAGATTTTAATAGGAAGACAGGCTAAAGTCATGAAAACCTCTCAAATTAAAATCTAACAATTTAAATTGACCCACCTGAGCAAGTTGAACTGATAGAACATGATAATACAAGGTAAACTATGGGGATCCTCTATAGGTCAATGAATCAAACTGATGCAGTGTTCCTCAAAAATGCTTATTTCAAATTGTAAAAATAAGGTTCATAAATATTAAACACACACACACATTTAAGATATACAATTTAAAACACAGTTTATTTATTTTTTAAAGCCAGCATCCATATGAAAACACAAACAACAAGAACTGAAATCTAACAAGAATAAAACTGATAAGTAGTAAAGAACCTTTAACACAAGCTCTTCAGAACCGACACAGTAAACCAGCATATATCTTAAACAATGAACCCAAACCAGCAATAAAAAGACTACTTATGTTGTAATTTGAACGCAACCATATAGAACTATATAACACGATCACACCACTCTGAGTTAAGTTGCAGAAATTCAGAAATTCATAATCTGTGTTTATATTAAACATTGCAATATTCAGCGCAGTGCCCCTTTAAAGCACCCAATTTCAAACTTCTCACTTTTACAGTTTTTTTGGATTGCATAAACACTAAAATCAAAAGTTGTACACAATTATAGAAGCCTTACATTCAAGGAGCAAAACTCCGGACCAGATTAGCACAACTGTAAGCACAATGTCAGCTTCACACTTTTTGCAAATGACTGCACACAGTAAATTGCAAAACACTAAACACACTTGTATACATTAGACACAGATGCATATCATGATGTCACTTCCTTGCAAATTCCAAAGCACTGACTTTCAAATGACCACACACATTATCTAATTGGTTAAACACAACACTCAGGTGCATCAACACATGATTTCTTAATTGTAGACACACAAATCAGGTTCAAGCACTACAAAATGGCAGCAGGTGAGTTCACCTGTCTTCTACCACAATGGAACGAGTAAGACGAGGAAGAGTCAGAATGAGAGGAGGAATTCAAAGAGAAGCAGAAGAAGGTGAAGGCAGAGGCCATGCCAGAGGTCAAGGCGGAGGTGGAGGTGGAGGTGGAGGACGAGGACGAGGACGAGGACGAGGACGAGGACGACCAGAAGCAGGAATACATGCCCTGAGAAGGAGAGGTCCAAATTTATCTAATGAAATTCGGGCAACATCAGTTGACCGTGTGGTGAACCACGGACTGACGCTGAGGGAGGCTGGACTGGGAGTTCAGCCAAATCTTAGCAGATATACAGTGGCATCTGTTATCAGGACATTTTGACAAGAAAACAGGTAAAAACAAATCTTTCTACAAAAGTTATCAACTGCTTAATATGTACCATATCAGCACTGTTCATACTGGTTCCTGTGAGATCCTATGTATTTCTTTCCACATAGGATTCAGGTTCGAGAGCGACAAGGAGGGAGGGGCCTATTTTCACACAAGAACAAGAAAGAGCAATAATAAACATGGTTCTGGCCAATAATGCAATAACTCTCAGAGAAATTCAAGTCAACATCATTGGCGACGATGGCATTTTCAGTAATGTTCATCAGGTCTCTCTCTCAACACTGGCACGCATCCTGGAAAAAAATCAACTTCAAATGAAACAACAGTATCGAGTGCCTTTTGAGCGGAATTCGGAGAGGGTCAAACAACTGCAGCATGCATATGTGGAGGTATGTACTGTTCACTTTAGCACTGTGATGTTACACACTGCAAGCTAAATTTACTGTGTATTAGATCCATGCTAAACTACACAATCTTGTCTTTCACTGTATTACAGAGTTTTACAGATGGATGCTGAAGAAATCATGAGTTTATCTACATGGATGAGGCAGGGTTCAACCTCTCAAAATCAAGAAGGAGAGGCAGAAACGTCATTGGCCACAGGGCTATAATCGACGTCCCAGGACAGCGTGGGGGGAACATCACCCTCTGCGCTGCCATCACACAGAATGGGGTCCTCCTCCGTCATGCCAATATGGGCCCTTATAACACAGCTCACATTCTGACATTTCTGGACCAACTGCACAACATCCTCACAGTGAACCAAATACAACAGATGCAATACATTGTCATCTGGGACAATGTATCATCCCACCGCTCTGCACAGGTCCATAACTGGTTTCAGCAAAATCCTCAATTTTCTGTGCTATACCTTCCACCTTACTCTCCATTTCTAAATCCAATCGAGGAGTTCTTCTCAACATGGCGGTGGAAGGTGTATGATCTGCAGCCCCAGGCTCAAGTGCCCCTCACTGAGGCCATGGAGGAGGTCTGTGACCAAATTGACGCCATAGCCATTCAAGGATGGATTCGACATGTACAGCGGTTCTTCCCTCGTTGCCTTGCTAATGAAGATATCGCCTGTGATGTCGATGAAATTCTGATCCAGCTCGGCGAAGAGATAATCCCTGATATTTTCCCTGCTGTATTTTCTTTTCTTTTTTGTCAGTCTCCCCCCCCCATTTTTTTTTATAGTGTGTGTGTTTTTTTTTGATTGGGTGTGTATTTGTTTTTTATTTTTATTTTTATTTTGGTGTTACGCACAGTACAGCATGGACATCTTTTGTTGAAATTTTGAGTGATTTAGATAAATAAATTATATTTTCATCACTCTTCAGCACTGGTCTTGTGTTGTATTTGGTGAATTTTTAGTATTGTATATTTGCACTTTTCTCTGTGTACTTCACTCACATTACTCAATTAACTGAGGAGTAGAATTGCTAAAAGTGTTTTAGGTTAAGCGCAGCAGTGTGTAACTGGTTCAGACAGAATTTAGTCATGAAACGTGTGTTTTTATATGGTAACAAAATATCATTTTTATAAAGTAGTGTATAGTTTTCACAATAGTGTTTCATTTTGCAAAGGATGTGAGGTGTTCTGCTAATTGTGTGTAGTGTTTTGAAAAACCGGGCCCTATATTCAAAATCGTGCTTAAGCAACTGAAAAAAACTGTAAGCAGTTTTAGACACATTGTACTTGTTAGTTACAAAACGATGATAAATGGCTGAGATGTTGTGGGACAAACTGAGATCATCAGATCTACAAACGCTGGAGAAAATGTGGATGAAAACATAGAATATAGTTTAATACTACATGATGATTTAATCCAGTAAGTGAAGAAGAAGATCACCACACTGTAAAGAGATTATTACAGGTTTACAGCCACTATAAGAAGATGAACACAGTCTGTCAGATGTTCACTTATATTGATTATGTGTAATGTGATTAAATCAGATTGTACAAGATCATCAATACTGAGAATAAGATGTTTGCCAGAGTAACTATAAATATTCTGAATGATGAGAGGAAGTAATAGATCCAGAACAATCAGATGATTAAAGGAGGAGAATGTGAGAAAGATGTTTGTGTTTGTGTTGTTGATCAATATATTTGTATAAATGTTAAGTGAGAACAAGCAACCTGAGTGATATTTGTGTGTTTTATGACAGTTGATGTGGAGGATGTGTGTGTGTGTGTGTGTGTGTGTGTGTGTGTGTGTGTGTGTGTGTGTGTGTGTGTGTGTGTGTGTGTGTGTGTGTGTGTGTGAGGAAGCAGCTGTTTGTAGAAGAGTGTGTGGCTCTTAAAAGAGCCGTTGTGGTGTTAAACTGATCCGGGGTCAGTCTAAGCTCTCTCTCCCCGGATGCGGCGGGCCAGCTGGATGTCTTTGGGCATGATGGTGACCCTCTTGGCGTGGATGGCGCACAGGTTGGTGTCCTCGAACAGTCCGACCAGGTAAGCCTCGCTGGACTCCTGCAGGGCCATGACGGCGGAGCTCTGGAAGCGCAGGTCGGTCTTGAAGTCCTGGGCGATCTCCCGGACCAGGCGCTGGAAGGGCAGCTTGCGGATGAGCAGCTCGGTGGACTTCTGGTAGCGGCGGATCTCTCTGAGAGCCACGGTACCGGGCCGGTACCTGTGCGGCTTCTTGACCCCGCCGGTGGCCGGGGCGCTCTTCCGGGCGGCCTTGGTGGCCAGCTGCTTCCTGGGAGCTTTACCTCCGGTGGATTTACGGGCTGTCTGCTTGGTTCTCGCCATTGCTGCGGGCGTGTGCGTGCGTGCGTGTGTGCGGGGCGAGCAGAGGCGCGCGGCTCTTAAAGCGCGAGACCGGATCCGACCTGTGACGCGGGTCGGATCTGTGGCTCGTGATTGGTCAGGCGCTCCTCGCGGGGCTGAGCGCTGCGGATCCCCGCTGCTTATTGGAGGAAAATGTGTTGGAAAAGCCCGCCAAGACCCCGAGCGGCCGCCCCCCCTGCGGGAGCCTGGGCTCTGGTTGGTCCAGCAGGAGGCCCGGCCCGCTGCCCGGATATATAGAGGAGCGCTGCTGGCTCCGGTCCGCAGCTCGTCTGAGTGGAACGTGTAGAAAGCATCCGAACATGTCTGGACGAGGAAAGACCGGAGGAAAGGCCCGAGCCAAGGCCAAGTCCCGCTCGTCCCGGGCCGGGCTCCAGTTCCCGGTGGGTCGTGTCCACAGGCTGCTGAGGAAGGGCAACTACGCCCAGCGTGTCGGTGCCGGAGCCCCCGTGTACCTGGCGGCCGTGCTGGAGTACCTGACCGCTGAGATCCTGGAGCTGGCTGGAAACGCTGCCCGGGACAACAAGAAGACCAGGATCATCCCCCGACACCTGCAGCTGGCGGTCCGCAACGACGAGGAGCTCAACAAGCTGCTCGGAGGAGTCACCATCGCTCAGGGAGGCGTGCTGCCCAACATCCAGGCCGTCCTGCTGCCCAAGAAGACCGAGAAGCCCGCCAAGTCCAAGTAGGCACCGGGACCAGAACCAGAACCAGAACCACAACCCGACTTCAACTAACACAACGGCTCTTTTCAGAGCCCCCCACTTCTCTCTGATCAGAACCAGGGTTCCATGTTTGTTCTGTTATTAACAAAGACACATGACGATGTTCCGACCCGGAGCTGTGAGCTGATTACTGGGTTCACTTGTGTAGTTGGACCGTGTTGTGTGTTTTTACTCAGCAGCCATCAGACTTTTCTCTCTTTAATGATTTAACCGATAAATAACGTCTGTCATGATGTTCAGGGAACAACACGGTTTGATTTAAACCTTTTTATTGTCATTAGTAATCATCCATGAGCACAGTAGCACTTAGCATGTTAGCTTCTGAGACTTAGCTTGTCTCAAAACATACAGTGACCCGGAAGTCCCACACACACACACACTGCTCCCAGGCTGCAGCGACCTCTGGTGGCTAATGTGGAGAACTACATCTAAATCACATCTGAGTAGTGGTGAATTATCATCCGGTTTAAGGGAACAATGAGGGGTTTGTTTTGTTTGCAGTACAAGAAATGGAATATTATCACAATGTGACGCTTTTAAAACATGTTCATTTCTTCCAGCTGGGTTTAATGTATTCTATATTCAATCTTTAATATATTAGTTTAATTTAATGCCTCTGTCAAGTACTTTGAGTTGCCTTGTGTCTGAAGTGTGACACAAATAAATCCACAGAGACTGAAGATGGTCGAACTCTTTGATACACACTACACACTTCCTTACAATCATGTCATAGTTAGAGAAACAACAGTTAGGCAGTTTGACTGTTCTTATATGTTGTAAAAGTCATTTACATCCACACACAGTAGAAGCCAATGAGAAGTAAACAAAGTGTTCAGCACATCTGCAAAACAAAACAGATGCAAATGTTGACTGAGGTCAGTCAGTAACTGAAGAGCCAGCAACAAAATATATAACATATGAGACACCAAATGTCTGTTATCAAAAACCAAACCTGTCAGATAATATCAGGTAATATTACAGAATATTGATATTTTCTGAGTTTAACTTGAACGTCCCAAACATAACAACACACTCTCACTGTGAACAGAGAGATCATGTAAGACACTGATGAACTTAAAGCTCAAAGTTGTGCATAAAAAGGCATCAAATCAAACAATGGATATACACAGATTCATAGGGATCATTCGGTAATTGTTGTCAGAGATGAGTTCAATATAACTTGTAAAAAGTGAAGAATAAAGCAGCTGAGAGTCGTTTCTGTCACACAGTAAATCTGTCTGTCTGCAGCCGGATGGTTTTATTAAAGTGAAACTCTCACCAAAATGTGACTAAGGCTTTTTTTGTGAATGTATACGAGTCAAACCTTCATGTAAAAGCATAATTACGATGAAAGAGACAGAACTTCTGTCTTCCAGCAACAACTATCCACACGATATCTCACGTGACTTTTCCAGCTTTTTATTTTAGTATTGTTTCTTACATGAGGCTCCTTTTTTAACTTCAAGGTCAATATTGTTTTTCACTAATGACAAAACAACAAATTATCTGTTCATTTATATGGAACTGAGCTTTAGGAGCGTTCCACCTTAACTCACCTCCATGTTACGCTGCATTCAGAGTCGACACTTCTGCACCAGCAGGACGGCAAAAAGTAGAGAAAACGTCTGAACACGTTAAAGATCCTGTTGTGATGCTCAGTCTCATCCGGACCTGAAACAACAGCTGTATACTGGATATAATTCACTGATATTGAACAAATTGGACATTTAGAGTGTATTTCCATCTGAACTGTCTCTTCTTGTGTTATACAGTTTATAATGAAGTGTGTTCAGAGGACTTTATATAACACCTCTGTAATGTGAAGATGGTTTAAAATAAGTGGTTATTAATCAGCAGTAATGTGAGATTAAACCTTTTTTTTTTCCTGCATGTGTGTGTTGACTGATGTTACTGATAACCAGGACTCAAGTCTTTCAGAGCAGCTGTGTGGCTCTTAAAAGAGCCTTTAGTTGTTCAGGTGATCACAGCTCACTTCTTCTTCAGTGCTGCCTTGGTGGTTTTGGGCTTGGAGACCCTCTTGACAGGTGACTTCTTGGCTGCAGAGGTCTTCCTGGCCACTTTCTTGGGGATCTTGGGGCTCCTGGTTCCTGTCTTGGGGGTCTTGGTTCCTGTCTTGGGGCTCCTGGTTCCTGTCTTGGGGCTCCTGGTTCCTGTCTTGGGGGTCTTGGTTCCTGTCTTGGGGCTCCTGGTTCCTGTCTTGGGGCTCCTGGTTCCTGTCTTGGGGGTCTTGGTTCCTGTCTTGGGGGTCTTGGTTCCTGTCTTGGGGGTCTTGGTGGTCTTCCTGGCCGCTGGTTTCTTCGCCTTCTTCGGTGGTTTCTTAGCGGCTGGCTTCTTGGTCTGTGTCGCTGGTTTCTTTGCCCTCACGGTCTTCACGGTCTTGTTGGTTCCCCTCTTGGCTCTGGGCTCAGCCGGCTTCTTGCTGATCTTGAAGGAGCCGGATGCCCCGGACCCCCTGGCCTGGATCAGAGTCCCCCTCAGCACCAGATTCCTGAGGGCGAGTTTAACACGGCCGTTGTTCGTCTCCACGTCATACCCCCCTGCGATCAGAGCCTTCTTGATGGCCGACCCCGACACGCCCCCCCGCTCATTGGACGCGGACACGACCGCAACGATCCGGTCGCTGAGTCCGGGTCCGGTTCTGGGCTTGTTCACCCGCTTCTTCTTGGCAGCTTTAGTCGGAGCTGGAGCGACTTCCACCATTTTGTATCGATCCTTCAGTTCGTACAGCGGACGTGACGAGTCTGGTCGATTCAGGGACTCGAACCATCAACCTGGTATTAAAACTCGACATGAGAACCGTGGAGACTCAGCCCCGCCGCGGCTCCTGTCAGCAGGCTGAACTTCGGCTCACTTGTGTTTTCTCCTCATCGATAAAACCCTTTAAAGCGCCTGTAGGAGCGGAGCTGCGGACCGACACCGGGTCAGCTGGTGGCGGACTTGTGTCTCTTCGTGTTGACGCCGTGCAGAGTTCTGATGGACTCTTGGTTCCGATCGTGGAGCCTCCAGAACTCGCACATTCGCCGTCGTGTCCAGCGCCGCTCGGAGACTTTTCCCTCTCATTTCTGTGTTAAAGTGTGTTTAAAGGCGGCAGAGCTCCGTCAGAAGCAGATCTCCAGCTGATCCACATGTTGGTTCAGAGACTCCAGCTGAAAACAAACATCCGAACACGATCAGTTCGATAGAAAACCAAGTTATCCTGGTCGCAGCAAACACACCGAGGATGGCCCGAAGCCAAACTGCAGATCAGAGTTGCGCAATAAAATCAGATCAGATTTATTTTATAAAGCTCATAATCTCACTCACATCTGCTCAGTGGGCTCATCAGCCTGTACAAGAAGAATCATCTGAGCCCAGAACCTCCAGTCCAGACAGACGAAACGTCCGTACTGAGAAAAAAAAAACAACAAAAACATTTTAACATGGAGGAGAAAAAGAGGCGGAAGAAGCTTCAGAGGAGGATCAGAGGAGGATCAGAGGAGGATCAGAGGAGGATCAGAGGAGGATCAGAGGAGGAGAGGAGGATCAGAGGAAGATCAGAGGAGGATCAGAGGAAGATCAGAGGAGGAGGATCAGAGGAGGATCAGAGGAGGATCAGAGGAGGATCAGAGGAGGATCAGAGGAGGATCCTTCTCTCAGGACCGACTGAGGTGTGATGATGTCACAGGTTCAGACCAGAACATCTGATTCTGATGACGTAACATCCTCAGTGAGGCTGATTCTGTTGTTGTTGCTTTTATTGTCTCTCTTAGGAAAATTGTGTTTTGGACACAAGAGAACGTCACATGTTCACATATAGCACATGACAAAAACACAGAACACAGGAAACGACAAAAGGAAAAGAAAAAACAAGAGGAAAGAAGCGGAAACGTGTTAACATATAAGTTCATATCAGCACAGAGCACACACACACTCTTCCTATTGCACATGTATGAAGTTTTCTGTGTTCATGTCAGTTCAGACAACAGGAAGAGTCAGATACTGTGTGGTGACACATTCACAGTCAGTCCGACAACTGAACTTCACATTAGATACTGATCAGGTTCATTAATGAGGTTTATTGGAGGCAACATGAGCAGATACATGTTGGTTTTTTTTTCACATAAATTCACAGTGAAACAGATCTTTTCTCTATCATCCCATTAGAATTTCAGTAATTTCTGTGTTATTATTCAAATTACATTCAGAACAGTTATAGGTTATTATCAGTGTTTACTGCTGTACTTATTCATACACAAACCATCAGTGTCACTGTCAGCATGATGTCGTACCGTCTGTCCACACATGAACTGATGACTTTCTTGCTGAGTAATAAAGATTTAATACTGTTAATATTTTGTTAATATTTTGTCATCACTGTGTTGTCAACCACAGCTCCTGTACACATGTGGAGAGTATTCTCACTATTCTGTAAGTTTCTATTTTTCTACTGTTGATTCTGAATTATGACTGCAGTTCTTATTGTTGCTCAACTTTGTTTATAGTCACGACAATGTACAGTCGAGTCCCACAGGAAGGATTTTATATCTGTAATATTAACTGTAAGTGAAAGATTACTCTGATTATAACAGTAAACTAGATGATTGCAGTGTTCTGGAAGCTCGACTGGTGAAAGATCCATACAGAACCGTCAGACGTGCTGCTGTTCGTTCATAAACAGGATTTCTGTATCATTCTTTAAGTCTGTAAGTGAGGTGAAAAGCTTTTTTCTTCCAGCGATGTTGGTTCAGAGAACATGTGATGCTCATGTAAACAGGATCCAGGAGGCGGTTCTGATAGTTTATTATCCTGAAATTGGATTTCGGTTGGAGGTCCAAACACTGGAGTTCTGATCTTTGGAGAAGTGGTTCTGGGATGTTGTTAGTCTGACAGCCACATTCAGTAGTTCTTTCACTACAGAGCAACAAGGAGCCATTTATTTAATCTTTCAGTTAATCATGAGACAAAATGGCTTCCAGCAACAATTACAAAACTAATGTCCATTATGAGACAACACGATCACTGGGATGGGCTCCTGGGTGAAGTACTGTGTAGCCTCAAAAATACATAACAGTATTTGTTGAACTGAAGGATTTTTAGAAGATTTGTATAGTCAACAAGGGGATCAACTCTCAGGACACATACAGGGTTGAAAAAAAGTAGACAAGTGAGAAAGTACAACTCAAACATGACTGACATCAGGTTTCTCCATTCTGGAAAACAATCTCATAAAGATGTTGAGCTGACAGTTAAAACTACATTAACTAGAGGAAACATTGACCAGGTCATAATCAGCAGGTTGACTGTTGTGAGACTTCAGACGTCCTGATCGTGTTGACGTGATGGTGACAGTTTGAGGAAGCGACTCTTTAGAAGCAGTGTGTGGTCCTGAAAAGGACCGTTGTGTTGTTGGTGTGTCAGCAGGTTTACTTGGAGCTGGTGTACTTGGTGACGGCCTTGGTGCCCTCGGACACGGCGTGCTTGGCCAGCTCCCCGGGCAGCAGCAGGCGGACGGCGGTCTGGATCTCCCTGGAGGTGATGGTGGAGCGCTTGTTGTAGTGAGCCAGACGGGAGGCCTCACCGGCGATGCGCTCGAAGATGTCGCTGACGAAGGAGTTCATGATGCCCATGGCCTTGGAGGAGATGCCGGTGTCAGGGTGGACCTGCTTCAGCACCTTGTAGACGTAGATGGCGTAGCTCTCCTTCCTGGGCCTCCTCCTCTTCTTCTTGCCGGACTTGCTCACGGCCTTAGAAACGGCCTTCTTAGAGCCTTTCTTCGCTGCTTTGGGTGGTTCAGGCATGATTTCCTGGTAGTTCTACTCTGTGACAGCTTGTGACTGGCGGGAGGAGAGAAGTATTTAGATGCGATCGATGCAAATATCACTGTGCTGTCGCTCTCACATGATTGGCTGTTTCTGAGCATGCGCTGTAGGAGCAACGTTGGACAATCAGACGGAAGACTTGAGGTGGATTAAAGTTCTTATTAAACAATTTATAGATACGTCATTACATGTAATGAGGTATTTAAAAGTATGTAGACGTCACTGAAAAAAAGAGTTGAAATATTAAATGTTTGATATTATTATGATGGTACTTTGATGTAAATGCAGGATGTTACTGTTGTAGTTGAGGTGCAACTATTTCATATGGGGAAACACTTTCATTATGGAAACATCTGATTATTTTCTGCCTTAATCAGCTCAGATGTGTTGATAAATGTGCTGAAATTAATGAGTAATGTGTCAAAATCAGGCAGGTGAAGATGAAAGATTAAGAGGTCAGTGCAGGTTGTTAGTGTTTCCTTTTGAAAGTTGTGTTTGACACCTGGACAGTTCAGCCTCACTGTTACTGACAGTAATGTGATGACATGAACAGAATAACAGAAGGATTCTAGTCTGCAGGCTGGAAGCTTTTATCTGGATCAAGTGAACAAAATGCAAACGCTTCGTTATTTCTTCAGTCTTATTATAGGAGGGATGTGTGTTTACAGTCCGGTTTGAAATGATCACACAGGCCGTTTCCACGTTTAATACACACTCACAGTAACCAGTGTTAATATTTGATCAGTGCGTGTTGAAACTTCCATCACTGGTGTTTAAAGCAGCAACTACAGTTCTCATATTGAACCTTTACATACTGGATGTAAATATGAATGTAGAAAGAATTCATTCCAAGTGATTTTCTCCGATCAGTGCGGGTTAAGGAACCGTCTCTTCAGAACAGGTGGGTGGCTCTTAAAAGAGCCGTTGGTTCCGGTATCGTTGGGTCGGGATGAGGTTTAACCTCCGAAGCCGTACAGGGTTCGGCCCTGCCTCTTCAGAGCGTACACCACGTCCATGGCGGTGACGGTCTTCCTCTTGGCGTGCTCGGTGTAGGTGACGGCGTCACGGATGACGTTCTCCAGGAATACCTTGAGCACACCGCGGGTCTCCTCGTAGATCAGACCGGAGATGCGCTTCACTCCGCCGCGGCGAGCCAGACGGCGGATGGCGGGTTTGGTGATTCCCTGGATGTTATCACGGAGAACTTTCCGGTGACGCTTGGCGCCTCCTTTACCGAGTCCTTTACCTCCCTTTCCTCTGCCGCTCATGTCTGCTAATCTTCAACTGAGTCCAGTATGCTGCTGATTCACAGACACTGTGTATTTACCTCCTTTCTGCGGACGTGATTGATGACATGCAGCCGTTTCGTTGGGCGGGAAATGACTCAGCGCTTCTTCCTGCTGCGTTTCAGGAGGAAGTCCGCTTAACTGAATCTAATGACGTCAGTGATCCACTCTGTCATGAAGGAACACGTCATAAGTTTTATTCGTATTCCGCCATAATTTACAGTTTACATCTGAAGATTAAACCATCAGTTCTGTCCTGAGAAACATCTCAGATCATTTCACTGAAACTACATGTCGACACTCAAACACAGCAAACGATCGAGCAAAATAAAGGAAACAAAGAAATGTTTACCAGAACTTTAATATTTCTACTGACCTTTGATTCATAGCAGGACGTTTAATGGACATTTCTTACATTAAAGGGCAACTCCATCAAACTACCCATTACAATGCGTTTGCACTAATACACAGGTAGTAAAAAACCTTGTGGCTACTGAGAAACCGCAAATTAATCAATAAAAACATGGATCTCCCCGTCGGGGAATCGAACCCCGGTCTTCCGCGTGACAGGCGGAGATACTGTCCACTATACTAACGAGGAGGGACGTTCAGGGGACATGACCACATCCGTCACATCAGTGCCCAGATGTAGGGATACATGTTGGCAGGGTCCGCCTCCTAAAGACTTTAATTGTATCACTACCTCTGATGATAATCAACTGTTTTATGCAATTTATTCATCCTCATGATGTAATTGTTTATCCTTACTTTGTAAACCATGTTTTTTTTTAATACAAATAAAATTATTGGGTAAAGTTTGGTTGTATAAATAAGAATAAACCAACTTCAGGCAGTACTGCGTGGAGCAGGAAGACATTTGAATTAGGTCAAAAAGCCTTTATTTAAACTTTATATATTTACATACATATTAAAATTTGCAATATATGGGTGAAAAAAAAGCCAAATTGATGTGTGATGTGACAGAATAAAAAGATTCATTGTAACTTTAATTGTTTTTGTTCTTACCTCAGGAACCTGCACACAAGGATCATTACTGTCCATGGCATGATTCTTTACATTAGCTTTTTTATTTTAATTGTTTTTATTCTCTAATATCTCATCACACTTGTGTTGCTGTTTATTTTCCCCTCATGTCAGAATCAACCACTAGAAACTTTTTCTAAAAATGCAGAATCGTTGACTACGTCACAATCAGCTGTAGTTTCACTGTTGTGAGACTTCAGACGTCCTGATCATGTTGACGTGATGGTGACAGTTTGAGGAAGCGACTCTTTAGAAGCAGTGTGTGGTCCTGAAAAGGACCGTTGTGTTGTTGGTGTGTCAGCAGGTTTACTTGGAGCTGGTGTACTTGGTGACGGCCTTGGTGCCCTCGGACACGGCGTGCTTGGCCAGCTCCCCGGGCAGCAGCAGGCGGACGGCGGTCTGGATCTCCCTGGAGGTGATGGTGGAGCGCTTGTTGTAGTGAGCCAGACGGGAGGCCTCACCGGCGATGCGCTCGAAGATGTCGCTGACGAAGGAGTTCATGATGCCCATGGCCTTGGAGGAGATGCCGGTGTCAGGGTGGACCTGCTTCAGCACCTTGTAGACGTAGATGGCGTAGCTCTCCTTCCTGGGCCTCCTCCTCTTCTTGCCGGACTTGCTCACGGCCTTAGAAACGGCCTTCTTAGAGCCTTTCTTCGCTGCTTTGGGTGGTTCAGGCATTTTCTCTGCTGGTGTGCGTCACTGAGAAACTAGTGTAACTGGTGTCTGGATGTCTTATATATACAGCCGCGATGCAAATATCAGTGCGCTGTTGCTCTCACATGATTGGCTGAGAGGCGGAGCATGCGCACAACTGAGGGACATTTTGTAACCGTCCTGTTCTACTTCCTGTTTGGGCTCTTTTGATGTTTAACTTGTTTTCTCTGGCCACAGCCGAACTCAGTACAAGATAATCCAGTTTAGAACTGCACAAGTCCAGAATTCAGTCCTCCCCGGTACCGGACCAGGTTCTGACAGTTCTTATATGACTGCAGTGAAGCAGTCAGAGACACGTTTTGTTCTTGGGCTCCCTCCAACAAGGCTGCTGCTAATTGTACGAGACAGAAGTTGATAAAATGAATGGTGTGTAATGGAGACAGGTGTTACAGTGATGTGCAGAGAAAAGCAGGACAACATCGAAATGAACGATTCTTTTCTTGTCTTCGCAGCTCTGATGCAGAATCAGTCTGGTCGTTTAACAACATCTGGTGGTTCAGATCCACAACTGCAGGCAATTCAGTCAATACTCAGCTGAAGTTCATTTAAATCAGCAACACTGTGTTAACTGAAATCTCATTACAAATGCTTTTATAGGATATTTTATCACACGTGTAACACCATACAGAACCAGAAGTGGGTTCAGTTTCATCAGGGATGAAGTGGAGGGAACGATAAAAACGATTTGTTGAATATAGATTCAGATTACCTGGTTATTCACTCTGATTTTGTACATATGGATGATGCACAAAGATTAAACTCGCTGCTTACATATGAAACATTAAAACTAACATGGAGAAACATGGAAGATGAGAAAAACAACTTTTTTATTTTTTTCATTCCTCATCTAGTATATTTATTATTTAACTTGAATTTCATGTACTTATTAACTATAAGATTGAAGTAAATCACGTCATAGCTTCTTTAGTATCTTTGTGTTTGTTCATCGAGGAGTAAAACGATGATGGAGGTGAAAAGAGAAACTCCCCGTCGGGGAATCGAACCCCGGTCTTCCGCGTGACAGGCGGAGATACTGTCCACTATACTAACGAGGAGGAGCTGAGATAAGACGTCACCACATCGGTCAAAACACGTGATCACGCATATTTCATGGAGAAGTCATTCAACCAGCAGTTGAACCAGCAGGGGGCGTCCTCCTCTGTACTGTACTGATCATGTATTATAAAGCATTTCTAATTGAAAACATAACAAAACACAAAACAAAATGAAAACACTATTGCACTTTTTAATAGTTTCATAGAAGACAAAACTGACTAATTGTCCATTTAATCAAATAAGGACACAGAGCCTTCATGTTGCTGTCAGTCTTTTATTGATCAGCGGCCTAAGTTTAAAAGATTTAGAGATTTTAAACATGTGTTTTCTTCTTCCGATCATCCAGACTGACGTGTTTCACTCCAGACTGTCACAACCTCCTGCTCACACAGACAAAATGTCAAAAAGTCATTAACGGAACAACGTGTTAAAGGTTCTGACATCTTTTATAAAACAAAATGAGGAAGCTTCAAAATACAACATCATAAATTATTGAATTAATAATTAACCCAACAACAGAAGCTTGACTTCAACATTTACAGCACTGGGTTTTGGAGAGTGAATATGATGCACGCAGGGTTAAAAATAGACTGTTATGAAACCAGAGAAGAAGTTTTATAACCAGTGTGAGTGTGAAGTGTATTAATCAGGCAGCGGGGTGTTAAATCAAATATTTTGGCTCATGATTCTTTAAAATAAATCTATTTGTGACCCTTTTCAGCCCCTTTTCATTGGTTGCTGGATTATCAAATTAGCATGGCAGCATGCTAACATTAGCTAATTAGCACAAAACATAATTCACATCAGTGCCTGATGGGAGTGTCAGTAGTTTTGCACGTGTTCCATCAAAAATCAACACATTTTACCTGATGGTGCCAAGTGAGGAGATTGTGAGACAAATATCAGGTTGTTTCAGATGTTTAGATGTTTCGCTCAGAACCACAAATCGATCTTATGTCATTTGAGCACTTTAGGGGAAAATCACAATTACTTGAATCAGTTTTGAATTCATCCAGGAAGTCGGAGCGCCGTCTCTGCATAGAGACACACATTTGTTTTAATTATGTCATGAATCACACACATGATGTTTGTCGGTTTGTTGTAATTAAAATCAAACCTGGTGTAGTTTTGTGTTGAAGCTCAATGAACTACATCATCTAATCAACATCAACATGGAGCCAACTGGGTCAGAAAAGGTCATAAACAAGATGAACGTCACAATAAATCTGCTCATATTGACGACTGCAGTTCTGTGAGAGGAGAGCTGTATGTATGTGTGATTCATGACACAATTCAAACAGGATTAGAAACATTATTAGTCTCTCGCTCTTCACTAGTTAATTTTTTTTTTTCCAAAATAAGATCCAGTGTTGGTCGACCAGAAGGGACGCGACCTCAGCTCTCTGGGAGGAAGTCTGGGACGAGCGGTCGGGTCGAACAACAACAGGACGTCACAGTGGACAGTCAGTTGTTTTGTGAGTGACTGGCAATCAAACTATTCAGTCATTTGAACGTGAACACGTGTTGCAGATTCCTTGACAACCATTAAACTACAGCTAGAACCACTGAAAACAACCAAGACAATAATTTGGACATCTTTCACTTCGGAACAAGCGAGCTGTTTATTTGGCAATTACACTTTTTAGCTCTTGATGTTTTTATGAAAGCTGTTTAAAGGAAACTGAATTCAAACCCTGAAAAGAAAACAGAAGGCAGTCGTATGTTTCCGAGGACAGATGAGAGGATTTCTTCTTTGCATTTCAGTTCTCACGTCAAGAGAAAAGAATCCAGTTACACAGGAAGCAAAGTAAAGGAACAATAAATAGAATCAACCACATAAAAAAAAACAAAAAAAAAAACACACAACACAGTAAACAGCTTAACAAACAATCCTCTTAGACTCCAAGAGGCTGAAGGCAAAGCAGAGGAAAAAACAGTGCATCCGTAAAATAAAACATCACAACGTTTTCACTCAAACGCTGCAGAAAGTAAACGAGCAGGAGGAGAGTGCGACTGCATAGAGAGAACATGGTCTCCTAGTTTTCTTCTGAAATGTAATGACATCAATTATTCAAGTGTTTGCCTCCTGAATAAACAATAAAGTCCTGGTAAAAAAAACATGGATCAGATGATTAGTAAAAACAACAGCGGAGACATTCTGAGATGGATGTTGAGGCTCCTCACCGCCACCTGCTGTCCCGTTAATGTCCCCCGTCACCTTCAAAGATGTCAAACATGGCGGCTCCATCGCTGCACCGGCTTAAAGTCTGTTATTAAATGTGAACAGCCAGTGGCTCAGCTGTACTCTGAGCTGAATGCTAACATCAGCATGCTAACATGCGCACAATGCTCACGTTTCCACGGTAACCTCCACAGGAAACTCATGGATAGCGTCTGTGTTTAGCCAGTTAGCATGCTAACATCTGCTAACAACAAAGTACAGCTGAGGCTGATGGGAACGCCGTCAGATTTTTGGTCATAAACGCCCAGAAGAAGTCAGAGGGGACATGAATGTTTGAACCATTTATCCATCCAATAGTTTCTGACACATTTTACTTAAAACAATAAATATTGAGCTAAAGTAAAGTTGCATTATTTGTCTGCTACAGGATACAGATCTGCTCTGTACATCAGATTGTTTTTTGGTCTCGTGATGTTGCTCTAGTTTTCATTAATTAAACAGAAAACCATTCAACATCTATCTACGTAAACGAGAAGTTATATCAAGACCCGACGTCCAATATCAAACCGATAACTGTTTATAAAAAAAAAAAAGATAATTACACACTTCAATCAACTCACACCATCTAATCCAGGCTCATTCTGTGTTTTCATGCAAAGGACCCGGCTCACGTGTGACGATGTGAACGACAATAAAAAAGTTTTACATCGATGGATTAGAAAAAGAAAAATATCAAGGGGTGAAATCTGAACTCGTGCCATGCGGATCAATTCTCTGCTTATTATCAGAGACGTAGCTCGTCTTTGTTTTCTCCTGTTGCTACACTACATCGGAGAAAACACTTTTTACAGATGGTTCACATGCGTTTGGTAATAATAGAATAAAAGTCGTAATACCGCCGGAGGCTGTTCTCCACTGTGGAAACACTGAAAGTGACGCAGATGTGAGCAGACTGAGAGTTTTAGTTCATGAAGCAGCAAAGAAAGAAAAACTATTCAAAGCTGTGACACAGATGACGATCGAGGGCTCCACGACAAAACTATAAAGACGTCGGCGTTCTGTAGACACAGATGTGAAGAGTTGTTCTGTCAACGTGAATTATCCATTTTATAGAACATCTAAACAAACTGCAGAGACTAAATAATTAGATTTATGAGCGTTAAACGAGAAAACAGAGTTATTAGAGAAGACCTGAAAAGTGTCTCTTGAATGCCATCGATCAGCTCACAGCTACACTTAGAAATCAATATTATTATGTGACATCGTCCCTGAAATCAAACTGACTGACGTCCTGTAAAGTCAGAAGGATTTTGATTGGCTGTCACAGATTCAATCGTCCATCAAATTGTTCTGAAAATGATCCAGAAGTTAAAGTTCCCGGTGTGGACGACCTTTAATTTCCTTTATACGTTTATCAAATGTGTTTTTGTTTTTGCTTCTTTATCTTTCAGGGGTTCAAATAAAAGATGGACGACTGTTTCTGTTCATGTCAGGTTATTACTCTCAAATTAAACACTTTGTTTTAGTAACGTATCACCAGACAGCTTCTCTTCTCATTCTGAGACATGCGAGAAGGCGTAACTCCACATTAACTCTCATTAATCTGCAGAAGTCGTCAATCCTCCCGCTGATGTTCTTGTTTGCTGTTTGCAGAAATTAAACTCTCTGTTCTGCTTCACAAAGCCGAGTCACATAATCACAGTAAAGACCGTCCTCCTGTATTACTGCTATAATATATACACTATATAAGAGTTATAAAAAAGACTATTGGGAACAGAGCTGCAACGATTATTTGATCAATCGATGAGTGAAGAGGGAAATTAATCGCTTTAAGTCATTTTTTAAGCAAAAATCTGAGACTTTGTTTTTTTGTTTTGCTTTTCTTTGTCATGTCTGACAGAATAAATAGTTTGAAGACGTCACTTTGGATTCTGGGAAATTGTGATGAGTGTTTAATAAACTTAACGATCAATCGATAATGAAAATAATAATCAGTTGCAGCCTGAGTGTAGGAGCAGGTCGTTACAGGACGCGGGTACAAAACGTAACGTTAACTTGTCGGTTTTTACTGGATTGTTGGATCACTGTAAAGGTTAAAGGTTAGGATTCATCTGCAGGCAGTATCTTCTTCAATAAATAGATCCAGGTGTGTGTGCAGGTGTGTGTGTGCAGGTGTGTGTGTCATGTAGAAACATTCATCAGCTCTCCTTAAAGGAGCAGTACAACATTTCGGTGACATCCTGTCGTTCTCTCGTGTTCTCCAGAGTCGGTTTCTTCTCTGTGGATCCAGGACAGAGTGTGAGCGTGCTAGCTTAGCATGAAGGCTAGCATGTGGGGAGACAAGGGAGAGCTGGCAAACTTTAGTCTACAGGTGTGTAACGTCTCCTGACAGCCAAGAGACGACGATTAGGACTTCTGTAAAATCAATAAGACTTTTAATACCTTCTATTTTAAATGCTTTTTAAGACTCGTCTAGATCTGCAGATACTCTGAACTAACAGCAGCCTGGAACTTAGAATATTTATCCCACTCTGTTCTGGAGAAGAAGAAAGAAGCAGGTGTGTTTTTAAAATTTTTAAACCAGCTTAACGTGGGTGTTTCTCTACTGAGGCTCTACTTCACACCAGCGATCACAGTGAGTAAACTACCTCTCGAGAGCAAAAAAAAGATTTGTCACATTTGGAGAGTTCAAGCCAAGACGTCCTGCTGCTGCTCCAAGAAGAAGAAGAAGAAGAAGAAGAAGAAGAAGAAGAAGAAGAAGAAGAAGAAGAAGAAGAAGAAGAAGAAGAAGAGGTGCTTTTGAAGCCCTGAAAATAGGGCAGTAAAAAATCCCCCCCAAAAAAATCCAAGCCACAGGAAACTAAAAGTGAAGCAGCTGCATGTTCTGTCTTTTTCACACATGCAGATGACTGATTTCAAACTGAGCTCAGATCAGATCGGTCCTCGGAAACAGTTATCGGCAGTGAAAAACTGATCCAGAATCTGATCTAGACTCGTCGACTCCACCGTCAAATGAAGAAGAAGAAAAACAAAGATTATCTCCACGGCTTCTTTCAGGATTGTGTTTCAAAGTAAAAGTCAAAGATGTAAGTGGAAGATTGAGAGCAGCGCCTCACAGTGGAATGACTCATATTTACAGTTTACACATCTGAGAGGTGAAGGCTCACTCTGTGCAGGTGTGTGTGTGTGTGTGTGTGTGTGTGTGTGTGTGTGTGTTCTGTGATGCTGATCTTTTCTGATGAGGCCAAATCTCAGTTTAAGACTTCGGTTTGGTTAAAGATCAGAATTTAAAAACGACCACACGGTTGATTTTTACATGTTTTAAGCCAAATAATCCACCGATTCACACAGTTCTTGTGTTTTCAGACGCGAAATCTGCTCAGGATGCATAACAGTGAAAGTGTCTGGGTTTTCTAAACTAAACAACTATAGTGATGATTGATAAAGTCATATTTTTAAAAAGGAAGAAACGGTGGAGCAGTCGAAGCATAAAACTGTACGCTTTCAATATTTAGGATTTATTTATTTATTTAGGAAAATCAGCGGTGTGGTCCTTTAATGTCCTCTTAAGTGTGTGTATGTGTGAACAGCAGGCACATCTCTCAGTGTGTGTGTGTGTGTGTGTGTGTGAGCCTATAACATCATCATGTATCTATAGTGAGCGGCACTATATTCGTTCCTGTTGGTTCGGCAGTGAGAACGACGTGTTTGTGCGTCGGTCCTCATCACTTTGTGTCTTCATGCAGGGATCAGCTTCACATCATGTCTTTGTGTGTGTGTGTGTGTGTGTGTGTGTGTGTGTGTGTGTGTGTGCTGGTTCTCTATATTTCCCAGTCACTGGTTGGTTGAGCCTCCAGCAGCCTGGGTGCAGTTCATCGTACTGAACCCAGGCAGCGTGACCCGTCCGTGGGTGTAGATGTCGCGGTTGGAGCCCTGGTTCATCCGTTTCACCAGGTTCTTCTCGTACAGCAGAGGGTGGTAGGCGCCCAGCGTGCAGGCGGCGTCGAAGAAACGCTGGTAGTAATGGCAGAGCTCCGTCTTCCTGCGGGACGGCAGGAACTCGTAGACGTGCACCACCTCGCACAGTGACATCATCAGGACGGTGCCTGGACAGGAAACAGAGGAGACGCTTTGAAGCTTTTATCTGGTCGGATACAATAACCAGCAGAGACGTCTGTCGGACGAACTGATGCTTCTGTGGCTGGTTAATGTGTTCTCTGCTGCTGCTGTCAGTGCGTACCAAATTTACAAGGCTACAGTTGTTATTTTAATGCATCATATTAATATTTAATCAACATTTAAGTATCGGATCAGACTCGGCGTCTCCGAACAGAACAAAAACAAAACTTCATCAGTAGTTTCCTGTTTTTTAGCCAAGAAAAATGAAAATCTTTCTTTAAAGGCCCTGAATACTCTGATCATTTCTCAATCATCTATAGACGCTCGTCTCCTTATTGAACACAAGTTTGTTTTGGCTTTTCAACTTCACAAAAAACACAACGCAATATGTAAAATTCACACATTCATTAGGACTCATTCACACTCTCACTCGACAGATTTCTGTTTTTTTTCCTGTGCTTTTCCATTTAATAGTTGGCGCAGCTCACTGGATGTGAGGTTATAAACAGGAAGTGGCGAGAGACGTGATGTATGACATACCGAGCAGGCCAGAAGAGGGCGGGTTCTTCTGGATCGGCTCAGCCATGTTGTCTTGTATCCGCTGCCAGACCTGCCACTCGAAGCGAGGGTGCAGGATGTAGAACGGCTGCATGGGATGAACCCTCCTGTATCTCTGGTACTGGGTGAAGATGGGGTAGTCCGTCCTGTTGAACCACTGCAGGTGGGACAAGGTGACGTTACTGCTTCTGTTAAAACCTTTATGAGGTACTGTGGGTTTCACACAACTGGCCGTTTATAATAATAATAGAAGAGGCAAAGAAACTGTGTGAGATGAGGTCAGAAATCAAAATAACTCAAACATGATGCACGTATTTTTAGACTCAGCATGACTTCTTCTTTCAAATAAAGTTTCATAATATCCGTGTATGTACGCTTGCACAACTGCAGAACTTGCCTGAGAATCTTCTCATTTTAAGTTTTCTTCAGTATCAAGTAAATCACTGATAGTTATCTGGACTGTACGCATGTGGAGACTGCAAACAGGAACCGCTAACGGCTAATTCTGTCTGCTTCTTGTGCAAAAATAGGCAAAAAAATACAGTGAATTCTGCTATGACGACGCAAGAAAAGTGTTTTCTGTGAGTGCACGATGATGTAATCGTTACCTGAGTGAGGTCAGCAGAGAAGGGGGCGGGGTCCCAGGCCACCAGAGCACCTGAGCTGTACAGGGAACTGGACAGGAAACGATGGTCATCAGACGCCATCACCTGTAAGATAAACAGATATAAATAAAACACAAATTCATTATTTCTACAGTGACGCTGAAGAGAATCTGTGAGAAGAAGCTTCTGGAGATGTTTTAAAGCTCACTGAGCAGCAAACCAGCTCACTTTAAAACTCATTCTGTAACTCACAGTCGGTCAAAACATTTACATAGACACTGAATGCAAAGTGTCTGTGCTCCATTATCAGGAGGCACCAGCACATGATCCTGAGATTAAATGTGTTATAATTGAGTTTGTGATCTGAAACTCTGAACTGTCAGAGCTCAGAAATATCCTTTCTTCTAAATCAATTATTTATAACCACCCAAACTGAAACGCTCTGGTAACACCGTGGCTGTTTTGTAAACCAGCGCAGAGCCGATTATAGCCTGAATTATTTTGAATGTTAGATTTAGCCTCCACGATGACACAAAGTAGGTGGTTTTGTTGATCTCTAACTATGTGACCGGCTGAACCTCCGTGAATCAGAGTCAGAGGGAGAGAGAAACTCCGACACTTCACCGCAGCCACAGAACAAAAAAAATAGAACAACACGCTCTTCTGGCTGGTTGAGTTAATTTAATCGGTCGATGAGCTCAGGTTGCAGCATAATAGTTACTGAAAGGCCGTGCATTGTGTTCGCTGCCACGGAGGAGAAATAGAAAAGTCAGTGTTGGTTTCCGTCGGTCTGCTGAGTCTTCTGCATTCTTCACAGCAGAGTGAAGCTGGTCAGCAGCTACGAGACGACTGCAGGAACATTCAATGACCGAAAACTACAAGACCTGAGAAATGATCTCATGTAATCACAGAGTTCGGCTTCACAACGATCACAGATGTATTCAAGAGGAGGATCAGACGACGGCACAACGCTTTATTTTTACTGAAGTTGGCACCGACGTACAGAATGTTTATTATAAAATGTGCATTATTTGTGTTGATATTTCTTCACAAGGATCAATAAAATATTCATAATTCACGTTTTTGTCTTCTACACCATGTTAACATAATTTGGAGCAAATAAATATGAAGTTTAAAATGTAAAAAATAAGAATGAATCAGCCGAAATAATGTAAGAACACTAAAATAATATAGTTTTTAGATGCATTTGTTGATCAAAAATATAAAAACTGAGATGTTTCTTCAATAATTCGCCCTCGTGTGAATGTTTTTAATATAATCTAACAACAATGAGGATATAAATAGATCCACGCTTCATCATCGCGAAATGGTTACTATAGCAACGATCAGCATGCGTTCAGACGTGTTGCTAAAAGACAGAAACACCCAACCTGCAAGTATAACTTCAATAATTAATGATAACACTCATCATCTCCTCCCTGTTGATGGACCACAAAACATTTCTGCGGCTTCACCGCAGAAAACAGAGTCGCAGCGTTCTGCTAAACGTCGGAAGAAGCTGGAGACTCACAACAACCGGAAAAGAAAACATCAAACGTCTCCGTGGAGCTCGTCTGAGATCACAAACTGATACCAACAAATGTTATTTATGATGTTTTAGAGGCTGAAATCTTCACTGCAGCTGCTGAGCTGAAAGCAGAGAGCACCACCTCGACCGTGTGATGACGGTGGAAATAAATTATTGTCAGATCAGTTTGTGATGTCGGTGCTGCTGCAGACTTGAGCTGCATCCAAACGTCCGGACTTCACCGCGCTCGCAGACTGATGGACTGATGGGAAGTCTGCGAGTCTGGAGGACGGTCAGAACTCACGACTCCAGCAGATACGAGCACGACGCTGTAGAACTTATTATGAACTTTACTGTAATTTTACTGAATCGTCGAAGGTAGAAATAAAATGTCACCACAACATGAAACAGAAATATGTAGAAGTAAAGGTTGACTGAGGTGAAGGAGCCACTTCTGAGTTAGTTGTTTATATTCATGTTAAGGTGACTAGACAATGATTGAACTGGTGTATTTGAGTGAACTGTTCCTTTAACATGTGATCTTATGGATGTGCTTTACACAAGATTAACAGTGTTTTCATGTTTAACCTTCTTAACATGTTCATTTTTAAAATTCTCAAACTTTTCTTGAGGACAAAACTGAATCTTGACTTTTTCCATAAAAATGATAAAAGACTGATGTTTCGTCTGTTTCTTTTAGTATTGGTGATAAATTATTCCATCAATAAATCATCTGCTTATTATGTTTGAAACGTATTCACATGAATCTGGGTCTGACAGACGCTGGTGGTTCATCAGAAGCCGTTTGAGTTGTTTCACGATTTGTATTTGTCCTTGTTGGAGGTTCTGATGTGGAGCTCTGACTTGGTTCTGCTCACCTGTGAGTTGATGAGGCGTATCGTGGTTTTCGACCCGACATCCTTCTCGTAGCCGCTGGTGGGCGCCGCGTTGAAGCGCAGCACGGCATCGTGAGCGTCTGCGATTAAGTAACAGAACACAAGTTTGAGAGGAAGTGAAAACTTTGCAGTCACTGATGCAACAAATTTTCTGTTTCTGTAAGTAGCCTGCTGATTGAAAACAGGAACACACAAGAGGAAACAGCACAGCGATGTGAGACACACACATGTTTCTGATCAAAGTCACCTCAGACTTAAAAGCTCCCGAAGAAGAACTGAAAACAACAGGTTGTATTTACTTTAGCATCCTGTTGAAAATGATAATGTCACTTCACGACCTCAGATAACAAACTGGTTTCCTTCTTTTTGTTGTCATGTTTTGTCCGTGCGACGTCTCCTCCCTGTTTGCTGAGATTAACAGCAGATGTTGATTCTGGTCGCTGGTGGAACATTCTGGTACACGACGAACCAAAATAAACAAAGTGTTTCCTAAACAACCGAGTAAACAGCAGCGGCTGCTCGAGCGCTTCTCAACTCAACACCTACACATTTACTTAATCTGCTGCTGGGTGAGAGCGTGTGGTTCAAGTTCAAGCACAGACAGCAGATAAGATGGAGAAAGTGTAAAAGTACTTCAGATAAAATCTGCAGCTCTGCAGCCTGTGAACAACGAGCAGAGCGACTGCGGAAGAGACGTGAGGGCTGCTCGACGTTCGGCCACTTTAAATATCTTCCATCTGCAATTTGTGTATAGGTCGTGTTTATGTTGTGAATAACTGAGTGAAACACTGAAAAAAAGATAAATGTGTTCTTCCTCTTCTCAGCCGTTTGCTTTTGGCAGTGACCAGCGTCGAGTTTCAGTCTGGATGATTCTAATCTCTCGAGCATCCGGCCTTCACACAGCAGCAACGTTTCCTTCTTCTCAGGATGAAATATACAAACTAACTACTAAAAACTACATTTCAGATTAACAACCAGGAACCGAAGCGCGCTGTCTGTCCAGATTCAAGGACATTAAAGCAGAAATGTTTCACCGTACGTGTCGTGGAAACATTTGTCCTGTAATTAAAGTTTGTGGTCAAAGCTCAACGCTGCCTCCGACTTTGTTCCTCCAGTTTTTTTTCCATGTCACAAATGTTTACGACGGGCTTCCAACTCCACGTGACGCTCGCTGGACTCCTTCCTTCATACGGAGTGACGACTTTGAAGGAATTTAATAGAAAATATGAAGAAAATTTTTAAGCTTTCACTTTATTTACATTAGTGTCACCAATTCACTGTCTGACCAAATCTAAAATCTGGACACCATCTTTCTTTCTGTTTATTAAGTTTTGGCATTATATAAAACTTAACGATGTCACAGTGAAGCTGAACTTCGATATCAAACATCAGTTAATTACACGATTGTATGAAACCTTTGACAAACTCGTTGCCAGAGTCTCATAATAAAACTGACTTTGTCTCGACATTTTCCTACATTTCTAATTATCTGTCAGGTTTCATTTATCTTTACTGGATCAACAGTATGAAAGCTGCAGATCCGTCAGCAGTTATCTGACAGGCGAAACAAACCAAACTGACAACAAACACATTGAAACATGGAGCGGATTTAAACTCAGGAGACAAACAGACTCCACATAAAGAAAACCCATGAAAACGTCTCACCGATCTCTTTGCCCAGCCCAGAGTAGCGGAGCGACCCTGCAGACGACACCACGGCGCAGCTCCTGTAAGGCCCGAGGTCCGAGGTCAGCTGGTTCGGGGGCAGCTGTGCGGCCCAGGGCAGTGAAGAGAAGGGCTGGAGGTCGGGGGTCAAAGTCGTGACCTCCACCTTCTCCTTCAGTTGGCAGAGCAGCTCGTGACTGCTCAGCTTGGGCCGGCTGGAGACGCCGCCAGGGCCGCTGAGCTGGACTCCATATTTATTCATCGACTGATGGATGAAAAAGAAATTCAGCCAAGTTTAAGATTTAGAGTAAAGTTTTGTGACTTCTTTCTCCATTTCTCACCTGATAATTCTGCACCACCTTCTTCAGTCTGCTTCCCAGCATGTTACTGGACATCTCGTCGTCCCAAACCTCTCCCAGGAGCCCGTGAGGCCCGAAGAACTCGGCCTCTCCTCGGCCGCTCAGCTCGCCCCTCCGCCGGCCTCCGAACAGGGTCTCCAGCGCACGAGTGAAGGGGCGCGGCAGCAGCCGGGAGAAAAACCCGGAGGGCTCCTGGCCCCTCGTCTTCCTCTTTGGCGTCGAGTCCGCGACCTCGTGGGTGTGGTTTGGAGAGGAGAGGACAGGGATTGGACGGTGAGGGTCACCTGGGACGACACCTGGGAGCTTCTGTGGGTCGATGTACATGGGCTTGGCTCCACCTCGCAGCACCTGAGGGAGCCAGAGACGACTGCGTCAAACATCTGCGGCCCAAATTCATCGAGCATCTCAGACATGACCATCGTGGTTTACAGACCTTGATGACAGAATGTGCACGAGGCTGAGCTCGGGTTCGCGCCCGGACCCCGAAGATGGCGTCCGTGACGGGCACGCTGTTTTCAGCGCAGAGGGCGTAGAGCAGCGCCATGGAGATGCAGAAGAAGGCCATGCAGAGCGCTCCACGGCGAGCCCGACGCCTCAGACGCCACAACAGGCTGACTCTGTCCATCGCCGCGCCGGAATACTGCAGGACACACGATCATATTCACAGTTTATCGTTTTCAGAAATCAGACAAAAGTTCAGTTTAAACCAGGAGGGAAACAGCTGATAACTTCAGAGAAAGTATCAGACTGTTATATCCACATAATCCAGTTATTATATCCACATTACTGATGATTACTGATCGATCAGACTGTGTTAATATCTTGTAAAAGTACAGATCTATTAAGCTCATATCTCTCAGCCCTGCACAGACGTGTCTTACAGATGTCCTCCACACTGGACGCACGTCGTTACGTCTTGCTTTTCATTTCAGCCTCCATGATACCAGACGAGAGCAGCCGCAAAAACAGGACTGAAACTGAGCTGTAGACGGTCATATCGCAGCTTTCACTACAGTATCTGTAGAATACGTCACAGGAATGACGAGAATACCCACAGTCATATGTTATATGTTGCATTTGGAAAGTGAGTGAAGTGAGAAGATATGAAATAAACAGGTTTCCTCAGTGAATCACTGCTTCTGATACTGTAAGTGAGCGAAACAACAAAGAAGAAGGACGCAGGAGCCATCGTCGCCCCGGGCGGTGGGTGAAATCAGGGAGAAAGAGTGAAGAGGAGGAGGAGGAGGAGGAGGAGGAATGCTTGATTCATGAGAGGGGGAGGCCAGACGGAGAAAGAGGAGGGAAATCAGGACGAGAGAGGCCTGAAGATAATGAGAAAAAAGAGAGAGAGACAGACAGAGAGAGAGAGTTAGTGGTCGGTTTTAGCCCACAGAGCTCCTGCAGCGTTCAACCTGACCATCAGTCGCATCTAATGGAAGTAAATGAGCTGATAGTCAATGTGGCTGCAGCACCACTGGGGGAATAATGAGGGCGGATGATAATGTGGAGGAGGAGGAAGAGGAGGAACTCAACACGATATTAAATAGAAAATCATTTGCTTCCTTTAGAGCAGAAAAGACGATCTTCATCGCTGCATGTTTTTAAGATCTCTTCAGGATCAAAGGAAGCCGGTGAAACCTGTCTGAATATTCACCGCTGCAAGGAGCAACTCAGCTAAATGTAAACAAATCAAAAGCTCCCAAATGATACGAGCTGATGCAGAACACAGAGCATCTCTAGAAGGAGACAGAGGGAAATCAATGCAATATTAAATAGCAAGCAAACAAAAACAAGATTAAAAAATAATGCTGGTGGTTTTGTTTTATCGCTTCGAGCGCTGCCAGAAGTGGAACTGAAAATGTAATGTTTGTTTTGAGGGAAAACATCACGGGGGACATTAAAGTCCAGGAGAGACGTGAGGAGAAGATGCTGTAATAAAGTTATTTGTGGCTCTGGATGCAGATTTAACACAAACTGAAAGACTGATTACCTGCTGAAGTTTGCTACTGTCAGCTTGGGTTAGCAGAGAAAGACGTTTTTCAGTTTGTGTTATTACCTCATTAATATTGTAAATATGAAAATTCAGTTTGACTTTCTTCTCCAAAACTACGTAGTGCCCCTTTAATGTCCAGGTATGAACGGTTGTCTATTTTTTGATTGATCAGAACTGTGGTTGCAGAACTGATGCAGTCCACTCTGGTTCACTTTAGTCAGAAACGTGGTGAAATAATGGACGATGGAAACAAGTTAATCACTAATGTTTTTAAATTCCAGCACGTTACGTGCTGCTGTTTTTACTTTACAAATGCTCAAAGAAGCTCATTTGATTCATGATATCAAGCTGAATCTTGTTACGCAACGGTCATTATATCTGTTTGCAACAAGCAGTGATGTTTCAGAGACGCAGGTTTATAGATGCGTGTAAATTCTGGTGCCGTTTAGTTGCAGTCAAGTTAAACATTTATTCTTTTTTATTGGCTCATGGACTCTAAACTGAGGACTAACGCAGAACGGCTAACAGCTCATAACGAACATGTGAAACCAATTGAAACTGTCGAAATAGAAGAAGGAAGAGAGAAGAAGATGGAACTGTTTGGTCCTTTAGAGGAACTCAGTTTTTAAACTTTGGGTCACATGTCGATCTCTCTCAAACTGAGAAGCTGCACGTTTGCAAACACAACCTGACGACCGCAGTTTAAAATACTTTTTGACGGAATGATTTCCAGGTAATATAAAAAAAAACACTGAATGTGCAATCAGGCACAACAAAACACCAGGAACATTAACTTCCATTAAGGTTAACTGTATTAGAGCCATACAAAAGACTTAATATATATGGATCAAATATCTGGCTGCACAACAAACGTACAAAGAACTGATAACTCACATTACCATTCGGACAATTAAGCAGGTGGTGCTGCAGGTGGTGAGAGAGTTCACACCTGAGCTCAGTCCTCTGTGTAAAAGGCTCTGATCAGTCCACGCTCCTCCCACTTCCTCCTCTCACCTGCTGCTCACAACACTCCACATCAGAACCTACAGTCCGTACCGCTGCAGAACTTGCCTGAGAATGTACACGTTTTTGAGTTTTCCTCAGTATTAAGAGCATCCACTGATAGTTGCCTGTATATTAATGGCTGCGCTACAAAAAGGAAGTGTTTTGTGATAATTCGGCATGCTTTCAGTGATGCCCATATTATAGGAACCCTAGTTTCAAAACCTGGAGCATGATTATCCCCCCCAAGGAAAAGTTAGAGAGAGAATAATAATACGAGTTAACGTGGTGGTGGAAACAGACAGACATACCAGCCAACATCATCTATACGCCTCGCAAATAATCCACAGATTTAGAGCTGAAGAGTGAGGCTCAGCCGCACAAAAACAGTAGTGACACAGTGAAATGTAATCACTGAGCCAAGATAAATCCCTGCAGGGAGAAAGGTGGTCTAACATGACTCAGCGCTCCTGCAGCAGGTAGAAGAATGCAGTGTTTGATGCCACAAATCAGCTGAAGCAGCGTGTCTAACTCAAGACAGACCGCAGGGAGGACATTATTTATTCACAGTGAAATTATATTCTTTATTTTCATATTTTAACCAAGAAATAAAGGTCCAAGGTTCATCATACAAACAGAACAAGTATACAACTGTGTAGTGCACTTTTTAAACTGGCGTTGAGGTGAATGTAAAAAGCAGCAACAAGCGTTCAAGTTAAAAGTCTGACACCAGGTAAACCACATCCATCCGCTCTGACCGTGTCTAAGCACCAAGCATTAATCATGCTGCAGGCATGGTGGTGCAGACATGTCTCTGCAGACACGTGGTGTGAAAGTTGTCAATGTTTCTGCATCATTTGAAGACATTTTCTCAAAGCATGGGACAGACAGACAACGTAAAAAAAACATAATGTCACTGGCAAGATTTCAACAGTGTCGAGGCATTAAATTAAAAAAAAAAGCAGCGAAAAGAGAAGAATACTGATCGCTGCGTCTGCACACCCCGCTGTTTGTTTTCATTTATGTTTTTATGGCACACGAGGGACACAAACCACCAGGTGACGGTTCTCCGAGTAGATGCCTCCCCTGTGGAAGCATAATCAACTGGAAGAGGCGGTCGGGCCTGTTCTGGTTCTGCCTCGGAGGGATCTGACACAAACACTTTCACACAGGAAGTATCCGGGGAGAGCGAGATCCAAGCTACTTTGCTTCGCCTAATGCCACCGTGACCTTGATCTGAAAAAGCCACGTAAGAGGGATCTGAAGCAGGAATTAATTCGATGTAAACAACATTTAACCCTCGATTCAGTATAAATCCCACACGTGCTCTATATGCTGCTTCACAATGTGGCAAAGTGGACCAGAGGAAAACAGGAATCAATTCAATCTATTGAAAGCATTGGCCCTATGGAAACAAACGCAAAGATGGTGGCCCGCTGTGCTGCATACGAGTGCAGAGTACTTATAAAATCAATGTTCCTGCTGAGTTGATTCTATACGTACAGCAGCTGGTTTGCACACAGCCAGAGGCTGAATATGCAGCTTCACTCTGCTGCCTGCCTGAGTAACTTGTGTTTCTATCTACAGCCACAGTGGTGACGAAAACACGACACGTTCTGGTTTGTGAGGAGCATCAGATGAGAATATATCAGCAGAGAGTAAATATGAGGATCATAAACACTTAGAATAAATAAACATGTATGTCATGGATGTTTATTCTAAGGCAGAGCTGAAGTGTCTGTTGACTCAGACAGAACTGGAGGGGAAAATGATTTCTACTTCTTCCTGACAGATGCATTGGTGGGGTGATATTTTCAACCGATACTCGACAATAAAGTCACAGTAAAGTTTTAGTCACAAATGTTTGATTAACACATTCAAGGGATAATTGCAAAAACTGTTTTTTGAGCATCAGCCGAGCTTTAATGATTTTAGATTTTGGGCTTTTATTAGATGAAAATAAGGATGTAAGTAACAATTATTTTCAGCATCTTTTGGTTGTTTGCTTTTTAAAATGTATATTTGTTGGAGCAGAGCTCAGTGAGGACTCTCAGTTAAGCTTGTTAGCATGTTAACATTTGATGTGTGGCAGGTGGAAATGTGATCGGATCTGCAGGTGTTTGTTATAAAGGATCAACACAGTTATTACAGTCCATCCTCTGGGAACCGTGAGAGTCAGATCCATCCACCGGTAACTGAGACGCACCGCTGCTAACATGCTAATCAAGTATTTTTTTCAGATGGTAAGTAATTGTTGATTGAATGTTTGTCTGAAAAACACTAAAAGAAAATATTTAAAATTCTCATTAGAGGTTACCAAATTAATGTCAAATGAAGTTACCTGATTAAAAAAGCTCCAGTAACAGGTTCACACGCTTCTCTTCAGATGACTTTCAAGGACTTTCCAGGGCATTTTCAGTTTTGCTTTTTCTCTCATTTCTAGGTGTTTTCCATGACTGGAAAGTTGGTAACTATTTTCCAGGTTTTTCAAGACTTTCAGGAAAATTAACTTTTTAGAAATCGGGAATTGAAAACATTTTTACTGAGACCTCAGTGGCTTCCTCAGATGAAATGAGAGTCCGATTCAAGCTCTGAATGAAGCATCTGTACTCTCAACTGAAATAAAGGAAGTGACGAAAAAGACAGCGAGATCTCAGTGGTTGACCTCAGGGAGAAAATAAAGAGGCTTTTGAGGGAAACAGCTGCTTCCACTTGGCTTCAGTCAAAGGAAGGAGCTGTCTGCTTCCTCTCTGACGAACATCACTGCAGACTGTTATCTCGGTCTGATTCAGCTGGACGGTCTCCAAACATCCTGGACATCTTAGTTTTACTCAACTTTTGACTGTAAAGTGTGTAAAAGCTGCACTCTGTGAATACATTGTTACTATAAAGATATGATTTGCAGATGTTTTGGGCATCAATTCCATATCAGCACATCAGAGGACAGAACATGGTTACAGCTGCTGAATGAATGTGTGAATGAGTGAATGAAGAGGTTGCATCACTGCAGCACTGCAGAGCGCCAGAGACTCAAACAGATGGTGGTGTCACCAGATATCTGCTTAAAGATGTCGCCCTAAATCCCCAGCCTTCACACCCACACACACACACACACACACACACACACACACACCTCACATACAAACACACACACAGAGGCAGCCAGAGGTGTTTGTGTGTTATGCATGGACTTACGCAGCCATAAACTACGCAAGATTAAAAGGTAGGAGTGTGTGTTGCTACAGTGTGTGTGTGCATTTATGTGTGCATGTGTGTGTGTGTGTGCATGTGTGTGTGTGTGTGTGTGTGCGTGTGCGTGCTTTAATCTGGCCTGGCGGAGTGAGAGGGAGTTATGTATGTGTCAGCAGCAGCAAAGCTCTGAATCAAACCACAGGGAGGTTCATCGGTCGGTTGCTGTCGGTGCAGCGTGACATTTATGCCTCAGCATCGCACAACGAAAAACGCAGCTGCGCGGCTGAATGACTCGTTCTGTGTTTACGGCAGGAAAACCTCAGTTGTGACCAAACAGAAACTGAAAAGCAACATTAACAGATGAGAATCAGTCGGGGGGGGGGGGACAACGTACCGACCAGTTGAGTTGGTAAAATAATTCTCTGCTTTTTAAAAACTGATTAATGTTAAATATAACATAAATGTAACAGTGTTTCCCACACATACACTTTACTTGGGCGACACATTTGAGCATGTTATACTTTTAGTTTTCAACCGGTGGACAATCTGCCATCGCTCCTCATGAAAATATAGTTCTGATATCAATTTGCTTTGTGCCAAAAACACCAAATACCAAGAGAAAATAACACGTTTTACACTCTGGACCACATGTTGTGTTATGGAGGACACACGTAAAACAAAACCGTAGTACAACAGTAACAACCAGAATAGATCCTCAACACAACCCAGTTATATAAACAGAGACGAAACATCACTCTACTGCTTTTGTCTTCACACTCAAACAGAACTGGACTGTTTTCACAATAAATGTAGCGTTTCAGGGCATTTATCTGGTGAGAATCAGCAGAAACCATCTCAGAGAAACGTTAAGTTCGAATAATGGCACGTTTTTTCTCAACTTTTATCTTTTTTTGTTAGGCAAACATGGTGTGAATGCAGCATGAATCAGTGCAGGAGGAATAAATCAGGGGAGAGCCTCCAGGGATCTGAGGGAGGTCGCCGTGTTATCATCAGCACTTTAAAACTATTCAGCTACTGAGTTATTCAGCCACCGTGCTACCTGCTGTGTTGACATATAAGTAATAAGGAAGGCCCACCAGAGACCAGAGACTTCGCTTTCTGCAGCAAATTAAAAAAACTTAGGTGTGACTGCGGAGGCGACGCTTTGGCTCGTTCTCGTCTTCACAGTCTCAGGATGACGTGGCAACACAACCGGCCCAGAAAGAGGACAGCTAGGCCGGGTCGCCTGAGAGCATCAGCTGTGAACGTCCCTCTGTTTGCTCCATTTATGCCACACGTATCAAACACGTGAAGAGTGATGGCCGACCTCCACCCTCCTCCTCCACCCTCCACCCTCGCCTCAGGATGGAGATTCGAGTGGTTTAAGTGGAGGACGTCCCGTCTCTTGAACAGCACATATCCTGAGGCTGTCCGTCAGCTGAACTCTGATGTACGAGCGCTTAAAGCAGCAGAACCGGGACTTTGAATGTAGGAGGGCCGCAGCAGGAATTATATGTTTCTGTTCTCTTGTCTGGTCTGTTTTTAAGAGCTGCGCTGAGCTGTGTTGTCATGGCAATAAGGTACTGAACTGAATCAGACCCGGGGACAGACATCACATATAACTTTAATAACTAAACAGAAAGAGCCGATCTTCTCACTGACAGTCTGTAGTTTTGGACTCCTTATAACTCCTTATTAGGTGTTTAAATATGGAGCAATAAGGGAGAATCAGGATTTTAATTTCCTTTTCCACTGCATCAAAAAGTTGTTTCAAACACAAATATGACACATTTTAATGTAACCAGTAATGGGCCAAACACAGAGCCTTGGGGGACTCCACAGGTAACTACAGGTGTAACTCATGAAAACATAACTCCGTATCATCATGTTTATGTGGAGCCTTTATTTTGAAATTCCCCTGGTATGTCTGTGTTACCTTGTGTGTCTGAGCCAAGATAATAATAACAACGTCACGTGATGCACTGAGGCCCAAAAAGACTTTTTTCTCATGAGCTTAAATTGTGAAGGAAATGTTTGACTGTCATACTTTTATCCATTCGGGAGAAAATGGAGAAACTTGAGAGTCTTGAAGAGCTGCAACAATAAATAATTTTATTCCTAGACGAGTTAGCCGGATATTATTGATTGTAGAGCTGTGAACTGTTGATTTACACTCCTAAAACTAACCATTCAATAACTGAGTTTGTTATTCATTTGCTTCTTAACCAGGAGTGTGCTCGCTCTTTAATCCCGTATGTTTCTTATTTCTTCAGTAATGAGCCAGATTAATAGTATCAAATACTTTCATGAGATCTGTTGTTTAGTCATTATCTTCTAGTTAGTTTCTATTTGGTTTATTTTCTCTTCATGTTGAATTGTATCTCTGATAAACACACATCCATCTCCGGCTTCATATGAGGGATGACTTCAGCTGTGAGACACACTGGCAGCTCGCAGAGACTGTTTACAAATACGCGATTTCACTTCACACTCGATTGTATTTTTACACCTGCGTGACTCGTACTACTGTAGGTGTATCAGGATGAATCATGACACCTGCAGTAACTGATACTACTGTTGAAGCTGTGAGTCATCTGAACACACTCCAGCTCGCTCAAATACTGACAGATGATTGTTGTTTTACACACGGGACGCGAGTGGAGGATTTGAGAGCGAACGCTGTTTCTGCTGATGCTCGGTGTGGTGAAGCGGCCGTGTTACCTTGTAGCCCATGATGTGTGTGGTACCGCACGCTGTGTTGCCGAAGTTGTTGCTTAGAAACGGGCTGCTGCCTTCAGGGTCCCCCTCATCGCCTCTGTGGACGTAGAGATATATATACACACTGTTATACACAGGGCACATATTCATGCTGCCAACAGGAAAAAATTTGGACTTCTGCTCTTCTTTGCAATGATGTTACACCATTTTTTCTTCTGTTTTTGTTACGTTACATTGAGTGAAAGACTCTACACAGGCGGCAAAGTTCAGCGTTTTTTCTACACAAACTCAATGAATGTTCAAATTTTACCAGACATTCAATAGATTTCCATATTTCAGTGCTGATTTTGTGCCCTGACTGAACATAAATACAATGGGAGATACTTTACTCGAGTCTTTTCTTTTCATGTCACTCTCTACATCCTCACTGCAGTTATCCGATTATCTAACAATGTACTGGACTGTGTTCATGTTAAAACACTTCATGGTTCCAGCGTCACCAAAGGGAAGATCTGCTGCTTTTTCCCTTTAAATTATTCTAATAATTTGCATTTATTTGTAATCACGAGTGTCATGATATCAGAATTGTTGTAGCCAAACGAAAACCTGGTGACGATCAATCAAGTCTATCTTTACTTTTGTTTACTTTGTGTTTCGCATCTCTTATGGCCAATAAATAACGTTCAAAATATGAGTGTTGGTACATGGAGAGATTCTGTAATATAATGTTTTCAAACATGTACAAAAATAACTATTACACTCAATTACCAGTGAAAAGGCAGCCGGGTGAACTCAAAAACAAAATATGCACAAGGCCAAACATCATTCAGACGACATCATCATATGAACACAAAATCAATACTAATTTTGTGAATATTGCGATATCACGTCTGCCCCTAATCTGTGGTACCGGTGAGTTAGAGATTCACTTTGGACTCTGAGTAGTCGTGAAACCACAAACCAAACAATCAATAGATGAATGGAGACAGAATATGAGGAGGATTCAGGAGGAGAATGCTGGTGTCCCATCGACCCGACCCACAGAACCACCAGCACCATCAGCCTGTAAACGGACCTGAACGGGTTAAATTACTAATGAGGCTCAAATAAATTAAAATCAACAGTTAAAACTTTACTTTATTTGTAAATGTGTTGAATTTCTTCCATTCATATTATGATTATAAACAGATTTTTTTCTAAAATTACATTTTCTAAAATCACTTTAATTCATAAAAGTGATCTAACAAAGGTAAAGTACAAATATTACGTTGCTTGTAATTAGGATGAAGTTAAAATCTGTTGAGTATTTTAACATACAATTGTCTATTGTGTTGAATTAAAGGCCAGAATATGCAGTGGGTCCATCAGACCCACCAACACTGGCTGAGTAACAAAGATATGAACACCACATGAGGGTTAATTCAATTAATCTCGCTTCTAATTAACTGTCTTAATTGAATCTGTCCACTGAATGCAGCAGCTTTTTATTTCCTCACATTAGCTTCTTAAATCTGAATTGTACGTGTGATGGTTTCCTCTTGTTTTATTTTGTTTTATTTTGAGGTTTGTTTTGTTATTTCCTGCTGCGGGACGATGAAGATGAGCAGGAGGGAGGAAGAGGAGAAATTAAGGAGAGGAGAATAATTATTAAATAAAAATATTAATTAAACACCAACATGTGACGGTCTGAACGAGCTGTAGGCTCAGTAACATGACTGGAGCGGTGGTGAGGACATTAACATGAGTCTGTACGTGTGTGTACAGGCAGGCCGTCATCACGGACCACCACAGGATCGGTACCAGAACATGATGAGAACACTGAGATCGATCCATCAACGGACACACTGATACACGGATCGATTAACTGAGCTGTTCATCTCTATTGACCTGCACTATCTGAGGTGTCGCGGTGATATTGGTTGACCTGAGTAAAGTGATGCTCCTCCGGTGAGAGCCCGCCAGCCTCGTCGCTCCTCTGATGTATCGTCACTACGGCACCGAGCCTGCGGTTGTTCCCGCCGCCATGTTCCCGGTGAGTCCCGTGCGTCGCGGTGCCGCCGCTGTCCGTCCGTCCGTCCGTCCGGTCCGAGGCCGCTGTCGGTGTCCGGGGGCATTTGGAGAAGTACGAACCGGAGCAGCGAGTCCTCTTTTCTCTCTGCGACCGAGCGGCACCGCAGCAGCCCCGAGCGGCAAGCTAGCGACCACACACCGCGCAGCTTCCGGTCGGAGTTTCAAAGTAAGAGCTTCGATACGATGATGGTTTTTAAGGAGAACAGGGGGGTCAAGTCCTCTGCAATGTATCTTAATATTTATATATTAATATTTACACTGATATCTATCATACTGTTACAATAACCAACTATGCGTAATAAAAGATAAAACAAAAACTCCTCAGGTCGAGGCTCTGCTGTCCAATTACACCTGAAGGAGACAAATCATTCTGTTGATGTAAACATCTTGTCCAGAGAAGAAAATGGTTTGACAGAGCAGTAAAAATGAACTGTGTCAACTGTCTTTGAACAGAGGAGGTGGCCTACGACGTCATTTATCACCCTCCTACAATACAGAACTGAGTTCTCCCCCCAGACAGCTTAACACCCATCCACACCTGGGCTCACCTGATCCTGACGACCCACATGAAGCCCAGTCGGACAAACGACCCACAGGTGACAGCAACGACTCTGAAACTCAGAGCTCACAGTGTCCTTAATGACTCTGTAAGGACACTCGCACACAGAGTTTAAAAGCCTACAGCTCCCCTCCAGGTACTTAACTATATGTTTACCATTTATTAATCATGGTTATACCCAGTTTTATGAAGTTTATGATCCGTAAATGATGCAGCGTCTAATTGTAACCCCATGTCACCAGTTATATGCTCATGAGTTCATGTTTAAAGAGGTCTTAAAGTGTTTTTGTTAATATTTCTCTCCCTGTTCTGCAAATATGAAGTCCAAGATGTGACCACTCAGCTACCACTGCTCATCAGAATGTATATTTTTATCTTGGGATAACAACATTTGAAACAAGCAGTTACAGCAGTAATAAGAGATTTGCTAACTGAGATAAGAGCATTAATAAACTGAAAGTATAATAATAAGAATAATAACATGTATTAATGAGTGATTAATATGTACAGATAGAGAGAAAGAGAGAGAAGCTCAGCGCATCATAGAAAATCACAATCTAATCCTCTGGCAGTATGGACAGTCTTTTACTATAGGCTTTATTGAAAATGATGTTTTAATTTTGCTCTTGAATTCAGAGAGTGTGTCTCCCTCCTGAACCGACACTGAAAGATGGTTCCACAGCAGAGGAGCTTCATGTCTGAAGGATCTGCACCCTAGTCTACTTTTTGAGACTATGAGAACCAGAAGTGACTCAGCATCCTGAGAGCACAGCATCTGAGTGGGGTCAAATTATTAAACTTTGCATGTGAGGAGGAGGTTTTCAAGTCCAATTCTGTATTTTACAGGAAGCCAGTGAATCTTATCAGTACACATGCAGCAGCATCCTGGATCTGCAGGAGAGTCATTAGAGACTTACTGGGGCAGCCTGAAGAACTACAATAATCCAGCCTTGAGTATCAGTGTTGCAATTTATAAAATACACATTTACTTGTAAAAGTCCAAATTTATTCTCAAGAAGCAAGTATTAGTTTAATTGATGCACTAGTAAAATTATTCACTGTGCAGAATCTTTATTTTAAATAGATTAAGATTATTTGTAATTGAATTTGTATTATCATAATTTGAACATGAAAAAATGACTTAATTACAGTTTTTTTAGTTAAGTGTTGTGGAGTAAAAAGTGCATCATCCCTGTGAAGGGTCATGGTTGAATTGTTAGGTAGCAGAATAAATATGAATAAGGTTCAAAAACTGTGTAGTTATATTTAGTAGAATGCAGAATTTAATGTAATGCATTAATGTGACTTCACCTAATATTTAATTAAATCTAACTTCATTTTTAAAGTACTTGTATTTGTTATTGTCCTGCTGGGGAACTTCCACATCCACATGCTTCATTTGAGAAGCGATACGTTACCTTGTATTTTATTTTGAAGGGAAGAGATGATCGCCTCATATCCGGTTCTTTCCTTAAACCGATGTGACTTGACGGATCCCTCTGCAGCAGCCAAGACACGCAGTCTCTGCAGAGGAGGAGGATGAAGACCCGCAGACCGGAGGGCATCTCTGCTTCAGCACCAATCTGTCCTCGGTCCTGAATTAAAGATTGATTTGTGCATCTCATCATCAATATTACCACGGCTGCCATCATACCACAGGAAAACTGCTGCAATACTGTTCATATACACGTTAAAATAATGATGATGTCATATCTTTGTGTGTGTAACCTGAACCAGGTGCTTTTATTTCTGTCACCTGACTTTGACTTCTGTCTGATTGAATGCTGTGATGAATATGTTTGATGTTCGTCAGTATAAACGACAAGTTCACATAAAAACATCAGTAAAAGAAACAATTCAAAACGTAGACATTTAAAAACTACATCACATACAACAGATAGATAGATAGATAGATAGATAGATAGATAGATAGATAGATAGATAGATAGATAGATAGATAGATAGATAGATAGATAGATACTTTATTGATCCCGGAGGAATCATAAGATATCAGACGGTCACACACTTTGTGCACTGTGCAAATAGCTGAAAACTGAAAAAATAAGTAACGTGACTTGCTTGAGTAAATGTACTTCGTTACTTTCCACCATCAGAAAAAAAGAAAATGTGTGTGTGAAAATGAAAAAGAATACATAAATACAAAAATGAAAATAATTATATAGTATGAATTTAGGGAAATTTAAGTGTGCATACGTATACACATACTGGAGGTTTGAATTTATTGGTTGTACACATTTTTTAAAAAGTGTTTCATCTAACTGTAGGTGTTTAGATAGCGTTACCTTTCACTTAAAGGTGGGCAAAAAGATCCCGTTCCCTGACCGGGAATCGAACCCGGGCCGCGGCGGTGAGAGCGCCGAATCCTAACCACTAGACCACCAGGGACAGACACACTGCAGGAAATCACTACTTGTTTTTTTTCTTTACATAGACTGTAGGCGGAAACAATCAAAAGGCGAAAAGACAATTTACTTTACGTACTTACCTTAATCTGTTATGTACACGTGTGACGTACGACGTCAACCGTCCCTCTGGCGGTTAGGCTGAAGTAAGCTAGCTCACGTGCTAATGTTGACTCAGAAGTACCGTTAGCTCCTGTTGTCCGTCAGTCGACAGGTAAGTGATGTCCTGTTCTGTAGGTGTACTTCGTCGTGTTCTGGACGTCAAACAGTCGGAACTTCAGGAACATTAACAGTTATTTTCTTCTTCTGTCTGTATATTAGCTGTGAAAACCTCGCTAACATAAGCTAGGTCTTAGCTTGCAAGCTAGCGTTACCTGCTGCTCTGTTTAGCTTTAGCTCACACTTTATAGCTGTTGTTGACATGTTTCACCAACGAGAATGTATTTAATATTAACGCAGGCTACACGACACGACTGGTAGTTATTCCATGTACATTAAACCGAGGTCGGTGAATAAGGAAGTAAGACCTCGTGGCGCAACGGTAGCGCGTCTGACTCCAGATCAGAAGGTTGCGTGTTCAAATCACGTCGGGGTCAAACTTTTTCATCTTTTCTTGTGTAGATAAAATATTAAATGTAGACATATTATGTGAAGTGCAGAAACAAAAGATGGAATACATTAATGAAGCACACAAACATTAATAGTAAGGTTTCACAGTATGAACTATATATAGGGTCTGTGTTTACAGTGTCACTGCATGCTACTTTCCTGTTTGGAGATTATTAATCACTTCAGTAACATAATTAAATCAATCAAGTTTTATTGTTATCATGTAGAGTACAACATATAGTTAAAGTAAGAGTTCTCTGCATTTTAACCCATCCTAATATCTGGGATCAGTAAGCAGCCATTTTGCAGCACCTGGGGTCCAGTTCAGATTATAAAATACGGCACTAGCATGAGGGTCTGAATCTCACCTGCTGCTCATTTATTCAGTGGTTTGGGTTTAAGTTTTGGCTGAACATCACAGACCCCCTAAGGATACTTGACAACACCCTTCGTTTAAATATTTGTTGCTGAATAGTTGCAGTAAACAGATTAATAAGAGAAAGTCTGAACAACAATGAAACCACGTGTTTCCGATGGCGAAGGAAACTAAAGCAAACAAGGGGAGAGCGTGAAAACTCCACAGAGTGTTATGGGAGACTGTGTGTGTCTGTGGGTGTTGGCAGTTCAGATGGCCCAGGGGAAAAAGCTGTTTGTCAGCTTGCTGGTGTGGGATTTTGTTGACCTGTAGCGTCTCCCAGAGGGCAGCAGATCAGACAGAGTAGGCAGGGTGTGAGGGGTTGGGTGGGTTGGAGAGCAGTCGCAGGTGTACAGAGCGAACAGTAGAGGGCTCTGAACGCAGCCTGCTCATAAAGTACTGTAATGATAATGATGTTATCTTTTTGCTTTTTGCCTGTGAGACTAAATACTACTTGTGATTTCAGTGATCTGACCCTTTAAAATAACAGTTCTCACATGTGCAGTGTGCGTTATTTCACATCGCCTTGTAGTTACACTTTCATATTAATAATTTAATTAACTGTAAGTGTCTCTTTACGCCATGTATTGCATGAACAGCCAATCCAGAGTGAGAACTGGAACTTCTGATGTTAAAACTGACTCCATGTCCTCGACATCCTCAGCCTCGTTTCTAAATGTGCTTGAGGTTGTTGACTTTGAGGCTTTTTATAGACAGACCTACATTTCCTGTAACCTACTTCTCTTCTGTTCGTCCCACAAAACCCAGAAACCACTTTGCTTTCACAGAACTCTGCGGTCAGAACTACAGCCGCCTGATGCTGTGAAGTATTTCATTTAGAGTTCAAAGTGTATTTTAATGAGTAGATGGTCATTCAGAAGGCACTGCTGTTATCATACCTTTTTTTTTTTTTTTTTTTAGAATTCAAAGAAACAATCATGCAGACTGCAGAAATATCAACTTTTATTTTTAATGTCTACATTTTTTGAGCAAATAAATAAAAAACAAAGCTCTACAGATCACATTGAAAATAAATCTAAATGCTTCCACACATGAGCTACAAACAGTATTATAATAATACTCCAACCAAACTAATTCTGGTTATATCTGGTGTGTAAAACAACAACGTGCCGTTTTATGGAGGTTATATATGAATTTCCACCTCATTCATAATTTTCTTTTACCATATTATTGAATATTGTTGTTTTTGACACTTTGCTTTTGCACAAATTAACAAAAAAACAAATAACAAAATATAATATATTCAACAGTGACCTTTACAAAGTTTAGTCTTGCTGGGATCTAGAATCACAAGGTAGCTGAACTGAGAAAGTAAAATAATAATAATAATGACTGTTTTATCTGCTTTCTTTGGGTGATATTCAGTATTTGTCCTCTTGTCATCAGAAAACTGTTTATTTACAGTCTGTGCCGACACTCTCACCTCAGCACCAAATGTGGATTAGTCCACCTTTGAACATTGTCTCTGTCAAATGCATTATTTTCCACTACAGTGATCAGCTGTTGAAGGAAATTGCTGAACTTTTTTTTTCCTTAAAATGAAAATATCTTTATCTTTAAGGTGTTTAAAAATACTTTTTAAAGACTAACCAGGAAGTCTAAAAGTATTAAAGGACACTTTCCACTGGATTTTGGACAGTTAATGAAAACTGTCTGCAAAATATTAAGGTAGAAAAAGGCTCTGAACAGACTGTTCTGTTTCCCGTGCTAAGTGGCGGAGCTGGTGCGAGACCTGATGCTGACTTTCTTGCGGGTGTTGTCACTGCAGCGCTCCAGGATGAGTTCTGGACTCGGCCGGGGAGGGATGACCGGAGCCTCCTTCTTCATCTCGCTCTCTGAACTGGAGCTAGACGGCTCGGGGATGTTGTCTTTGGGGTGTAAATGACAAAAATAACATGTGTTATAGGTGGTTTCATGGGTAGTTTGTTGCACAGAGTGGACAGAAGTGTTTTCCATATTCTGCACTGGAAACATGTCAGTGTGATCATGTTTTCTTTACCCTGGTTCTTTCTCTCCGTCAGCGGTGACTTCGCTGTGCTCTTGGAGTTCCTGCGAGGCGAGGCGAAGCGGCCGCCCTTCTGCTGGAGGTATCGTCGGCTGTTCCTGCGGTAGGTGTCCTGGGTGAGCCGCTGACGAGTCTTGTTGTGGATGCTTTTGGCATTTCGGATGGTGGACCTGAGACCCAGTAAAGGACGCACAAATTTGCACAGGTAAGTAGAGCTGCTGGGTGTTGACTGTTGGAGTTTCATCATATTAACAGTGAGATATAAGAATGAATACATCACTTGTTCCATCAGTTGAAATAATGCGCGTTTAGGCACCAAATGTGTTGTGCTAATATTAAAATGCTAAGATGCTGAATTATGATAGATGTGATAAATGAGCACGACGACAAAATTCACTTTAAAAGATTGATACAAATGAAATTATACAACTTTATTCATCCCTGCACGATCAACTGTTGTCTTTGATCTTAACTTTAAATATCCAAACATTTCTCAAATACACACAAAGTAACTAATTAAAAGAGCAAAATAATCAGTCTATGTGACAAAAACCCTCCACACTTCTGTTTCCACATGACAACTGATGTTTGAATCTTTTCTAAAGCATTTTTACAAATGCATTTACATTTTTGTGCACACTTGACGGACACTGTTCATACAGGAGCACATCAAGTCCTTTTGTAAATCAGGTTAGCTTTATGTAACACAGTGTAATATGAAATAACCTGGACCAGCATACTGTTTTATTTACTGAGTTTTCTGCTTATGCTAGCAGCCACGAGCACTCCTGCTCGGCTCGCTGTCGTCAGCTTCAGTTTCAACATGGCCACTTGAAATATTCTCCTCCTGCTCCGCACCTCTCTTTCCAATACTTGCTGTCTCGCCATGTCTGTACTTTTTTTAAAAATTTTTTTTAACCTTTTTTATTTTACCCTTGCTTGCTTTCCTGCCATCACAGTTTGAGTTTAGTTTATAACTAATCATGAAAGATATAAGCATGAAAGTAACAGATTTATGTATGTGATGAACATGTCGACATCACAGACTGTGCAACAGGACGAGGGTGTCGGGTCGTGCAACACACTTCCCTTTTTGTCTGAAGTGATTGAGTGTGACACCACAGTGGCTCCACAGGAACTACGTGCAAATCTGCACATCAGATTTTTGTGAAAAGTTCAGACTGTTTATATGAATAATCACCGTTAATTATTACATTTAAACCATTTAGTCGCCTTAATATGGGCTGGATTTTGTGGCCCAGTTGTTAAATAGGGACAAACAGGAGCTCTGCAATTAAAATTAAGTCATCATTTTGTGTGATTTATGTTCTTTGAACTCTTAATGACTCTGGTTTTGCATCAAACATGGACCAAGTTGGTGGTTAAAACAGTTTTCTAAGGGTTGATAATCACTTGTTAAGGCAGCTGACGATCGATAAATGAAATCATTATTAGTTTGCTCCCGAGCTGTAACGTCTGACTTGTTTTCACAGTCGTGATCTCTGACGTACCTGCGAGGTGGAGGCTTCTGTCCGTGCAGACTCGCCCGCTGCACTTCATATATGTCTCTCTTGCTGGCCTTCTGCAGGAACATGGAGGGGAAGTGACCGGTTTCATCCCCTTTCCTGTAAAAGTCAATAAATAAATCAGCCTGAAATATCTTGACAAGCATTCATAGTCCCTAAAAAAATGACTTGACAACACCTGTAACGTCCCCAGCAGGTCAATCATGTACTCCTCTGTGTTCACCAGCTAGAAGCTTGCTAACAGGTTGTGTTCAGACAGATAAACGATGAGCTGAAACTCTCTAAAATTCTCCTGAAAGACGAGGGGAGCTGCAGATCCAGCTGATATTTCTCTGTATGAACGCTGTCTTTTGATTGTGTTATTATGCAACTGTTAATTAAAGCTGCTTTAACGTGTGCGCAGGTCTGTGTCCTTCGATCCTACCTGACGACCCACCAGCCGTCCAGCAGCTTATGAATGACCTCGATGGTTTCACCCAGCTCCAGAGAGATCTCGTCCTCCTGCTCCGCCTTGTAGGCGTTGATGGTGATGTGCAGCTCTCCTGCAGGGACACACGACACCGTCAGCAACACAAACAGGAGGACAAAGTGCATTTAAATAAGACAACTATGTAAACATCTTGCCTTCATAGCTTGGTTCAGCTTCCTCTAACTCCTCTGGTCCGCCAACACCGTTAACAACACACGCAGGGGGAGAACATGCATTTAAAGGAGAGAACAACATAAACATCTTGCCTTCATAATTTGGTTCAGCTTCCTCCGACTCCTCGGGTCCGTCCAGAGGCTCCAGGTAGGACGCAGGAACCCAACCATGTTTGGACTCATGCTGGCAGAACCACCAACCTGAACACAACCGCAGGAACACAGCAGTCTTTACAAACCTCTGTTTACCTCCAGTCAGCTGTACAGTAACGTTTCCTCCAACCTCAGTGATCACAGTGTTAAAACACTCTGCAGTGAGATCAGAGCTTCACTTAATTAAGTAAATAATTAGTAAAGTTATTTATTTAACTTTATTCAAAAAGGGTTTAATAAATCCATATCTGAAGCTGATGAGAGACTTTGGAAGGATAAATAACTGGAAGTATGTTCAGAAGAATCAAGTCTTTGTCATCAAGTTTTGGAAAAAAAACAAAACAATAATTTATGTAAATGTTACATCCACACACACACAGTTCAAATGATCCCATGACTCCAAATTTAAAACAATTCTCACCGTTCTGGTTTTTCTCCACTATCTCCACCAGGTCTCCGGTGTGCAGGTTGAGCTCGTGTTTGGACGTCTTGATGAAGTCTGCGATCACTCTGTAGGTGTCCAGTATGATCGGGCCGGAAATGTCTGACAGGTAGAACACAGTAATCTAATTTAATGTCAAGAAACACCTGCAACATTTACAGGAAGCTTGCTCGAGAAAAGTCCAACAAAATATCAAATAAATCTATATTTGAATGATGATAATATTGATGTCTTGAAGATTGTTAACATCTAAATATGTGATTTGAGAACAGTGAGTGTGTTAAAGAGGTGTAAAGTGACGCTCACCTGATGTGTTGCCTCTGTTTATCTCTCGGGACAACGCAAACGTCTCGTCTCTTTTCAGTCTGCAGAGGGAATGATCATCTGATTTATTCGACTCACTCATTTTAAAGATATTTGCGGCTGCAGACATGTGTGTTATATACTGACGTGTTCGGGGCAGGCGGGTTTTCATCCTCCGGTCGGACCTTGAAGAAGTTGGTGAGGAGTTTGCAGCGGGAGATGTGAGGCGGCAGGTTGATGAGCAGGCGGCAGTACTCTGCCAGCGTCGTCTGTCTGGTTTCTGTCGACTTCTGGCTGTCGAGCCATCGCGGCGCTGAGGACACAAACAACCAACGTGAGCTGGAGAACAGTCACAGGTTAAAATCAAAAACCAGTAACTTGTAGACGGGTTTCCAGTTAGGGGCAGAAGTTATGTCTGTTTTATGTCCTTTACTTTGTTTTGTACAAACAGAACAGTAATAGGATTGTTATTACAACTGTGTGATTACTCTACTGTAATATTTCTGTCTTTAAAATCTCTCTTTATCTTTAATAAGCTGCACTCACTCTACTTATGTCGCCAGTAACAGGTGGAAGTTTCCAGACCATTTGGGATGCTGCTGTTGCATCAGGACTGAGGTTTTGTCTTTGCTTCTCTTTCTTTACATTGCAACACATTTTGTTTTGTAATTTAGGTTTCACAAGACAAATGTGTGCAGTTCTGTTTTAATGTAAACTGGCTCTGAATCGTCTAAACAGGAACAGAAAATCATCTGGTAAAAACTCCGACCCGCTCAGTGTCTATTTTATCACACCTGCAGTGAAAGTAAGAAGTGGCACCAAAGGCAAAAATTACAGATGTAAAAATATCCGTCTGCTATTAATTTCACTTCTCCTGGTCCGTCTGGTATGTGTAGATTTTGAAACTGTAGATATAAAAGCTTGAACAGGAGACAGTGTTCAGGTTTTGGGTCAAACAAAAGCTCAAAGTTCTCAACCTTTGGTCCAATCAGGAGTTTCTGGAGCGTTTCACAACTGTCACTGTCTTTTGTTTTTGCTGTCTCAACAAAAATCCCTGTGGATGATGAAGTAAATCAATATTTGTATTTGTACTGTTTTGAATTTCCAAAAGAATTAGCAGATATTTATGTCTCACTCAGCTTCCCAAGTCCTTTGGAGTCAGGGTTGTAAATTCAGGGACAGTGTGTATTAAATGGAGTATTTAGTGACATCTGAGCCGTGTCTCAGTTCAGGGTCTGCCTCCTCTGAAGGACTCGGCCTCTGTGGTCTTTGAAGGCGAGTCCTTCAGAGTCCTTGTCAACCTGGTCAGCTGTTGTTAAATGTGTCGGTCTAGCCTTTGGAGCATTTCCTGGTTGTGTCACCAGATGTTTTACCCTTACGTCACGATTTCTGCTGCCCAGGCCCCCGAAAGTGACGATCTACGTCACGCGATGTCGCCATTTTCTCTTTTTCTTTCTTCTTTTTCAGGCACGCAAAGAATCCTGGGATATGTGAAGCTATGAAGGATTGTAGCCGTGCATCCTCCAGAAACAGGGAGAAGAAGGAGCATCTGGAGGAGCCTTTGGATTGGGACCTGAGTCTTTACGTGGCGTTGTGACGTAATTGGCCTTCAGATGCTCCTCTGAAGGATGCAGACCTGAACTGAGTCACAACACTAGTGGTAAAGTTCTAGATTGTCCCGCTACGGAGAAGAAAGTAGTTTTCTAAACATGGACTCACTTGGAACTTGTTTGTTATTGTGTCATGTCGGCGCTTCTCTTCATCTCGTCACATTGTGAATGTGAATAAGTATGTTCATCCATCTATTATTTGATTGTACGCTCAAACTTCTCACAACACAGACTGTACAGCAGCCACTCGCCCTCTCTGGTGTCAGGTTTGACGTTCTGGGCTACTGTAAAAACATGGTGGTGCAACATGGCGACACTATGTAGATATAAACGTCTCATTCTTGGGTAATAAAAACACAACAATGATTATTTTCTATTGATTATACGCTAATTAAGACATATTCATGAATATTATAATCAGTTTCTGCCGAGTCTGTTCTGCTAGATGAAAAATATGACACACTGCACCTTTTTAAACACTACAACAAATATTTTGACGTTGTGATTTCAGGCTTGTTTGCTTCAACACGTTTTAAAAACAGAGAAGTGGAGCGATGTGTGTGATACCTACAGGTGCTTCCTGAAAGAGCATCACAGTGCGCAGAGCATCTGAACAAATCAGCTACAAGCTTGTATAGATAACTGAGAGAGACGGACGGTGAATTAACTAAAATTTGGTGTGGGTCTAAGGACGACACCAAGGTCAGATTATAATGCAGTAAATTTATTAAAAATATTACTTTTGCAAGGAAATTTGCTGTTTCACTGGTGTCATTTTAGATGATAAAGTTTGTTGTTAAACTGTAAAATATCCTGCTTCTATTACATATCTTTGATTTGAGGGAACATTGCAAAACATTTGCATATATCAACTTATAAATTAAATCAAACAAACACCTCATGATTTATAAAAGCTTTGTGATTTCTTAATTCCCTCTTAATCAAAAACAGAAATATTCCCTCTCTGTCAGTTTTAAACAATGAAATTCTGACAGCCAGAGGAAATAAAACTATGAAACTGAACATAAAACATAAAATAAAATGCAGATGTCTCATGTTTCAAGTCAAGTCACGAGTCTTTCACTTCCGAGTCGCGTCTCAAGTTGCTTATTTTCTGTCAAATCAAATTGCGTGTCGTCAAAACAACTTCAGTGAAGCGTCCACGTCTGTGAAACTAACAAACCAGACAGAATGACCTCCTACTGTAAAATCAAAAATGCAGAAATGAGAGTCGAGCAGCTGTGACATGCAGGAAATCGGTGGTGACAGATGTGACATACGTTCAAACAGCTTAACGTTCCTCCTGTTTCTCACCTGGTAACGAAGGAATGATTCTGTCCTTCTTTTCTATTTCACCAGACTCGATGGGAAACATCTCCTTCAGGGATTTCTGTCACAAAAAACCCAAAAGCTTTGTTTTCGTTTGGTGTCATTTTACAACTTTGCTGACTTTAAATTATCATGATGTCAGTGGAGCTTTTATTTTGGCGTGCAGAGGAACTCACGTGGAAGGTGTGGATCTCAGGATACGTCCTGTAGATCAGCTTCTCAGAGAGGTCGCTCCATTTCACCATCAGCATGTAAATCTGCACCAACAGGCGATACGACGTGTTTTATTTCATTTAAACACAAAATAATCTGTCATTTCTAAATATGAGATTCTTGGTTCAAGCTGTTTCTGTTTCGATTCCAAACTTTGGCTCAGTTCTTCAAAAATAAAGTCCCTAAATTTAAAGATATGAAGCAGAATTTGGGTTTATAGAGAAAATGTTTTGAGCCTTACGAAGTGCTGAGTGGGGAAGAGGCGTTTCTCGAAGCCCAGCAGCTCCACATGCCTGACGTAGCTCTCCTCCATGTTGAGACACAACGAACTGACAAACTGAGAGAAAACACAAAGGACACGAGGCTTAAATACTCTGTGTGTGTCCACGACATGCGACAAGAGTTAGTTCCTCTTTACGTGTTTGAGATTTACATAACGTCATATCAGGGAAAAAGAAACGAGGAAACACTTCTGCTTTCACTTGTGAGTTTAGAAGAATATTAACAATAAAAAGCAGCAGTTGAGTTAAAAGTACATTAGTTCCCTTTGAAATGTGACGAAGAAGAAGAAGTCTAAAGTACGTCTGGAACTAAGGATTGTTTTTTTTTGATTAACTGATAAATTGTTTCATGTTATATTTCCATGTCATGCACACAGAGAGCCCAACGCTCAAGACACCAAAGCACAGCTGCTGAAGTCAAACAGTTCATTACATTTAATTTAATGGAGAATTAAGAATTAAGGAGAATTAACATTTTTGCAGCTCGGCCTTGAAAGAAATATTCTGCCTTCACTCGCACACCTGACAGTAAATCTGCTAAGTGAGAGTTGGTAAGACGTACGTCCCTCACGCCGTCAGAGACAGGACAGAGAGGACAACAACAATAATATTCTGTCAGTCTTTTATTCACTTGAAGCTTCTTTGACGGATGAATTTCAGCCCGAGTTTCCTGTTTCGGTTCAACTTTCTGTCGTCAAATAGAAACACATTGTTTGTGAGTGGAGAAGTCGTCGTTTTAACGTTGTGATCGATAAACACAACACCTGAGCATCACGTTCATAAACTTCTGTCGCTCTCCTGGTTAGAGTTTGGTGGTCAAAGGTCAAAGGTCAAAGGTCACTGTGACCTCACAAAACACTTTGTGGCTGTTACTCAGCAGTTGATAAGAGTAAGAGGAATTATGACATGATTGTCAAACAGGGAAAACATGATGAAGTTGTTACATTTACAGACATTCAGACTTCACTGTGTCATCATGATATCCTGCGGTTGATGTTCCTGAACAGCAGTTTGAGGTATTTTTAGCTTCGCCACAAAGTACGTCAGAACAACAAATTATCTTTTTTTCATCAACGGCATGAGAAGGGATTTACATAAATACTTAAATTCTTAGAAAACTTGACAAGTTAATACAACATTTAGGACCGAAGTATCAAAAGTACAAGTAAGAGTACTTAATATGTTTTACATGTATGTAGATACTGTAAAGTCTGGATGATTATCAACTGCAATATTCAGAGTTTTTCTTACAATCAGAATCTTTTCTTTCTTTTTATTTTAATCTGGTCTGATTATTTAGTTTGATTTTCCGACAGTAAGACAGTTTTAACAGTTACTTTGGATATTCTTGATGCATCTCGTCTTCCCTCCTCCATTATGTCATATCTCAAAATTACATTAAAAGATTATAATAATCAGGCAGATCTGTGGACACCACCTGGTGACCGGGACACGTCACTCCAATCTTAAATGGTTAAAAATGTCTTCCACTGTCCAGTGATAAGAGCTAGAAATGACGATGTGGGTCGGTCGGGCTCTTTGACCCGGACTGAAATATCTCTACAGCTATTTAAGAGATTGCTTTTTATTTTTAGATTTTCTTTGTCTTTTACTAAAGTCTGATATTAAAAGAAGAACTTCTACTTTTTAAAATGATCCAGGTGGATCTATAACGAGTCAGTTGTCAGAGGCTGTGTGAGCACCAGAACAATTACTAGAACTATTACTTGTGTTTTTAAAAGACTTGAAATCAGTAAAAGGTTAAATTTAAAGAAATCTTGTAATTTAAGGACTCCCCTAAAGATGTTTGTTACTCAACAGTGCAGTCGGGGAATCACTGTGTTGATCACTTTCTGTATGGACACACAACAACACACACTTTTTCTTATTTCTGTAGCAATCATGTGGTGTCGTCCGTGTGGGCTTTCAGAGGGGCTTTCAGCTCCAACTTGTGATTTCCAAAAACTTTTGCAACAAGCAAAGAGGAACAAACAGTGTGAAGAGAATCACAAACAAACCCACAAGAGTAACTTCCTCCATCGTAGGCAAAGAGAAAAGAGTGGGTTAGTTCTGTTTAAATTAAATCTCCAGGGGTTACCAGAAATGATACACCCATATATCGTTTCAGATGATTTCCTCGCTGTGAGTCACATGACGGTCACTGAGGAGTCAGCTGGACACTCACACCTCTTATTACTGCATCCTATAACACATCAGCGTGGGGGTGGATGGTGTGTGTCCTTCTAATGTAGTTATTTTTAATTTCACAGCATGATTTCAGTCGTTATAGTGTTTCTACATTTATGGTGTTACATATTTGACGGAAAACTCCGCCCCCTTACTTCATGAGAGTTTCCGTAGTGTAGTGGTTATCACGTTCGCCTCACACGCGAAAGGTCCCCGGTTCGAAACCGGGCGGAAACATGATTTTCATTTTTTTTTTTTTTTTCTGAACAATTCAGATATCTCTGTTGCTATTCTATAATATGTAGGAAGGTATGTCCCTGAAGGTGTCATTTACTAACAGTAATAACACCAAAAGTACTTGGAGGGTCATTAATCAGCTCCTCTCGTACTCCTCCTACCCAGTTTGTTGATGAAAATAGAAAATACTCTGACCCCTCTGATATTGCATGTGCTTTTGATAATTATTGTGGAAATATTGGCACAGTTCTATCTCAGAAAATAAATCATATTGCTGCGTCTCCATCATTTTTTTTTTCTGTATAGTACAAATACATGAATAAAAAAAATAAAGAAATAAAAAAAATTGTGTCCATTATCGTGTACAGTAAGTTTGACAATACCAGTCGGACGATGAGCGTGTCAGGTTCCGGTATGTATTTGAACACAATGACCCTTAAATGATTTTATAGCGTTTCCGTAGTGTAGTGGTTATCACGTTCGCCTAACACGCGAAAGGTCCCCGGTTCGAAACCGGGCGGAAACAATTTCTTCTTCCCCCCCACTCCCTTTTTTAAATAGTCGACACAATATACAAAGTGCATCTTTGTTTTATCGACGGACCGATTAGGGGTAATCAATTGTCTATGCTGCGACAGGATATTTCCGATTTCCAGTTGCGCGAGAACGCATCTTGTATCGTTTCCGTAGTGTAGTGGTTATCACGTTCGCCTAACACGCGAAAGGTCCCCGGTTCGAGACCGGGCGGAAACAGTCTTTATTTTCAGAAACACTTGCTGTCCTACTTACCTTACTGTAACAAATGTTACCTAAACTATCAGCAAACCACGTCAATGCAAAAAAAAACACAACCTGAGCTGTTCATACACATTTAGAAAAATTATGTCAAAGTAAGATGACAGTATGTGAAAAATGTGAGCAGAACATTTAAACAAACTTGAATTTGGATGTTGTGTATTCAGCTATTCCTTTCACCTAAAATGGGGAACCATTTTCCGGCTCGTGGCCAAAAATATATTACATCCGTAGTGATAAGAACTACCATAGAGAATGAATGAAGGTTAAGGGACGTTTCAGCTCTGGAAACTCTCTAGTTTTGGCCCAGTATGTGTTAGAATCCAGATGGAGGCAGATTATTTGGGTTGTGGAGGACGTCACTATCAACAAACAAGTATATAACTGATGTAAAGAAAATAAACAATAAAATAGTCTTTATTTTAAGAAACAGCCGGCTTATATTCATACAGTATCTAAACACATCTTCATTACGCTTTCTGAACAGACCAAGTGAACTGCTCCTTACTGCTGTTTCCACTTTTTATTCTCAGGTAAGATAACTTGATTTAGCTGCATTAACAACATTAAAGTACAAGTTTGTTTTAATGTTCTGCATGCGTACTGAGCAGTAATGGACAACTGTGTCTTCATACAAGGAATGTGACTCCTTTTCACTGCTCAGGAATAACGTTAGACATGCACCTATGAGGACAAAAAAAAATAAATTATGTAAATAATTAAGAATGGTAAGATATTGTACAAATGTACAAATGTATGAGTGTACCTCAGTGTGTGGTATATACATATTCATATTTCTCTGCTTTTGAACACAGTTTAGGGTCATTTTTTACCCGAAGACAACAGGAGGGTTAATAGTCGACAAAGCCTGATGATTTTCTCACAACATCGATTAGGTCTAAAGCATCTTTGTACTGCGCGACAGGACATTTCCCATTCGACTCTGCGCTTAAACGCCCCGTGTGTAGTTTCCGTAGTGTAGTGGTTATCACGTTCGCCTAACACGCGAAAGGTCCCCGGTTCGAGACCGGGCGGAAACAGTCTTCCTTTTCAGGAACAGCCGAGTGATATTCATAGAGTATCTAAACACAGCTTTATTACGCATTATGAACAGATCGAGTGAACTGCTCCTAACTGGTGTTCTTCAAAAGCGGAATTTCCGCTGCGTACCTGAAGGCATCCCTCAGGGAGCGTTTACCTGTGTTGAGGTGCTGAAGCCTCTCATGAGGAGAAACAGTCCTGAAACTTCATGACCACCGAGCTCCTCATCCACATCTGCGCTACATCAAAGTTGAGGAGCTAATGTTAGCAGACATGGACGAAGGTGTCCGCACACAAGAGTCTGACTTTGTGACAAGAATTCACCGCTCATCTGATTCCACTGACTGTGTTTGACTGACATCTCGTGGTAAACGTGGTGTACTACATCACACGAACTTTAAGGGTTCGTGATGCAAAGTGACCCACTGAATCCTGATTTCTTTGTTATTTTCCCCTTTTTAGAAGGTTTAAAGTTAGATTTTATTTCAGTATTTAAATCTCAGTTAAACAATCAGGCCCTTCACATACATAATCATATATTTCTTATATAAAATAAGAAAATATTTGTTTTTTTGAGAAATGTTGACTGCATTTAAAGGTTTTTCTGAGGCATGTGGCTGCACAACATTTGTTTTGTTAAAAAAGTAGCCACCAGAGGCCAAAATGATATCTTGGAGTTTTTAACTGTTGTTTTTAAGTGTTCTCAATAATAGCAATATAACTTCTTCCTGTTAGGACGTATGCAGCTAAATCAAGTCATCTTACTGGAACCTAAAACGGGGAAACAGAGCCACCAATTTCCCGCTTGTGGTCAAAAATATATTACATCCGTAGTGATAAGAACTACCATAAAGAATGAATGGGGAAAGTTAAGGGACGTTTCAGCTCTGGAAGCTCTCTAGTTTTGGCCCAGTATGTGTTGGAAACCAGATGGAGGCAGATTATTTGGGTTTATGGAGGACGTCACTATCAACAAATACGTATATAACTGATGTAAAGAAAATAAACAACACTGCACCGCCAGCTGAGTAGAAGTGAAGCAGCTCGTCCAAATAAGTGTGTGGACTGTCTTCATCTCGTTTTGTCGTCATCTTACCCTAACAAGAGTGAGCGCGTGTCACATACACAAATTTGTCCCATATCGACACATTGTACATCAGCCAATCCTCGTTAGTATAGTGGACAGTATCTCCGCCTGTCACGCGGAAGACCGGGGTTCGATTCCCCGACGGGGAGGCTAAATTTATGTCTTTTGTTTTTCCTTCCTGCAGCTGTTTTGTTGTAATGTATATGGGACAAATAATGAAGTATCTATACATGCATGCAAAAAATACATTTATAGATGAATACAGGAATAAATACATATATGCATGCATAAATTAATTGATTATTGCATGAGTGGAGAGTGGTGCGTCAGCAATATTCGTCATCTTTGTCGAAATGTGTTCTTCTAACTTGCGCTGCTTCCATTTTGTGTGACAGCGACGACTAATTGGATAAAACAAACACATTACTGTGTCCTACTTAGTGCGAGAAGGCAACACTAACAGCAAACGTTAACCGACAGTCCCTGAACGCAGCGTTACGTAAAGTCACGTGATTACGTGAACAGAAACAAACATGGCGCCGCGAAAGTGAGGAAAACTCTGCTGCGAGTGTTTCTACCATGGTTGTTGTTTATTTTTGTGTGGTTTTAAGCAGCTGTGGAACATATAAACACACAAACATTTAACCTGCTAGTCAAACTTACCGATAAGTGAGCAGAAAACCGAAAATACGAACTTTATGTGGAGTTTTTAGTGTCTCGTGTGTTCAGTTTGTTTCCATATCAACCGATGTCCTGGCGCTGTGGAAGCTAACTGACAGAAGGTAACTGCTGTGAGTGGCTCTTTGATTATGAGCTGGATCGATCCGGGGGTGGATTAGTCTTCAATAGGTCGTTTAAATCTCGCTACTTGGCTCTTTTATTGATTTAAAACAGGGATTAGTTAGTTTGGAGGCCGAGTTTGAGCCACCCCGTCGCACCGACCCACCGGACAGATGAGAGGAAGAAGAAGAAACTCACCGGATAAATCAGGTGAGAGCAGCAGAGAGTGGGCGAGGATGCTGCTCTGACACGATCGTTTCTCCAGTCTAAGAGTTTAAGTTTAATACATATATATTAAAACTGTGATTTAACATGATTACAGCTGTGCTTCGGCGGTTCTGTCCGGTAGAAGAGCTCACTGGAAGTCCACTGCACACATGATTTAATGGGTCATGGAGATGTAAATAAACGGGCTGATGCATCACAGGTCCAGTAATGAAAAGCAGACAGCTGCGTGTTAGTTAAGCAGCTGTTTTTTAAACACGGGGTATCTCAATCTGCTGTGTTTACTTAGTTTGTTGCAGCAGTTAAAACCAAGTGTCAGCTTTATATTTGATTTGTCTGAGAAAGTTTAAATTTACCAGATTCTTTTTTTCAAAAATCCTTTTTTTTTTTTTTTTAATGTGAACTTGGGAAGTTTAGTTGGATTTTTATTCAGAAAGATTCACTTGGATGTTTTGGACTTGGAGTAGACAGATTATCAGGCCGACAACATGGATGTCTTCAAAAGTTCAGAGAACTAATAGAGAAGTAATGAAACATTACAGGGACAGTGGAGACGGTGTCACTTTTATCAGAGACATTTATTGATCCATTGAACAAGAAATGATGTGGACACGGGCTGTTTAGGTCTTTGAAGATTGATACTTTCAAGATAAAAAACAGCAAGAATTTGATTGTTGAGATGCTGGATTGAAAAATTTTGGATTATGTTTTGACGTGTAATTGTCTTTTTCTGTCTCTGCTGGTAAAAGTTTCTCAGGATCAGGCCAGGATGGCTCTGAGAAAACAAGTACTGAAGGACGCCGGTGACGTCCCCTCCAGAAGCCACCAGATCGATGACGACACTGAGGAGGACGAAGCTCTGGAAGATGATAACGTAAAGAAATGTGAACATTAGCCAGAATCAGCTGCGGGTTACATACATGCAGTTTCATATGTTTGTTGGAGTACAGCAGCTGTAGCTCAGGGATCAGTCACTGTTTTCATTTTACATTAACACCTCTGATGATGAATTCTTCAGATACAAAGTGTTTGCTAAAGGACAAAAGTCACTCAGATCAGTGACACACAAGGCCTCTGTGAAACTAAAGCACTAAAACTCTGTTTGTTTGTTCTCCAGGACGAGTTCTCATCGTCTCTTCTGTCGCCGTCATCATCGAGAGGAACACGCAGGAGAGAGAGGGAAAACAAATCCAAACCCAAAGGTACGAAACACGACATGAAGGCGACCAAAATAATAACAAAATCTTTACGTTTGATGTTTTTATAGTCTTAACCCTCACCCTAACCCTCAAATAATCATTTCTTTCCAGTTAAGTCTCTGTATAAGTCAAATTTAAAGTTAATGTAAGAGGCAGGATTTTTGTGAACCTGTTGTATAGAAACAACCCTGACCTTTGAGCCCTCTCTGTGTTCAGAGATGACAGAGGAGGAGATGATGGACTTGGCTCTGCGGCTCAGCGAGCAGGAAGCCAGCATCACTGCACTCAGGCTGCAGAAAGAGGAAGAGGCCATGATGAAAGCCATTCATGAGAGTGTGAGTACAGCGTCGGCACTGTTGGCCCCAGAATCTGAACACAAACAAGTTCAATGTTGCTGTTAATATTACACACAGAACATCTTTCTCTTTTAGACAGAAACTCTGGTGTTCTGTGAGGTAGAATTACTGTGATTCTGACACAGATCTCATCAATCTGGCTCCAAGAGTTCAGCATTTATCGGAGTTCATATCTAGTTGATGAATACAGGAGCCCTCTGTGGTTTCTCTCTCCTAGATGACACAGCCATGTTCGCCCTCCCAGAGTCAGAGCCTGCTGTCTGATCCTGAAGCATCGCTCAGGATCAGCTCACGACGGAAACTCTTGTACTCAAACGGGCAGCCGGCGTCTGAGGACGGCTGCACGGCAGAGAAGGATCTGAACCGAGGTGATTCACTGACGACCGCTGATATCCTGCACTCACTTTGTTTTGAATGGACTCATCTGAAGGTAAATGTATCAAAGGAAAATGTTAGCTTGCTAGAAATTAAACATGTTCTGGATTCCCAGGAGCAAAACGAAGTGGAGATGGAGGCTGTAGCTGGAATAAAAAGCGGAAAAGGAAAGAAGGAAGTCCTCTGCTGGAGATGCCAGACTTGTCCCAGACTCAGAAAATCAACTCTCAGGCTTCAACCTGCAGCTCAGAGGTCCTGGAGCTGCATCTGGACTCGCAGCAGGTTCGTCCTGATCTGTTGATTTGTTTTATTTTAGTTCTTTAGTTTGTTGGTTTTGTCTCTAAAATGTCAGAAAAGAACAAGTTTCGAAGAGCCCAACCTCCCTCCTCCAGTCCCAAACACAAATGTATTCAGTTTACAGCTTCAGTTATTGATTATTGCCTTTTATCAATTAATCTGTTGATGTCAAAGTTTGTGAAACCAGTTTCCCAGAGCCAGAGGTGACATCTTTGAAACATATTATTTCTGACTGAATGATTTTCTCTCTTCAGTCAATGTTTTAGTGAAAACAATGTGTGTCTCTGGTGGTGATGAACAGCTCCAAACCAATGATCTTGTGTGTATTTGTCATAATTCAGAGCACTGACTCAACCCAGATCGACGACTGTCACCCCTGTAAATCTCCTGTCTTCCCCTTGACTGGCCTCAGAGCCGAGGTCCACGTCCCCCGGCTGACTCAGGACCTGCTGCAGAACTGCAGAACCTCAGGGTTTGTGTTGTGTTCTCTGGACAGCTCGACTTCGCCTCCAAAGTCTTCGTCTGCCCAACCCAAGAGCCCAACGTTTCCCAAAAGCCCGGAGCGCTCTGATAACCTCATGACAGTTCCTAAAAGTCCTGTCTTCTCAGAGACTGATCAGGACGGTGGTGCAGAGACGCAGCCGAGTCCTGAGTATTTTAAGAGTCCCGTATTTGGCAGCAATACTCAGAATAAGAAGTCTTCAAGTGCCTCCAAACCACAAGTCAGCGTCTGTAACTCAGGGTTCATGTTCTCATCTCAGGAGAGTTTAACCTCCTCTGTGAGGTCCACGTCCTGCCGGCCTAAGAGCCCGGTGTTCCCAAGAAGCCCTGATGTCACCCCAGAAAGACCAGCAGCCAGCAGAAGTCCTGTATTCTCAGAGACTGATCCAGTGTTCGGCCAGAGTGGAAGGCGACAGAAGATTCGTCTGGATGAGCAGAAACACTCTGCGAATCCTTCAGCTGCAGAGCTCAGAGCGTCAGTCTGTGGAGGAAATTCAGCCACTACAGGGCGTCGGAGACAGGTGAGTTCAGGTGTCTGTACACTTCAACATGCTTGTTTTCAGCAGCATCTGAAACTGCTGGATTTTATTAAACCGTAGTGATGGAAGCTTCAGTCTCATGAGCAGCACAGTGACATCTGGACGTCTGTAGAACTCACAGCAGCGTCTCCCTGATTTTAATAGTTTTAATCTCACACTGTTAAGTACCTGCTTATTATCTCTGAATCAGTAATATTCTTTTTTTAGAAGTGCTGCAATAATACAGATGTTGTTGTGTAGTATGTTAGAAGTCAAATAATTCATAAATGCATCGTCCAAAAGACCTGAAAAAGAAACTAAGCTCATCTACGTCTCCAGAAGGCACCAACGCTTTCAGCTGAACAGCTACAGTGTTTAAAATGATTCTTTTAAAATTTCTTGCCAATTTCTCTGTTTTTCTGCTTTTGAATAACAGGACGGAGAGACTGATCGGAACCAGCGTGTCGGGCTGAACGCGTCCTGTAAGTCAGGTACAGTACAGCTTCACTCCGGTCAGGGGTCACATGACCAGACTCACCTCACTGATCACCCGGTGTGATCCGAGCCTGTTGGTCACCGGGTCTCTGGGTGTTTCTGGGTTTCAGATGATGTCGAGGAGGAGCTGAAGGAAATATCCAAAGAGAGAGAGTCAGCCGAGCTGACCAGTGACATGACGCTGCTGTTGTCTGATGAGGACGACGTCACGCCGGTGGGGTCGCCCAGCCCGGTCTTCCCAGAGGAGAGACCCGTCCTCCATGTGGCTGCAGCGTCTCCAGGAACAAGCGGGTCGACCTGCAGGTACAGAAAACACAGACGATCTCATAACCATATTTACCCATATTTCTTACTGTTATACTACATGGTCACATACATCAGAGAATAATTTAAAACCAATCAAGTCTCTCTTCAAGAGAACGCTTAAAACTCCTGACAAAAAACCTACACATTACCATTATTGTAAAATTATTAATAGGTACAAAATCTTGGAGTTTGATAGCTACCAGTTGTTTTTGGATGTTTGTCTCATCTTTAAGGTTTTGAATGGACTAGCCCCTCCACTACTACAGGCCTTCATAAAGACAAAATATTCCAGAGTAAACACCAGAGCGCTGAGTAGAGGAGACTGTGATAAACAACGGCGCAGGACTAAATTTTGCCAGATGGTGGCGTCCATCAGAGGAACACACTGCCAGCTCATGTCAGAAACTGTGACAGTTACACCACCTTTAAAAAAGACCCTTAAACAGTCGTTGAAAATAAACCAGACCTGCTCTCATGGGTAACCTCTTCGTCTTTTATACCTTTTGTATGGACTTTAACCTTTATGTGAATTAAGACTTATTTTTTGTGTAAAATTTTTACATGTTTTCTTTTTCTCTCTCTCCTTTTTTTTGCCATGGTGTGTTGTCTGTATGTTTTTTTTTTTATAATACCTGCCTTAGGACGATGGATGAAATGTAGCAATTATGCTAACGCCAGCATATTTACATTGATCCTCTTTGATATGTTAATTAATGTGCATTGTTCTAATCAAATAAATAGAGTTTAGAGTTCTGTGTCACATATCAAACACAGTCAGGTTTTGGCTTCTTCCTCCTCATGATGTCGATGTTTGCTCCTGAAAGACGGTTCTTTGTTCGCTGTAACTCTCTGTGTGTCTCGTTCAGACCCTCTACATACACCACAGAGCGAGAACAGCAGCCAATCAGCAGTCAGGGAGCAGTCAGCAGCGTGTCAGCTCCGCCTGGGCAGCCTGCAGGCGGGTCGACGGTTCACTACTACTGGGGGGTTCCCTTCTGTCCACGAGGCCTGGACCCAGACAGCTACACAAAGGTAACCACAAAGTGTCCGGCAGAAAATGCAAGACGTTTGGTTTTCACTTTTTTGTCTGATTATGTGTCCTCCTGTCCACCTGCGTCCCGGCTCTCAGGTGATCCTGGCTCAGATGGATGTGTATGAGAAGAGTCTGAAGCAGGCTCAGAGGTGTCTGCTGAGGAAGGCTGAGTGGGGGGAGGCCATCCTGCCACAGCCGGAGGTACGATGACGACTCTCCCCACAGGAGCTGAGTCTCTAACTGGTGTATTTATGGACTTTCATAATGTGCATCCTCCATTTTTCTCCCAGAAATCACCGTCTCCTGAGCCGCGTGCTGAATCACCTCAGGAGCTGTTTCCTCGAAGGTAAAACCTGCATGAACTCTTCCAGCTCGTATGTTGTAACGTATGAATGTGTTGTTGGCATCATGATGACTTTTGTGGTCAGAAGATAAAACAGAAACATAAAGTGAGACGGTCGGCGGACTCGTCTGTACAACGTTACCTCCCTGAGACGTCCTCGATGAAGCCGAGGCTGTGCATTTTATTCAGCATTTAAACTTCTTCTCTGTCTTGTCTTCTCTCCATCTGAGCTGATGAAGAACGTTTGATTCATTTTAATACATTTCCAGACGCGGCTTCAGACTGAGGAGTAAAAAACTGTGTGATGCAGCCGAGGAGGCAACAGAGGAGGACGAAGGAAACAACAAGGAAGATGAAGACAAGCAGGAAATAGAGAACAAAGACGAAGAGAAGAAGAATGAGGGAGGAGGAGGAGAGGTGGACTCTGATGACTGTGAGGTTTGTCCAGGTACTGAAGCTCCACCTTTTCCTTCACCTGCTGCCACAATGTTTCTAACTGCAGGAAGTCGTCAGAGTGGTTTCACAGCTCATTTGTCAAACTTTAGAATCCAAAGAGACTTTTGTTTTATCTCAGTGACCTCCAGTAAACTTTTATCTTCTGTGATCCCCTCCTCCCTGAACAATGAGACACTTTCATGGAAGATAAACTGACGTATATAAACTGCTGACAGTCGATGTGTCTCAACAGAGACGCAGCTGAGCGACAACGATGACGACAGGACACAAGATCTGATGATCGACACTGACGCTGGATCAGAGGTGAGTTCATGTGTTCAGTTTAAAAGATTGTAGTTTGTATTGTTTGTATTACAGCTGGATGATAGTGAGTGTTACATTGTGTTGGCAGCATCTGGGATCTGTTTCCACACTTAGTGTCTCTGCCTTGTGTTTACTTTATAGTGTCTGTCCACAGTCTGTACTGTACTTCATGCCTTTGTTTCTGTATTTTGTTGGGAGAGATCAGTGATTTGACACTGACTGTGGAGATAATGTAGAAAACACAGCAGTCTAACAATTCTTGAACGGGTTTGACAACATTTGTCACCTCTCGTCTCCTCAGCTGCGACAGAAAAGCCCAGAGCCGCCCGAGGTCGAGATGATTGTCCAGGACGACTCTCCAGCCGTGCAGGAGCTGCAGGATGAGGAGATGGAGGTGGAGGTGGAGGTGGACGGTAAGACTGCACGCTCAGCGAACAAAACAGGAAACAGTATTTGTAGTTTTCTGGTTGTGTGGTGGTTGAAACAGATTTATTTAAACCCTCCCCGCTGAGCAGAAAACACAGGAACTACTTATGTGATCGATATTGAGCTGATAATTAAAACGTGGTGCCATAGAAGATTATAATTAAAAGTTCATGTACTTTTTCATGTTTCCAGCTCCAGCGGACAGAAAGACGAAGGGAAACATTCCTGTTAGAAGCAGCGACGTCGGAGGTGATGTTGGTAATGTGGAGGAGGACGGGGAGGATCCAGACGTGGAGGAGATAAAAGATCGAGGGCTTCAGAGGTCGTCGTCTCCTGAACTGGATCCAGCCGTCGTCCCTCGGAGCCCTGAAACCAGCGTGGACTGTCCCATCTGTCAGGGATCGTTCCCCGTGACGGAGATCGAGATGCACGCCGCGTACTGTGACGGAGACGTGGACGAGAGGAGGCCCAAGGCCGACTGTTTCCAAGGTGACACAGACTGAACTGTAACACCTGTCACTGCACCTGAAGATCATTTCAGTGCTGATTAATCTGTGGATTATTCTCTTGATTACTCCTTTACCTGAGAAAATATTTAAGGAATGTGTCTGATGTTGTGACGCACTGCGATGATTCTTTCACTTTTTAGTGACATCGAAGCCTCGCAGGAAGAGAACGAGGAGAGCTGATCTGACTGCTGAGGAGGCTAACGAGCCCCCGAACGCTGTCAGGTGAGTCGGTGTGACCTCGGGTCATGTTTCACAGGAGCAGCTCTGTGTTTTCAGACAGATTTAAAATTCAGCTTCGGTTTTATTCTCCAAAGGAACCCAGAGAAGTGTTTCATCTGTCAGAAAGCGGTTCCTGTGAGAGACTACAGCCGACACACTGAGCTCTGCATCCAGCAGCAGAGGACAAAGTCTGCAGCGGTGAGCCTCGATAACACTGAGATAACTGTTAAACTGGAGCTCAGAAATAGTCTTGGAAACACAAAAACTTTCACTGATTACTTCTTTGATGTTGTGCGTTTGATTGAGGATGAAGAATAACTTGTTTTTTCATATTTTTGACCTTCCAGAAGGGAAATCTGCTGTCAGCTCTGGAGAAAACAGACAGCAGAGATTCAGGTAAAGAGTGATTTGAGCTAAATGCTAACGTGCTCAAGCTAATGTACTCACACTGACATCACTCATATGCTTGTGATGAACAGATATAATGTTTATAATGATAATCAGCAACAAAGACATAATATAGCAGAAGCTGATGAGAGATCACGTCAGTGTTGGAGGCACTTGGTGACAAACTGAAGTGCTGGACAGATTAACAGTCTGACCTCGTGATGGCGCTAGAGGGGAAGTTACATCAGTTCTCTGCCGTCTGACACGACGACGCTACAGCAGAAACTGTTCGTCTGTCAGCAGCAGATTAACTGAAACTGACCCGATCATTGATTTGTTTCAATCATTCTTTAAACTGAACTTTCGTCTTTTTGTTTCATGTTTTTCTTATTTTCAGCTCAGCAACAAGATTTCAGTCAAACTTGAGTTGGTTCATGTTTCCCTGACATGTTGTGGTTCTGTGTTCACAGAGGCCGGGCCGTCTGGATCCAAACCTCCACCAAGGTGACATCTCACGAACACTGTGTGGATGTTTTCATCTGATTTCAGTCTCACAGTGGAAAACTCAACGCCTCGCCATAAAGATGCATCCTGAAGTCGTCCTCTTCATTCAGGACGACTTCATGGATGAAATTATAAATAATCGAGTTCTATCAGAACATCGTGTCTTTTTAGTGAAGCCAGCAGTGTTTTAATTGTTTCTGCACCATATCAATCAATCAATCAATCAATAATAAACATGATCGTAGCTGCTGCTTCACACGAGATCGGTCAGCGTGATGAGTGATCGAACACTTTGATTAGATGAAAACATCAGCAGAAAGATTATTTTCATTCACCAGTAAAAACATTTAACTCGTTTGTTTGTGTTGTTGTTTCAGTGATGTCATCGATCTGCGGGATGATGATGATGATGAAGAGGAGGAAGGCAGCGCGTCAGCGTTCAGGGTCAGTAACTCCCCCATCAGAGCCTTCACTCCGATCTCCGAGGCCGCCGGCTGCCTTATCGACTTCAAGAAACAGCATCGAACCAAGAAGCTGAGCCAAAGACGAAGATGAGGACCTAACCCGAACCTGGAAACCAGAGCCTTAAGTAGAACCGACCCACGAGGCACCGGGGCGACATCCACACCAGAACGGACTTGTGTTGAACTTCTTGATATCAGATATCAGATTTTTTGGGGGGTATTTATGCAGGTGAATGAATACAAACAGAGCACTCAAGTGTATTCAGATCCAACCTGGTCGTGACTCATTTTGTGCCACTAAATATTTCCTGTATGGACGTTTTGTTTGTGTCGACGGTGATTCAGGCGACTACCTCTACACGTGTGGGAACATTTGCGCTCCACATCACAGAGTGTTCACCAAACAACGTGTTGCAGATCTTCATCTTGAAGGAACAGTGAGGTGAAGTCTCAGAGTCCACGAGTCATAAATCAAAAACACAATATATAAAGTGTAATTCACGTCAGATCACTTATTAATACGTCATCCTGTGGTCTCTCTGTCAGTCGCCGCCGAAACTTTGAGTTTTTGTTGGTTCGCGCCAGAACCAACAAACACTGAAAGTTCCTCATGAACTTTGAGATCAGCGCTAACACGACGTGCTCGCTTGCTAACCGTGACCATGTGTAGGTGCTAACATGTAGTGTGCTGACATTGTTAAACGTCAGCATGAGTAAACTCTGTTGCCACGCTAACACAGGGTAATGTTAGCACTTCAGCTAACATTTAGCACATTACAGATACTACAAGTGTTTCTCTCATTGATGGACCGAGCCAATCAGAGCAGACGGAACAGTGAGGCGACCCGGCAGTCGGCCTCCGACGCTGCCAGTTCTTCGGCGTCGGTTCGGTGTGTCTGGGCCTCAATGTGCAAAATGTTGAATGTTAACATCAGACGTCTGAGATCAACATAACATGTTACCTGGAGCAGTGTTAGCATGCTAACATTCCAGCAGTAGTATTCAGCTCAAAACACAGCTAACGCCTCAGACAGCTCAGCGTCTGAAATGTCCTAAAATGGCCACCGTATTAAGAGTAAACCTGCCGATCGAGGCGACATGGTGGCCTTTTTTCCTCTGGTGCCAAACCAGGGTTCACAAACCAAGTGAAGTTAAATCAGAGTTTCTAAACTTTCCACATATTCATGAGTTTTTAGTTTCCGGTGCGAGTGAAAAAGTCCCTGCAAGATCTAAATCCACCACAGACGGAGGAGCCGGCAGCTTTTCTTTAAAGAGCATCTAAAACTAAAATGAAATGTCTGATGTGATCAGAAACAAACAAAAAATCTTAAATCATTATTAGTTGGGGGTTTTTTTTTTAACCACACAAGACCAAACAACGAGAAACTCGACTCTTCTGACCTGAGTCGTCGTTCTTGTTCACATCAGGTGAAACGTTCCTGTCGGCACGTTGAAGGAAGTTCGATGCAAATCAAGCCTGAAAACTCTGAATTTACCCTTTAAAAGAATTAGCTGGCTCGTTCACAGCAGCTTCCTGAGCTTCACACTCGTCCTCGTCACTGTGGACCACAAAGTTGTTTCCCTGTTTGTGTTTCTTCTGTTGTTCGACTGCGTGCTCGTAGTTTTGGCCTTGTATCCTGAATCAGCACTTTAGAGACGAATTTGCTAAGTGATGTCACAGAACAGAAGTAAAGTCACTGAAACTGATGTTCTCCTGTCGTCTTCTTCACCTTCCTCTCAGAGACGAACACATTCTGTGTCGTTAAGTTTCACTCTGAGGTTTCATGTGAGGCAACAAGCAGCCTGTTGTTTCATCAGAGTCGCTGTCACAACGTTCAGCTGCAGTAACGAAGACAAACACTGTTAAAGTTCAAATCAACGATGAAACTGTTTCAACTGTGTGACAAACAAAATACCCACAAAGTCCCACTCGAGTAAAAGTATTCAACTTGAGTATCAAAAGTAAGAGTACAAGTAAATTATACAGATATTTATACGATTCAGCTTATTTTCTGAATATTGTGAGTGATATTTGCTTTAGAAAAAAAATAGAAAAGTGTTTTACTTTGGCTCCTGCAAAGTAACTAGTAACTAAATGATCAAACACGTGGTTCAGTCAGAAGTACCTCAGGTTGTCTCTGAGGACAGTTTGGAGGGTCTTTACTCGAGTATTTCCATTTTCTGCTCCTTGATTCTTCCACTACACCTCATCTTGGATCAGACGTTACACTTCATGTAGTTGATGACTTTGGTAGCTCGTTACTTTGCAGATTACATGTTGCATCAAAGCCAAAGGAACAAACTTTAAAGTAATGAATTACAGATACACAATACACTGATTTCTAACCTGATGCTTTACTTTACTTAAATGTTTTACTTTTGATACTTAAGTACATGTAATTAAATACTTTTGCTGGAGTACTGTTCATGTGAGCGACTTTAAATTTTACTGAAGTGACATTTTAACACTTTACTTTTACTCAGGTGAGAATTCTGGGTACTTTTTAGAAACACAGAAAGTGACATGAGAATAAACTACTCCTCAGATGTGTACTTGAGTACATACACTGTACCTGTCTTAGAGTAAATTAATAACTCGCAGCAGTAAATTGATTTTGATGATGATGATGTTTGACTGCGCTCCTTGTGCGTCTTTACGCGCAGCCGGAACCAGACGCGCTCTCCAGCAGCTTCCCGCGGACCCGATCAGAACCAGATCCCGCGGTGCTGTCGGTGAAGCTCGTCTGCGGTTCTTGTTGCGGGTTTAGTTTCGTGAAATCAGCTGTTTGGATTCGTGCCGCTCCCGCCCCGCTGCGCGTCTCTGCGCTCAGGAGACAAACGCAGCAGCGTCTCGTCGTGTTGCGACATTAACGCGTGTTGAGATGATCAGTGGGTGTAAACACTGTTCAACACACTCTCTGCTTCACTGAGGAAGTTCATCCTGTCAGTGCGAGGACGCAGGAGGGTGAGTGACTTTTCTTTAGGACATTTTACAGAGCAGATGTTTGATGATGTGTCTGTTAACATGAAGTTATAAAACCAGCAGACTGAGGAGGATTTACTGTTCTAGTTTTTAAAGTTTTCATCGTGGCTGAACTTCTCAGCTCGACATCAGCTACTTGTCTCCACCCGGAGACCCTCTGCTTCATTTTTAAAGGACCCTGGAGGGGTCCCTGAACCCTAGATTTGACAACCTGTCTGTGGAAATACGACCAGTGGCTCTGACATATCATACACAAATATGCTCTGCAGCTCCAGACAGATTGTAACATACTTCTTTGATACTTAAGGCTGCCGGCAAACAGGTCTGGTGGGTTTCCTGGTGCCTTCAGGGACCCCAAATGCTCCTTTGAACCTGCATAAGGTGGTTCAGGTTTGTGCTGCTGATCCTGAAGGGTCAGGTGTTGTTTCAGGTGTCAGATTAAGATCTTTAGAGGAACTTTTAAGAGAATCTGGAAGATCAGGACACTATAGAAAAAGACAGAAGCTGAAATGAATCAATGCTGAGACGGACTCTCAGCTCAGGTGTGACTCTGACGGGGCGTTCCTCGAGTACAACCTCCATAATTCTCATCCAGGTGGAAGAAGACTGAGTGTCACAGGTTTCCATTCATGTCAACAGGGGCGGAGATGTTCCCTGACAGACAGAGATCTCTGACTGTGACCGTAGAGGAGTCTCAGTCCTTCTCCGAGACAGAAATCATGTAATCGGTTGGGTTTAACCTAAACACGCGGAGCCACAACTCCTGTAATGTGATCTTAAAGAGACTCCACCCAAAAACACAACAGGCACCTGATCCGAGGGTGTCGTCACCAGCCGGAGCTTCCTCACAGGTCACACATGTCTCAAGCTTTTGTGTGGCAAGTTATTCACTTCACTTAAAGTGGCAGCAGAAAGAGAAGAAGTCCAGTCACCTATTAAGTCAAATTATAGAAGTATATTACGCAGGATGTTTGTCAGGGATCATGTGTCGTCTCACAATGTGACCGATGGTTTCAGTATTCAGGAACTCTTTCTGTTCCTATTTTGCGTGTTTGTCGAGTGTGAAATCAGCTCTTTATTTAGGCCTCATAAAATAAAGGACACAGTGAGGTCGTCAGCCTGGAGTTAAACGTGGTGAGAGCCGGAGCTGCAGTTTGTTCCAGATGTGTGGTTCATAATAATGACTTGTCTGAGCTGCTCAGGTCTCTTTTTGTCCAAATGACAAGACACAGTGTTTAATCCTGAGTGCACGCAGGTCTGGGTGCACTCAGGATTAAACAGCGTGAAACCAGGATTAAACAGCGTGTCTTGTCATTTGGGTGCACTGACCCTTTAACCTCTCACGTCCAGGTGATCAGGAACATCTGCACACAATTAATATCCATCAGACACCTCTTGAATCAACTTCAGGTAACAGCCGATCGGCCTCAGGCTCCAAAACCAATATTGATTAAGAGCGAGTCCAACAGCTAGTGAACAGGTACACATATTTGAACATCGTTTTAAACCAGAGACAGTTTACGTGTCTATACACAGAGTCGTCTGAGGAACTTCCTTAATAACATGCAGGACAAACTCTGACTCAACATGAGGTTTGATTTGGGCTTAAAACATTAAAATAAATGTTCTTGCGAATGTTGTTTTATTTTACATGCAGTGAAAAAGCACTTACAATATGTAGGAGCTCTAAATATACATATAAAAATATATTTTTTAATTTTAAATGATGTTCTGGGGACAGAAAACATTCTGTAAGATAACAAATGTTCAGTTTTTTTGGTGTGATATGGAGACGAGGTCTCCTGTTTGTGTTTTGGGGATCTTATGTTAGCCTGCTAGCTAAAATAGTAGCATCTGTAAAGTTATATCACAGCTACTGGGCCTCAGACTTTCATTAATAACATAGTTAGCATGTAGCGTTGATCTAATCCCAGTTCCTCCTTTCTCTCCAGTTAGTTAGCTCATATTTTGCGGCTAAATTACATCTCTTAGAAACTGACTTTATGTTTTTTGGGCTCTTATGTTAGCTTATTAGCTAATCCACAAAGTTATATCATAGCTTCAGAGCATTGAGCTTCAAACTTAAAATGTTGTCTACTAAATAATCCAAGTTATTTGTTAAAATTACAACTGTTGCTGAAACAGAAAACTCAAATATCACATTGTTGTTTAAGCAACTGTTATATTAGCTTACTAGCTAAAAAAATGTAAGAAGCACAGAGTTATATCATTGCTACTGAGCCTAGCTGAGCTTCAGATTAGCCATGCTAGCTTTCAAATGTCTCGCTAATGAGCTACTGAATGTCTTTGTTATGAATAATTAGCATGTAGCATATTCTTTGACTGCTTTTCTCTCTCAGGTCAGTTTGCTAACATTTAGCATTTCATTACATCCTCTATTAAGTTTTGAAGCATGTTTGTGCTACAGCCTGTTAGCTAACCGTTGACAGTCGCAAGCAATAAGGCACAGAAGTTGATATCAGTTTATATTAGCATGTAAACAGAAATCTCCAGCATCATTTTTCAGTAGCTAAACAAGCAAAGGTAAGCGTAGGCTGACTGTGATTAGCCTTCTTGTTGGTCCGTATGTATCAGGGTGGTGGCTCAGGATTAAACAGTATGTCTTGTAATTTGGGTGCACTGACCCTTTAACCTCTCCTGTCCAGGTAAGCAGCCAGCACTAAGATGAGCACACATATTTCCAAGAAGCCCAAAATTAGCGGCGACTTCTCGGTCCTGCACCTGAACGGCATCCCTGAGGACACGCTCAGTAAGGTACGTGACACCTGAGGAGGAGTTCTTCTCACAGCTCCTGATGCTGAAGCTGACAACAACTTCTTCTGCAGCATGTGGGGAACAGGTTGCCACAGTGACGGCGTTCATGTGTATCCGTAACTTTCCATCCGCATGTTTTACTTCTCATTGCGCAACACTTTGCCGGGAGTATTCTCTGATTAGGAAATCAAAGAGTTTATACAAATCTGACTCAGACAGCTGAGACATTCAGAACATTCAGTGGTATAAAATATGACTCTGTGTCCTTAATTTGACATTTTTAGCTTCATGACCTGCAGTGACCAGGGACAGTTCACCTCTCAGATGTGGGAGTCAAACCCATCACTCCTCTTGTGAAGTTTACTGCAGTGAGTCACAGTGATGTGTTTGTGACGAGAAGCAGCATTTTTATCATTTCTCCGACACCCTCCTGTTTCTTTTACCGGACGAAAACACTCACGGTCACACCCGTTCTCCATTACACGTAAAGGAGGATCCTCCCGTTATGATCTGGTTCTTCACTGTTCAAGACTAAACGCTCACAGAGGTGGAAGAAGAAGAATCAGATCCTTTACTTATTTACCTTTCTGCAAAGTAGTTTCCATTATCGGTGGCGGGGTACGCCATGTAAATTCATATTAACACAAAGAGAATCTGAGTTTGTCTTTTTAATACCACCGCTACTCAAAACGATCGGCAGCAGAGACGATGATTGATCGAGAGACTCCAGAAGTTCTTTGAGCCGTTATTTCACAGTAAAGATTAGCTGTCGTTAGCATTCAACCACTTTCCAACAAACATCACTATTTTAAATAAACGTGTCCAAGATGTTTTAGAATAATTCACACATTTCCTATTGTACCGTGTGACATCATCAGGCAGTTGTTGAATGCTAACGTTAGCTGTTGTCTAACGGAAGCTAACGGGTCATCAGTCAGGACCGAGCTTTCACACCTGAGCGTGACATCAGAGGAGAGCGGCGGCCGTGTGATTACGATCTGTTACAGGACACGAAATGATTTGTCACAACGTGAACACTGACAGCAGCTGGAATAAATGTAGTAATCTGCTGCATTTTTCTCAGCAGATCGGTTTGAAATGTTGCATATACTTTATTCTGACAGATCTCGTTTTATTTCCTCAAATATTTAAGAAATAAACATGTTTATGCTTCAATATTACATTAAATCCTACAAGAAAAAAGGTACAAAAATATCAGCACCATTCTCCAGTCCTCTATACTTCTACTCCTCCACGTTTCACAGACATGTATTGTGGTTTTATCTGCTCTACATTTATTTCTATAATTCCGGTTTTTATGCAGATTTTCAAATAAAACTAAAAATTATAAACAAAGGATATTATTACATCACAAGTCTTCACTGAGCAGCAGGGAGACATTCATTGATTCACTCATAAATGTAGATTATTCTGGGATGGATCCGTCTGTTAAACCTTTACTTGCAGGACTTGTATCAGAGTAATTTTAAACTGTGTTTCACTGCAGTAAACGATCCAACTCTGGTTTATTGTTACTGTGAATATTTGCACAGAGATCTGCTGTTAGTTACCGGCAGGCTTAGAGCCAATGTCAGTTCTTTTAATGGTCCAAACCACCAGAGTCATAATGTAGGAACAGAGTCGGCCACACCTCCTCTGAGGTGAAGGAGGGAACGAGCACGTCGAGACAAGAGAGGGAGGAAATCACATGAGGGGAGGAGGCGATGAAGGAGAGAGACGAGACCTGAACCAACACGCCTCTGGAAAAGTACTGCAGGTCGTGAGGGGGAAGAAGAAACGTATGTTGCAACAGGTCCTGATCCTGATCCAGATCCTGGTGCTGCAGCAGAAACAGGATGAACTCAAAGACTGCTGGGAAACTTTTCCACACACTGTTATATTAAGCAATGGCAGCAAATGTCAATCAATGAATAAAAGATACATGCAAAAAGTTGAGAGATAAAAAGTGAAGTGACAAATAAAATTAAGCGATAATATTATTTTCATCAATGTCCCCACAGGGCCTCCGTAACAGTAATACCCCCTAATCTTTATTTAACATGTCATCTTCATATATCATCTGCCGGTGAGGATGCTAACTCTTTAGCACCTGTTAGCTTTAGCCTCATATTTGTAGCATTACAGCCCTCAGCTGCATAAAAATCTTTGAAGGGTTTTGTTTAAAACCAGCTGGAAATATTTTTAAAAAGTCAGCTGGGTGAGGAGTTTTCCACCAGCCCAATCAGATTGTGTTAATGAACAAGCTAGCTAGCTTCATCTGGTAGCATCTGCTGAGAGAAGTCGTCCTGTCAGCTGATTTAAACACCTGTAGTTACAGATATTACTGCAGATTTTGGTGGTAAATAAATAAAATAATCGTAAAACCACAAATGTGCCGTGTCCACATGTAGCGTTAGCAATGTTAGCTTTAGCAGACAGTTAATCGGGAATGTGCTGTCAGATTTGCTGAAATCTGCTGGGATGTGACTCTCAGTCGGCGGCTGACATTTATTTGACGACGTACCTCCTTCTTATTATCATATTATTGTAGCAGCAGGACTGTTGAAACTTGTCTGAGGTATTTCAGACGCTTGTGAAAACGATGATGGTGAGAAAATCCAACCAGCCAGCCAAGGAAAATATCCACCATCCCACCAGGAACAGGTTCTGTTTGTGATCCAGTCTGAGCCTCCATGTTGAAACCTGGACGTACAGACACCTGTTGTAAAGGTGTGTTTACTTCAGGTGTGTCTGAGAAAACACAGACGGGTTTAGTTTGGTTCATTCAGCCTGATGAAGACACGGATATCAAAAAAACAATGTCAACAACAAAGTTGGTCAAGACGTCAAAGTGATTTTAAGATCTGAACCAACAAACCAACAACAGACAAAGTTTTCTTGTTATTGTGTTATTTTATATTATTTTATGTTATTTTATACTATCTTATGTTATTTTATGTCATTTTGATGTTATTTGATGTTATTTTATTTTATTTTAAGTTATTTTAATGTTGTTTTGTAATTTTATTTTATGCTATGTTATATTATTCTGTCATGTTACATTGTGTTGTGTTATGTTACATCACACAACAGAGGCCGTCAGTAGAAGCAGGATGAGGATCTGTGTGTTACCTGTCGTCTGCTCTCCACACCTTCACACCTCGAGTCTGCTGAACGTTACCAAACCTGAGTCTTAATTGTGAATGACAGCTCATATTTGAGTGATGAAGGTGGTATTTTGATCCTTGACTCACATCTTTCTGGACGAACCGGTCGGACCAACAGATTTAAATCACAAAGTGCTGTGCAGGTGTGATCACACCTGTGTTTCTCTTCAGAGAACGACATGTTGATGTAGTTTGGCGTTTACAGCTTCCAGAAGCTGAGCAGAGTTTTTGTTTCCAGCTTTAAAGGAAACAGGAAGACAAATGTGAATAGTTGCTGCCATCTCCAGAGGATCGTTACATTCTGTACCAGCCGGGCTGCTTCCTGCACAAAGTGACTCATTCAGTGAGCCGAAACATACGAGCGTTTTCATTTACTGCAGCTCAAACGTGTTATAAATTTAGTCGTTGGCAGTTTTAGGGATTAACATCAAATTGTGTCTAATTCTCAGACTGACATAAAATCTGTGCACCAGGCAGAGTCAGAGGAGTAATTAAATATATTTTACTGTAAATATTTTAAGCGGGGTGAAGTTACAGGATGATCTGTGATGAAGCTTCAGCAGGACGAAGAGAAACGTCTCTTCATTCTTACATTTAATCACTGCTCCTGTGTATTGATCCTGTCTTTATGTCTCAGTCACTGACCTGTCGACCAATCACTGAGGGCGGTTCGGTTCATTCATGAATCATGATGTCATCGCAGCCTCAGGGCTCGGCCTCGCCTCGTGTCTTCAGGACGTCACTCTGGTGTTTTGGAACCTGCTTAAAAATGATGATAGAGTTTCATTATGTCCGACTCAGTGATGGGAGGTAACACTGCAGCGCAGCAGCGACCGGTGTCGATGAAACGCTGCCATCTTGTGGATAAATGATATACAATCTGTCTCAGACACTTTGTTTATTTTTTTAACCAGCTGATATAAATTGCCTCCTGAAATATCTTAATCCTGGTTCACCTCGTCAAACACTTTTATTATTATTAATTATTATTTTAAGTGTATTATTTATAAGAGCTGTTATTTACCATCTGACTTTGTGTGGACACTCATAAATTGTGTGCAACAAAAATTAAATATATATGTATGAAAATGTTCTGCATGATATATTGTTCATTCTATATAATGTATAATTTACTGAAAATAAACAAAATGAAAAATAACAGCAAACAAACAGGCGAATGAAGCAAACTCAGACACATTATAATTGAATGCAGCTCGATCAGTAGAAACTCTCTCTTGTTCAGTCTGCACACCTGTGTGTTGTGTTCAGGTGCAGGACTACCTGGCGCCGTTCCGTCTGTCTCTGGAGAAGCTGCAGGACGTTTCTGCTCGGCTGAGGAAGGATCTGATTCGAGGTTTGGGGAAACACAGTCATCACAGGGCGGCCGTCAAGATGCTGCCCACGTTCGTCAGGGCCACGCCGGACGGGACGGGTGAGGCCGGTTATCTGTTACTGACATATATTTACTTTATGTTGTTGTTGTTTATATCGAGAGGGTCCAACTGGAGACGACACATCTGAGGAATTGAAAGTGGTGGAGAGAAAGTTATAAAAACAAATACTACTCTTTTCCTCCTTTCGTCGAGTGATCTGTTGTTTCTTCCGGCAGAGAGCGGAGACTTCCTGGCGTTGGATCTCGGCGGGACAAACTTCCGAGTGCTTCATGTCCGAGTGGTGGAGGAGGAGCAGAAGGTGCTGAAGATGGACAGTCAGATCTGCGCCATCCCACAGGAGATGATGCTGGGAACCGGAGAACAGGTGACACAAACAAAATGACAAAACAAAGTGATTCAAGAAATGTTAGAGGAAGAAACGAAAAACAAAAGTATGAAATGCTAAAATGGGTCAACAAATGTACTTGGGCCCACCCAAGTAAAGTATATGTGTGGGAAACACTTGGAACATTATACATTAAATAAGTTAGATGAAGCTTATTCTGGAACTCGTGCTTGTCCCTGGTTTAAAGATGCTGATGTTCAGGTTCATGTTTTTATTTGGGGGTCCTACAAGAATAAATTTACATGCTTTAGTTCTGAAGAAACACATTATTCTATCTGTTATACAGAGATGTACTTACAGAAGAAAAGGTGCAGGAGTGTTTTTCTGATTCTCCGTTTAGTTCAGAAGTTTTACATGGAGCAAAAAAAAAAATGTCCTCTTTAAAACAGACGGTTTGCACCCACTGGTTTACCTCATCATATATCACATTACTCACTACGCTATCTCATTTATGTCTTGTGAAATATTAAAGATGTCGGGATTAACAACCTGTGCGTCTCTCTGCATGCAGCTGTTCGACCACATCGCGGCCTGTCTGGGCGACTTCCTCGTCTCCCAGGATCTGAAGGGACACACTCTTCCTCTGGGCTTCACCTTCTCGTTCCCCTGTGAACAGAAGGAAATCGACAAGGTCTCACACACACACACACACACACACACACACACACACACACACTACAGCTGAACAATCAATGGGCCTCATTTTAAAACAGAATTTGTTGTTTTTCCAAATTTTCTGCTACTTTAAATTTTCTCTGAGGTAAGAACAATATTTATGCCTTGTCCTGATCTGTTGTACGAGTCATCATCATGTCTGCCATCTGCACTGTGAATGTAACTAAGTACATTTACTCACACTATAAGTACAGTTATGGCACTTTTTAATCCACTGAACAAAGATTTTTCACACACAGTACATGTGACAAAGTCTAAGAAGAGGTTTCTTTAAAAATGAGATGTTTGAAAAACGTTTGTGTATCTAAAAGAGCTCGAATAAGAACAAGTTTAGTCTTCACACTGTGTTGTTGTTGTGAGAAGGAGAGTTTTTTGTCTTTTTGTAGTCATTCTTGGGCATTTCTGTCTCCACAGAGCATCCTGATCCGCTGGACCAAAGGCTTCAGATGCTCCGGAGTGGAAGGAGAAGACGTGGTGAAGCTGCTGAAAGAGGCCATTCAGAGGAGAGGGGTCAGTCATTGATGAGCCGATCGATTATAAACCTGCAATAACTGAAATTTGTTTAGTTTCTTTGTTCAGACTTTTAAAAAAACAATGTGACACTCCTGTATCTGTGTGTGTGTGTGTGTGTGTGGGCAGGTTATTGGGTATACAGATTATAAATAGGCAGGACGTAAACACGCCCGCCTGTCGCTGTGTCTCTCTGCAGGATTATGATATAGGTTCAGTTGCCATGGTGAACGACACAGTGGGCACGATGATGAGCTGCGGCTACAGAGACCAGAGCTGCGAGATCGGCATGATCATCGGTAACCTCGCGCTTCGATAAGTAAACAACGACAGCGACTTCAGTCTGGCTCTGACACCACAGAGCAGAAATACTTTAATACAAGACAAAGGATGGGATTCAAAATGTGGTAACAGTAAAAGTATTCACACCAAAATACAGAGGTGAAGATTATTTTAATCACTTTATATTATTCTGTGCAGCAACTAGCTATTATTTTCACCATCGATCAGTCTGATGCTTATGTTCTTGATTTATTTTTTTTAGTCAGTGTCCAAGATTAAGTCCTCAAATGTCTCTTTTTGTCCACAACTCCAAATATATTCAGTTTACTGGCACAGAAGAGGAAAGAAACAAGAAAGTGTTTCATATTCATGAAGCTGGAAAAATACACAAACTGATTAATCGACTGTCAAAATTGTTGAATTTAACAGTTTTTTGAGATCTCAAGAACATTTCATTCCCTTTTTTCAGGAAATCAATATTTGTTATTCTGTATTTAAAAAATAAATAATTTGTGATCTAAAGAAAACATTTAATTTAACATGTTATAATAGGAAACCTGAGAGAATAACATGTTTGATCCATGTCAGAAAATGGTGAAAAAAATCATTGATCTGTGTTTCCCAAAGCTCAGGGTGACGTCCTCAAATGTTTTGTTTACTGTCATGAACATTAATAAAGGTGAAATCAGAGAATTTGGGACACATTTATCTTAATAAATTACATAAACTGATTAATAGATTATCAAAATAGTTGGTGATGAATTTCATAGTCAACAGCAAACCAATAAATCCTTGCTTTTCTATTTATTTATAATAATATATCATAATTTATTAGTTAAATTAATAAATTAAACTTTACAAAGTAACAAATACCAAGAAGAACAACCTCTGACAGAATCTGATTTAGTCTCCGCCGTGCATCTCTTCTTCTGCAGGAACGGGAACCAACGCCTGCTACATGGAGGAGATGAAGAACGTGAAGCGGGTGGAGGGCGAGGCCGGGCGGATGTGCATCAACACAGAGTGGGGCGGCTTCGGAGACGACGGCTCGCTGAGAGACATCCAGACCGAGTTTGACGTGGTGGTGGACAAGACGTCCATCAACCCCGGCGTCCACACGTACGTATGAAGATGGTTCTCTGCCTCCAGCCTCTAAAATGTTATAAAATTTTATACTGTGACAACACTGTGCTCATGGTCCTGTTAGGGCTCAGAAAAGGTCCTGTTTGGGCTTAAAATATGTTTTGTCCCCGTTACCAAAGAAGATCAGACTTCAGATTTGAAAGAAAGCCTTAAACAGTCACCAATATAGGCTAATTCTTTGTCGTCCCCAGACTCCTTTGAAAAATTGCTCAATTTTGCAAGTTGCTGTGTTTAATGAAACTTTATAAACTTTGTGAAACGCTGTCTACAAGAAATTCTTAATCACTCAGGCCTCCTTGTAAATTCGGCAAATATTCCACATTATTTTTTTTCATCTATGTGTAAAAAAATCCATTGTGTCTTTAAGATTCATCCTCTGAGGATCATGAATGTCTGCCAAAAAACTCACAACAACCCATCCAACAGTTGTTAAGATCATGATAGAAATTCATGTTTTGTGCTGTTTGTTAAAATCTACTCTGTTGTTGCATCATTGCAGATTTGAGAAGATGATCAGCGGCATGTATTTGGGGGAAATCGTCCGTCTCGTCCTGGTGAGGCTGGCGAAGGAGAAGCTGCTGTTTAAAGGACAGACGTCAGAGGAGCTGCTGACTCCGAATACATTTCAGACAAAGTTCATCTCTGAGATCGAGGAGTGAGTGTCTGACAGACGAACACAGATTAGTTGCTCTCAAACTAAACTACTTAACATTTTGTTTCCTCTCTGAAACTTCCTCTTTGACGTTTGTCTTCACTTCCTGTCTGTCTCCGTGGTTCAGGGAGGACAGCGGTCTGGAAAACACTCAGAACATTCTCACTAAGTTGGGTTTGAAGTGGGACGACATCGACTCCCGCGTGGTGCGTCTGGTCTGCGACACCATCTCCTCGCGCTCCGCCCGTCTCTGTGCTGCCGCCCTGGCAACGCTCGCCAACCGCATCCGCGTCAACCGCGGGCTGGACCATCTGAAGACCACCGTGGGGGTGGACGGGACGGTGTACAGGAAACACCCAAAGTAAGACGCAATATATAATGTTTTTTGCAGTTAAAGGGTGAAATAAATCATAAACTGATAATACATTATTTATAACACATTCAGATTTACTCATAAGCAGAAATAAGAACATTTGAGATGTGTAAGGAACATGAAGTTAAAATTGTTTCCTCTCTTGTGTTCATGATTTGAAGGATAAGTTCACCCAAAAATGGTAATTCTGACATTATTAATCAAGACAAAAACAACAGCAGCAATATATGGCTTTAAACAGCTCATCTGGTGTAATCAAAGTCAAATAAAATCAAATGCAAATTGATTTGAAAAGACATTATTTACGCCGCTGATGACTGTTTCAGACGGGGTGTGCACTAACACTCAACTCAACACACTAAACTCAGCAGCTACAGGGAAGATTTGGACTTAAAGGAAAGTGTAAGTAATGTCTTGTCAAATGAATTTGAGATCTTAGGGCTTCTGCAGACTGTTTATGTTTTATTTACATTTTAAAACAAGTGCCCAGCTACTAGCAAAGATAATAAAGAGAAGAGCAAAGGGCCAAAAAACAGAGCCAGGGGGAACTCCACACTTCACATCAGTAAATATTGAAGCAGTATTACTATAAGAAACGCAACTTGTTCTGTCTGAAAAGTAAGACTTTAGCCAAGCGAGATGCCAAACTGACTTTAAACAATGATCAGTGGTATCAAATGTAACGCTGAGATCCAGTAACAGAAGCACCAAGGTAGAGTTTGAGTCCAAAGTAAGTGGAGAGTGATTGGACACTTCAGAAAGGGCAGTTTGAAAGCTGATGTTCAACATTCAAGAAAATGAGTATGAAGCAGGAAGCCTGAAAGCTGCCTTGACACGACTCTTTCTAAGAATTTAGAGAAGAAGGGAAGATTGGATACTGGCCTAAAAGTTATTTAGAGATCCATTCTTAATCACAGCAGACTTTAAACTAGCAGGGACATGAGCAATAAATTAACAATACTGAACATTTTGATGAAGGTTCTTTAAGGTGCTGTATCGTAGGCAACTGGAGCTGTTTTCAGTTTGTTATAGATGTTTCACCTCTCATCCGAGAGGCTTCTTCACTTCTAACTAACTGGAGGGGAGCTGCAGGGTTTTAAACTCTGTGTGGGAGTGTCCTTGAAGTATTTGGGAATGTCCTTATATGGTGTGGTAGTGTACCTACATGGTGTGGTAGTGTCATTACAGAGTGTGAGAGTGTCCTTACAGTGTATGGGAGTGCCCTTACAGTGTGTGGGAGTGTCCTTGTGGTGTGTGGGATTGTCCTTATATGGTGTGGTAATGTCATTACAGAGTGTGAGAGTGTCCTTACAGTGTGTGGGAGTGCCCTTACAGTGTGTGGGAGTGTCCTTGTGGTGTGTGGGATTGTCCTTATATGGTGTGGTAATGTCATTACAGAGTGTGAGAGTGTCCTTACAGTGTGTGGGAGTGTCCTTACAAAGCCCCAGTGATGGCCCTAAATCCTTACACAGTTTTGTCAGTAGGAGGTCCAGGAGGCCAAGTTTAGACGATGACTCAAGAGAGGAACTTTCAAAACAACATGAAAATAAATAAAATATGTAACTTGAAAATGGTCATTTATTAAAAAACCTCTACGTATGGCCATTAGATGTCACACTGTTAGATCTGACCTGCTGATTATACTCATTATTCCATCGGTCACATTAACAGATCAGCAGAGACTGTGATACATGACTGAACATGACACTGATGTCGTCCCTCGGGGCTTCTGCAGAGCTCAGATAGATATTAAAATGCAGTTTCTGCTCTGCATGCAGCCTCTGATAGGACTGAGTATAATTTTCACATCATTCATTCAAGAGCCACATTTGATGGGAGTTAGTTTGTGAAACAGTTCTGAACCTCGAGAGGAAACCGCCGCCGTACAAACGAAGCAGCAGGAAGTCTTGACTTTGTTTGTTTTCTCTGCGTTTTGAGAAGATGTGAAATGATATCGACGTGTCAGGGCGAGTCGGCAGGAGGTGGAGCTGGTTGTTGACAGGTTGACAAACTTCCTGCCTTTGTGAGAAGAGAAGAGAAGAGAAGAGAAGAGAAGAGAAGAGAAGAGAAGAGAAGAGAAGAGAAGAAGATGAAGAAGAGAAGAAGAAGAGAAGAAGAAGAAGAAGAAGAAGAACAGAGGAGGTCCATGTTTGAATCAAATCTGCTCCTTCAGGATTATTTTCCTTTTATCTGTTTGACACATTTTCTGCTGCAGAGCTCTCAGTAATTAAATTATACCGTCACTGAACTACAGTTTATATTTTTTAACTCACGTCGTTTGTTATGTTATTGCCTCATTAATATATGATGCACATTAATCTGCACTTCACTGAGTTTCATTATCTCAGATTTTGTAAATAAAGTTGATTCTAATCTAAAATCATTTTCCAATAATGGAAGAGATTCTGTATGAAGATATGAAATAACATATTTAATGCTCTCTCCTCCTCCTCCTCCCCTCTGTAGTTTCAGCGAGGAGCTCCAGGCGACGGTGCGCCTCCTCGCCCCCAAGTGTGACATCACCTTCGTCGTCTCGGAGGACGGCAGCGGGAAGGGCGCTGCCATGGTAACTGCCGTGGCGCAGCGGCTGGCTCTCCAGTCCCGACTGTTAGAGGACAGTGACGGGGAGGACGAGGATGAAGAGGAGGAGGAGGAGGAGGAGGAGGACAAATAAGAGCAGAGGGGATGTAGATGCACAAACAGGATCTGAAAGCATTTTCTGTTTTTAAAGCATGAGATATATATTTTTAATTTCTATGTGAATGAATTTAATTTCACTTCCCGTTGAAAACTCTGAAATGTTTTTGCATTAAAGATTCTTCGTGGAGTTTCTGACCTCGAGTAGCGTTTACATCTTGGATGCATGTAGATTAACTGCGTATTAAATTAAAACAACTCCCCGTCTGACTTCTGGTTTCACACCAAGAGCAGCGACCTCAACTCAACCTCCACCTTGTGCTGATTTTGTCATCTTTTATGCCACCTGACTGCCTCGTTTGCTGCTGTAATATCACTATGACCACTAGAGGTCACCACTGTACAGTTAACATAAGTATGTCTCTGGCACAGTCGACCTGTGTGGATGTTTCCCTCTGACCTTCATACAGAAGATGTGCTTTGGATTAATGTTAATGTGGTTGAGAACAAACAGAATTAACAGATAAAATCAAATGTGTTTACATGAGAATCACAGCAAAGACAGATTTACATAATAACAAGTCAGAACAACTGTAGAGGGCATTCGAAAATAAAAACAGACTATAGAGTATTATAAAAATGGGTATTTAAGTATTATAAGGATGCACGATATGGATTCTTTTCAGCTGATACAATAACCGATAATCACCCGACTCTCACGGCTGATATGATAAAATAACCGATAACAGAACCAGCTGAGTCTCAGAGATGCAGCGTGTTTGTTCTTCTTCTTCTTCGTTTTTATCGGCTGCTCACAAAACAACTTTAAAGGTGTTCGACCACCTGCTGTGTGTCGCTGCTGCACTAATTAAGTCGACAAAAGCAGTCTGGCTTTGTGCTGTCGGCTGTTTATCTGACAGGTTTGTATATCGTGCTTGATGCTGTTTCCTTTGGTTTGCACTCTTTAATGAATATACACCGCTTTTAAAGAAATAAACACAAACATAATATAATTTCTATCAGGTTAAATGATTTTATTTTCAGTTTTATCTCGTTGGCTCTCTTTAGATTCTTAATCCAGTGATTTTTTTTGTAGTCAGCTTTCCGTCCCCACTGCCAACACTTTAGCTTTAATCAGTTTGTTGCTTGTTTCTACAAGTTTTTATTATTACAGTTATCCTTTAAAAAAAAAAGTCTCTTTTGTGTCGGGAAGAAATGAGTCAGCGGTGAGGCGATGAGTAAGAGACATGATGAAAAAATTACTTGAAATCAACCTGCCAACAAGAGCTTCAGTGTTTTTTAAAGTAGGTTTTGGTGCTAAACATCTGCTGTGTTTGTGTCAAGTTGGAAATAAAGAGACATTTATCGAACATAAAGTGGTGCTTGTTGTTTGATGCTGATGTTTGGATAGAGAATGTAAAATTAAACAAATTAAAATGAGAGAAGAAGAGAAGAAAATATCCAATTTCTTACAATTCAGTAATTGTTTTGTCTTATAAAAGTGCAATTAATCCACAACAAAAGATGCACAAACGACCAGCTGATTGACAGAAAATGATTGTTTGTATAATTGTTTCAGTCATATTGATACTTTTACTACAGTAGATTAATTAAAAAGGAAAATCCCTCCATGAGAAAACACAGCAGATCGACTCTTGATATTAATAAACCCAGATGTGACTAATCTATTTAATCACACTTCATTTCACAAGATCGAAGGTGTTCGCCAGTGCGTCCTCGCCTGACATGATCAGCATATTTCACTGCAGAGAAGCTCTTTCCAGCAGCAGCAGCAGCCGCGGCAGTGGTGGTGGTGGAGGTGAAGGTGGAGGAGGAGGTGGAGGAGGTGGAGGAGGAGGTGGAGGAGGTGGAGGAGGAGGTGGAGGAGGTGGAGGAGGAGGTGGAGGAGGAGGTGGAGGATCTGTGCTGCTGCAGCTCTCACTGACATGCAGAGGACAAAGTGTAGCTGCAGCCTGAAGCCGGTTGTGCTGCTGCAGCCTGGTCCTGACACACCGCTGTGATCCAGCCTCTGCAGCTGCTCGTTTACTGCCGCTGTGCTGCTGGATTTACTAATGTGATGCAGTGTTTAAAGGATGATCAGATGTTAGATGCTGCAAATTAGAGGTTAGTGCAATTTTTAGGGCGATGGTTGAATGTAAATTAGTACATTAAATCAAATGTTACATCCAGTGAAAATCCTGAACTCAGGACATAAAGAGGCACATGTGCTACACTGTGCTCGTGTCTGCACAGTTTTTTAAATCATTATTATCATATCTTGTATTTCTTAAAACCTTGATTTATATAGCACAATAATAAATGAAATATAGGTATGTTTTATTTTATTTATTTGTTCATGGCTGTGTTTCGAAAGGTGCAATTTAAATCAAGATATAATTATTGTTATTATAATTATTAACAACAACCAACAATGATGATAATAATCTGACTCAAACGTGAGCAGAGGTCAGCTGGCAATTATTCTATTTTTTAAATCTTTTTTTAAAATCATCATCAAATAAGTCATTAATATCAACCTTATCAGGAAAAATAAAGTTTAAACATAATTGTTATAATCATTATTATTAATATAATAACATGAACATGACGAAAATGACCTCAAATGACAGAAACGATCGTTGGGAGAATTTTATTTGACGTGTACTTTGATTTTCTTTGAGTTTATGATGTCTGCAGCCACCAGGGGGCGATCCAGATGTTGTGGATGCCATTAAATCCTCCACACTGGACCTTTAAACACGGATCAACTCCAAAACACAAGATAATTAACTTAAGTCAAAATCTTCACTGTACTTTATATCATCAGGAGGAGGAGGACTGTTTTTGTTTGTTTGTTTGTTTGTTTTTACTTTTGGGTGAACTGGTCCTTTAAGTAACATTTTAAATCCAGACTCTTCTGAAAGAGGAACTCAAATTCAAGCTGAGTATGTTAATATTTACTATATTAATGAGGTAATAATACAAACTTGTGTCCATGATTGAACAAACAAGCTGTTTGAAGCTAGAAATGTGGCAGGGTCCGCCACGTATAAACAAAGTCAGACAGTATGAGACTGTTTATTCAGTCGTGAGAACAAAGGGAGAGTGTTGATTTAGTTTCTTTGAGCAGAAAAGGAAGATCTTTGTCTTCTGATTAACATTTCTAACCCAAAACTGTGTAGTGCTCCTTTAACTGAAGGATCTGTTGACCTTGAGATTTAAGAGAATCAGAAACATTTGTACGTCAGGCTGAATGACTGTTGCTCAAACGCTGCCATGAGTGTTTGAGTCGAGGCCTGCCTCTACATGAGTGTCATGCAGGAGGAGGAGGAGGAGGAGGAGGAGGAGGAGGAGGAGGAGGAGGAGGAGGAGGGAGTGCTCACTTCAGTTTTGTGGAAGTTAAAGCAGTCACGTGCTTCCTCCCCCTGCTGGAGGCAGCTGGTAACAGCAGCTTGTGTTTCCTCACACCAGGACACATGAGATCATGTTTCTCTCTAAAATCACCAACCAGGCTGTAAATCATGTCAGCTGTGGATCTGAATAACATCTGAAGTCTATCATGAAACAGCTTGTGTGTGTACACTCATTATGAATATGTATTTTATTTTTTTTTTACATTTATATATTTTCTCATGCGAGCAGAATCTTGGAAATATAACATAACAAATATTTACTTTTTACTCACTACATTTGTCTGACAGTGAGAGTTTATCCTTATAAAATGCTGAAACATGGTCTCAAACAGTCCTTGGCAGCCATCTTGCCTTCACATGTTTCATTCATTTCATTCTCTGGTGATGGGTTGATTTAACCAACAAAACATGTGATCAGTTTATAAAATATAAATCTATGCTGAAGACAGAGAAGAGAAACTCATTTTAAGGAAGTTAAATTGAGCTCATGTTCCACCAGCAGTCACATTAAAATGCTGCTTACATGTTAAAGCTTCAATATTGACATTATTTATATATTTATATTGTGATAACTAGTTGTAATGAAACAGTTGACCAAAAATGAAAATGTTTTTGTTATTTCGTCACCTCATGATGATGGAAAGAAGCTGGTGACTTGTTTTAAAACAAAAACCAACATTAAAAAAAAACATGAAATGGCTCCAAATTCTGTAATTCAAATCCCTGAAAACCCTGAGAAAAAACATCACATACACCTTTTATTTACCGAAGTCTTCACTGTTGCTCTGAAGCTAACAGCGTTAGAACACACCGCGTCTGAAGTCGATGCACAAGAGACTTTGTTTTTGTTTTTTGTTTGATTGTTTATTTTTAAAACAGGTCATCCTCTGCTTCAGTGCTGCAGCTCCGTCACTCCAAAACAGACGTGTTACACCTGACTTTACATCAGCGGGAGGAGGAGGTGAGCACTGGAGTTACAGTTTTTGGGGTGAACTTTTCCTTTAAGACGCCCATTCCTCCAAATTGAAGCATTAAAGACATTTTGGGGAAATATTTTGTTCTCCTGATGAAAGAAAAAAAGACCAGTCGGAGCCTCCAGCATGTGGCTAGCCTAGCTTAGCACAAACACTGGAAGCAGGGGGGAACTGCTAGCATATAAATCTGTCAAAGTTGTCAAAATGAGACCTTAATAATTTTACTTATTGATCATTTCATAGAGCAACACAGTCGTCACAGTCAAGTCGTCTGAGGATTGTTGAGTAGATTAACTAACAAAGTGCTGAACAGAAATAAAAAGGTGTTTTCTTCCTGATTTTAGCAGCTGTACCTGAATAAACTCATCAAAACATTTGATTTGTTCTAATCGTTTAGCATTTCTCTAATTTTGTGGAGTTAAATCATGAGTTTAGCTTCATCACTGAGGCTTTTATACATTTCTAATTGAGCCATCTGTCTCATGACCCTCTAATACAGAGCAAATGTCTGCTTGTGACCCCACATAACAGGTTTCATATCCATAAACCATAAACATGTGAGCAATTCAACAGAGGAGGGATTTTATCTGCTCTGAGTAATTTATTTCAATCGTTTCTGAGTCCTGAAAAGGTCAAACTTTAATGCATTTAACATGAAAGAAGCAAAGATCAGAGAAGAGCCCAAAAAATAAACATAATTTCTGTTTGAACTTTTGTTCTTTAATGATTTTTCCGCTCCAGTAATCATCTCAGGGCCAACATGTCTGAACCACTGATTTAGAATTACTGAAGTAAACAAACAGCATCAGGAAAAAAAGATGATTGTTGTCTTTGTTTGTCAGCGTATTAAGACTCAGCAGACACCAGATTTAAACCGGTCGCTCTCAATGTTTTTCACTTGTGATCACGTATAAAACATCTGTTTATACCCGCCATGTTTCAGACGTCTCTGTCTCTCTCACGTCGCTTCTTTACCTCCATCACAGCAGTTGTGTTTTCATAAACTTAAGTGCAAAGGCTGTTTACTTGTTTGTTTGTTTGTTTGTTTGTCAGCAGGATGACACATAAACTAAAGAACAGATTTCCACCCAGCTTGGATTGAGGACGTGTTTTAACAATCTAATAATTAAAAGGTGTTCGATGTAAGAATTTGCCACCTGTTGAATTCTTTCTGCCAACAAATAGGGGCGATACACCACCAGAGCTAAGCTAACTGCTAACTGCAGCACACTGTGTTCTCTTCCATGACTGTAGCTTGTTAGCTAAGTTAGCCATGCAGCTAGCCAGACAGCGTTGGTGTTTAAACCCACCACCACAGGAGCTTTGGGCCACAGGGAGGAAGACTTTCTCCAGGGATGGGGCTAGCTATTTAGCATGCTAACTCTGGTAAACATCTCTGTAAAAAAGAGAAACATCAAACCTGGTTTATTTTCATGTTCTATGGATAATTTGGTTATTTTCTAAATGTTTTAAACAAATATTCTTATATAATCTACAGTGAAAGGGGCTGGAATGAGTACTTTTACTAAAGAATGTGTAACAGAGTTGTAACAGAGTATTTTCATGTTGTTGTACTGTTACTTTCATGTGAGTGAAGGACTTTTTATCAATAATATCTGAATGGAAGTCTTTGCTTTAGTCTTTAAGTATAATGTGTAAGAACTTTAATGGAAAACATTCAAAAAATAATATAAATGTATTGTGTTGCAGAAATATCTGTGTAAGTTAGCATGCTAACCAGCTAGCATTGGCTTTCTTCGGTCCAAAGCTTCTGAGCTCCCATCCACACCACTAACTGCACGGCTAACTGAGCTAACTAGCAAACAGAAGCTATAATTAGATTATACTCTGGTGAATGCTGCCAGGTGTTAGTTTTGAGTATGAATTTGACAGGTGGCCAAGTATTACATATTGCACCTTTAAGGTTAATTAAGTGATTTAGCTGATGTCACTTTTATACTTTTACTTTGGTAATATTTGCACTCAGTGCTTCGACTGAGTATTGTTTCTACACAGTGTGCAGCTGTACTGGCACTTTTGCCTGAGTGAAGCATATGAACACTTCCCTACGACACTGCAAACTGCATCTAAACCCTTTGTTGTCATGGTAACAGGTGTGATTATTTATGTCAATGAATATTCAAGCTTCAGGCCTGTATATCCTACACAGTGTGCTCCTGTGTGGATGTCAATTTAAAGCTTGTTTCCTAGTATACAAATAAATATTGGGCACATGACCTGAGCTATTGATGACCACATGTGAATATGGCAGCTGAAAAAAGAAGGCAGCTATATATATAGATATAGATATATATATATATATATATATATATATATATATATATATATATATATAGACTTTGTGTGGATGCTGTAATTACAGGCAGATGCGTGTCTCTGCAGTATTTTTAACCCGAGCTGTGCAGACTAAATGTGCTCCCTCTGGAGACACGAGCCTCTTCTCAACAGTCAGATAATCACAATAATCTCAATAATCACAATAATCATACTATTAGATTCTGCAGCAGACAGAGATCTGCCAGAAAGACAGCTATTTTTATCACTTTATCAAAGAATATGTTCATTTAACTCTTCATTCATAAAAGGAACAAGGATCATTTTCTTGATTACACTGTACATACAACATATCTTAGCTCGGGGTGGAAGGAGATCAAACAAGTGAATCATTGATTAGCAGATGTACAGAAACTAAATCAGTCACATCATTTTTCATAATCACTTGATCATTTTTCAAACAAAACTGCCCAAAGTGTTAATTTATCTTACTTGATTTTCCTGCTCATTAACCGATAAATAACTACAGCTCAAATGATTGATCGATCAGTCAAAGGACAGGACATAAATCAGTACAGTTCATGAAGCAAATCACCACAGTGTCCCAATTTAATCATTAACAAATGTAATCACAATAAAGAAAAATAATCAAAACCATTCTAATATTACAATGTTCTGCAGTTCTGTGGGTGGATTGTCCAAGTGGTGTTGCCGTACCCCAGTAGAAGCCTTTGCACTGAAGTTTATTTGTAAGTTATGATTATAATTTCAACACTTTCCACTGGAGCGCCCCTGAAGTCAGACTGGGAAAGTTGGGCGCACCTCGCCAGCCCAGACGGGTGCTTCTGTAGCAGAATAAACTGATTATTGTGACTTCTGTCTTATTTGTGTGTCAGTAAATCAGTCCGACAAAACAGTTCTGTCCAACTTCTATCTGTGGACGCGTTGCTTTGGTGATTTCATGCACAAGAAATGTTCTAATGCCTCTTTAATCAGCTGGTATTGTAAACAATAGCTCACAATCTCTAACATGGCTGCAACTTGTATTCCAGCTTGTACTGGAATGCGGTTAACTCCTGTATGATGTCATTCCAAGATCCCGATGAATGACAAACACACTGGAGAACTTTTTTTTTCACCCAAAAATAACAAAATGATAAGTAATGTCACTAGACCTTCATCCAGCTCACGAAGACTGCTGGGAAATATATAAATACATAACAACTATGATTTACAAAATCTAGGATATGGATTTAAAATAATGAATACATTTCTAGATATCATGTGATTATGGTTCTTAATCCCTAATCTCTGTTATTACATACAATGAAAGAAGAAGCAAGACAGAGAAATGGATTGAAAACACAATATGTTATGAATAAATAAATAAAGTGTTTTTTTCTTTACACTTCAGAATAGTAAGAATACTTTGTTTGTTAGAGACCCCTGGCAGATTTGGTGCCCCCCCAATGTTGACTTCTTGTTTACGGCCCTGCTAAATTCACTTAAAAAACAAGAACTATGTTGAAATATACAATTAAAAGGTGAGTTATATTCTATTACACAGTTGTTGTTAAATGTGTGTTTCCATCCAGGATGCCAGACAGAACATGGTGTTAGTAAGTGTTCATGAGAGCAGCTGTTGATAAAGTTTTACCTGAATAAAAACCTCACAAATGAATGAGCAGCCCTGTGTGTCTCCACCGCCTCGTTCACCAGACTACATTCACTTTTTTGCTAATTTAACAACATTTTCTTATGGGGGGGATTTGATTTAGAACCCTGTCGGACCTAAACCCCGCCCACACGTTCCGTGTCAGTCGGAAGTACGTCACGCTGCTGAAGCTAAAGATGCTTCCAGCGTTTGACTTTAACATTAAGTTGTACTCTGTGGCAAACTTTGGCCACACCTAGATCCTGTCCTATTTCCACAAAAAAAGAAAAAAAAAAAAAAAGAAAAAAAAAAAAGAAAAAGGCAGAAAAAAAAAGAAGCTGGCTTTTTTATTTTTTCTCTCTGGTGCGTTTGTTTGTGTGTCGGCGAGTCCCGGCGGTGTAACCGGAGAGGGGCCTCAGAGAGGGAATGCAGGACTGCAATGGAGCACAATGCAATACAGGTAAAGCCGATATAATTTCCCAATAAATGTCGATGTATGTCACGTTTCCCCGCCGGGTTTCGCGACCTGTTGATGTGTGAAATATTCTCGCCGTGTGTCGCTGTGAATTGAAGCCCGATTCGGCGTTTTATTTCATTTAGTTTGAGCATGTCGTATTGATTGTTTTCTCATATCAACCAAGCCCAGAGCACCGAGAGTTGCTCTGACTGCAATTACAACTTTATTCAGCGGGGCTCAACTTTTTTTTTCCTGCTCCTGAGGTGGAGAATTAACCCGCTGATATGTGTGTTTTCACGGGGAAACAGTCGAGTGTGACACCGAGCTGTCGCCTCGTTTGATATCGGAGACCCAGTCGTTAAATTCCAGTTTTAATATTTCTGATATTTTTCGCCGTGTTAATGATTAATTTCTTTGTGTGTCGTGTCGACAGTCTCCAGCTTCTCTCTCCGGCTACCAACCCCCACCCACACTTAACAACACATTAGCTAAATAAAATTTAATTTTCTCGACCGTTTGCCTGCCTGAAAATATCAGGAAACTTTTAAGCTAGTCAGCCTTTTCAACCAAAACTAGCTAGCAGCGAGTCGTCGCAGCGACATTTTTTTTTTTTTCCAACGGCTGGACTCTTTAAAAAATTAATTTCTCACACCGACGTGATATTAAAGATTGACATATTTTATTCGACAGGGACTAGGTGGAGCAGCAGTAACGTGCTGGTGATAATAGGAAGCATATTGATATTATTATCAAATCCCTCCCGACATTTTGTCTCCGGCGGTAATTGCCACAGTTTAAGGAGGAATGTTGATATTGTGTGTGTGTGTGTGTGTTGTGGAGTTTCTTGTACTTGAAATAAAGGAGGATTAGCACACAGGAAGGACACACAGCGAGGGCAGTGTGGGCTTTTAGCCCGAATAAAAAAACGGAACAAAGTCATTTATTTGGACTGAGAAGCTTCATGTGTGGCGCTGGGTACATTTAATATCCCACTGGTGGTTGTATATTTGTATAATCTGTCTGTTTAAATATTAATTCATTGCAGCATTGTGAGATTTTTTTTTTCTTTTTTTTTCCTCCAGTGGTGAACTTGTGAGCTTTTTCAATAACAGGATATACCCAAGGTCAATACTGTATTTGGATTTTATTTATTTATTTATTTTGATTTGATTATTAATATTCGTCGTATGTCTCTTTCCTTCTCTCTTCCCGTACTGAATAATGATAATAAAAAAAACTGTGTTAAAAAAAAACAAAAAAAAAACTGCATTATTCCCAGAAATATCACGAGAACTGACGTAGGCAGGGTGCAGATTAAGGGTTTCCATCTTAAATTCTTGTGTGTGTGTGTGTGTGTGTGTGTGTGTGTGTGTGTGTGTGTGTGCACATTTTAGACAGTGGGCTGCCTCTCACTGCTCAGATTATATTATGTGGCTTTTATTTTCCCTGCCTTGCTCAGCCCTGCCTCGTTTCCACCACTAGGCTGAGCCCTGCCTCAGCTGGCCCTCCCCCCTCCAGGAGCTGCACGCTGCTCATATAACACTTCCATACTACATAATAGTATGTTTACGACACACTATACACACTTGATGGTGGTGGTTTTCATATGGTGTCGCTGTAATTAAGGTAAATATATGTGTAATGCTCATTCCAGGGCTAAAAGTGGCTCTGCAGATGACTTGTTCTCAGTTTGTTGTGTAGTATTTCCTGTTTTTTCTGACCTTTTTATAGGTACAAGACAAACATTTAAGTGATATAACTATAGTATAACTAATACTAGAAGTCATTTTTAAGGCTTTATTTATTAGTTGATGAATAAAAAATAGGCCTGCACTGATTTTATAGCCGATTTGATCACTTTTTAAGCAGAAGTACCAAAGTTCTCTGGTTAATTTATCATACTTTATTGTTGTCTTTTTCTTTGTTTTTGCTTCTCATATGTCTTTATATAGCTAGAACACAAACTATTAATCAGCCAGTTCATAAATAAGCAACATTTTGACAATAAGTTAAGGCAAATATGTCAGAAATTGTCAGATTTTTACTTCTTAAATGTGAATATTTGCTGATTTTATCATCAACTAAGACAGTAAATTGAATCTGTGACTGTTTTGATCAGTTTGAGTAATATAAGTGTCCTGAAACTAAAGTTAAAAGGATTTATAAGTTAGTTGATGTTTAGAAAATAAGTCTGCAACAGTTTTATAATCGATTAATCACTTTTTAACAGAAATAACCAATTTCTCTGCTTCCAATTCATCAAATAGGAGCTAAATACCGACTTAATTTAACTTTATTTCTATTTTCTGCTTATATACCTTCAGATAACTAGAGCTCTAACTATTAATCAATCAATGAATCACTTTTTAAAGCAACAATGGCAGAAATTCTGTGGTTTTAACTTCTTAAATGATTAATTGCTGATTATCTCAATTGACTAAGATGGTAAATTGAATCTGTTTGGAACTATATTAGTTATATAACTGTGATTAAACTCTGTGATTAGAGTTCAAAGGATTTAGATTAGATTTAGAATAGATTAATTGATGAATAGAAATAAGTTTACAACATTTTTTTAATCAATTAATCACTTATAAAGCAGAAATGCCAAAATTCTCTGGTTCCATCTGGTCAAATATGAGCTAAATACTGAATTAATCTTCTTTCTTGTCATCTTTTCGCTGCTTGTATGTCCTAAAATAGTCTGAGCTCAAACTATTGATCAATCAGTTAATGAACCAGCAACAATTCTGACAATCAGTTAGTAATTTTTCAAAGCAAAAAAGCCCAAATTCTCTTGTTGCAGCTCATCTAATGTGTGTAAATTCTGAATTATCTTACAGCTACTACATATACTACTTATAAGACTATTGTTGTGTTCTCTTTCTTGCTGGTATACCTATAAAAAGTTAAAGTTATAACTGTTAATCGATCAGTTGATGGACAGAAAATAAACCAACAACAATTAGGGTAATCAATTAATCCTGTTTTAAAGAAACATCAGACATTCTCTATTTTCTGGTTCTACTATGAAGGAAAATTGAATATTTGTGTTTTGACCAATATAAGTTATATAACTGTACTATAACTAGAGTTCAAAGTATTTATAGATCAGTTGATGAGCAGAAAATAAGTCTGCAACACTTTTAAAGCTGATTGATCACTTTTTAGGCAAGAATACCCAAATTATCTGGTTCCAGCTTACAAAAATATGAGCTAAAAACTAAATCAGTCCTCTTCTTTGTTTTATTTCCTCCAGCTGATACACATTCAGATAACTGCAGCTCCAGCTGTTAATCAGTCAGCTGATGGACAGGCATAAAATATAAGCATCCATTTCAGAAGTTCTTAGTTTGTGGCTTCTCTGGATATTTGTCAGTTGGCTCAGTTTACACTGAAGGTAAATTGATTTGTTTTCTGTTTAAAATAATATAAACAATATAACTTTGCTCAACTAGAGCTCAAAGGAGTCGTAGAGAAGTTAATGAACGGTCTGCAAGAATATGTTAGACGATTGATCGCTTTTGAAGGAGAAATTGTCAGATACTCTGATTTAAGTAAGATAAATACATATTATCATACTTTGTTTTCCTGTTTTTCCTTATTTTGTCGTACTTGTATACCCTTGAATAAGTACAGTTGAATTAAACTACTTTAAATGTGTCAACTTTGGACTTTGGTAACTTTTCTGATGTTTACTTTTACTGAAATTATACTTTTAATGAATAAAAATAGTAGCTAATATTCTGTCTGTACAGCTCAGTTGTGTTTTCATCACACTTTTATTTGTTTATCAGTCTTCATCCTGTTTAGTATTCCTCTAAAGGCTTATTATCGTTTGTAGAGCTCAGAAGTATTATTATAACTTTTATGTGCCTTTTCGTATCGTATCAAGTTTAATAATGCTTCTAAACTTGGTAAAATCATAATCATTATCACTGAAGAGGCCCCCAGTGATCTGAACAGATTTTATCTTTGTATTATAAACCTTAAATGTATCTATGATGCTCTTGTAGTAACTTACACAACATTCAATTAATGGTAAGTAATTTGTTCCTGGCACTCAGTATTGTCTTTATTATACCAAATTTTAAGCCTTTAACATCTTGTTTTGAGAATTATAATACTAAGCCTTCATTATAGACTATATCTGACATTATCTGACGTATCACTGCTTAAACTTACTATTTCTATAGTGGCTCATATTATGTACGTAGAGCTCAATAATGAATCCATCATTTTCCTATAGGGGCCTACAGGAAACAGCTGAGACTTAATCCGACTTCATGATTATCATAATCCTATTTTATTACCCTCATGGTACTTTAAAATATCTGTAATTTACTGATAGGGGACAATACTGTGTCTGTGGATCTTAGTTTTGGTTTTATTGTCTGTTATAATAAATCAGCATGTTCTTATAGAGTCTAATTTGATTGGACACTTTGTCTATAGAGCTCAATATTATCCTAATCTGTTCCTATTAGACCCTATTAGTAATCCTTAGAGACATCTATCATAATCTTATAGGGGTCTGTACAATTTAGTAATGTGACAAGCTATTACTTTGAATGACCTAAAAAAACCTGTCATATTCCTATAAAGTTTAATATTATGTCTGTAGACTTTATTTGGTTGTTTCTGCATCTTAATTCAACTCGTGCTCATGAATGATTTATATTCCAATAATAATCTAATACTTCTTTTTAGGAGCCGATACTGTGTTCAAAGTTTATTCTTACTTAACTATATTCCTCCTCGTGCTGTATCCAGTATATTCCAGCCAGGCGGTCAAGATAAAATGTTATCAGTTAACGTTTATGCAAACCACAGATACTTCCGTCCGTACGTATGTAACCACGAGATATTTTTAGGGAGACCTGGAGACAATTTCCAGACATATTTCTGGTGCCAAAAACATGTTTACCCAACTTCAGACCAAGTGGTTTTTGTGCCTAAACCTAACAATTTGCCAGAATTAATCTTAGCTATGTACATTTATGGAAAACTAAAAATAAGTTCAAACTAAACGTTTCTTTATGTTGTAAGTCAGCGTTTGTTTAGGTTGAATTTCTCTCTAGTCACAAACACTCTGCTGATGCTCTGGTTGGGTTTAGGCATGAAAACCAAACGCGTGGTCGTCCGATAACCAGCCTTGTCGCTTGAAATATCTCCTCCACCTCCCGACATGAAAGTCAGCTAACGCCACATTTGGCACGAGTGTCAACCTTGAATGTATTTGTGGTTTACACAAACATTCACTGCTGTCAATATATCTGAGCGGATGGTGACGAGAGAGAAACATAAAGTTGCAACAAGAACAAACAAAGTACTAAGCTCACATTTATTCTGGCTATTCGGCTGTGTATTAATCTTTAAAAATGTTATCTTGCATTATATATATTAAAAGTATTACTATAATGTTCATGAAAAGTTCCCATGACACCTCAAACTGCCACTTAAGTTCCAATATTTAACCAAACTTGTGTTTTATTTGTCCCCTCTTGCACGAGTTTAACATAACACATATTTATTCCAGCCTTTATTGCATTAAATATGACATGTTTATATTAATATAATGGCTCTGTGTTTCTCTGTAGTTATTATGTTTAACTTAATGACTCATAATCATGAAAATATACCTGTAATACTCCTTTAGGGGCCAATATTCTGTTAATGGTGCTCAAGACATTGACATCATTTTCCTCCTCATATTATATAACATTTAAAATGATTCGGTGGGTTTAGAATAATCAGTGGAGATTTTAGCTTGTATTCTTTATTTTAACATAGTTCTGTTATGTTTCTATGGTTCTTTTCTGTCATTTTTTTTCCCTCTTTTGTTGAACATAATATTACATAAGAAAGCTTTTTTGTGTCTTTGTGACTCAATACTACCGGTACATTTATCCATCATTACAATGTGTCTGTGTTACTCTGTAGTTTATTTAATTCGACTCATTTATCAGTAAATTTTCAATGTAATCTCTTCATGTGGACCTGAAATGTACCTCTGGGAGTTTATGGTGAATTTTTTTAATGATTACATAGTGTGGTTATAATGTTCCTATAGGGACCTGCAGGATGTGTAATGACTTTATCTGATCCAGCCTGCAGTGAATCTGTTTTACTCTCAGTGTCATTATAATGTTTCCATAGGGACTCTGTTTTATTGAATCTCTTGTGGGTTCTGTAATTTCAGCTCCTATAGTCGGTGACATTCAGTAGTGACCTTGTCTGTTTTTAGCTGCATTTTAATCTTGATTTCTATCACGGTTATATTCCTCTCAAACAAATACCTTGTTGCTGATGGGAATGTTTCACTCCATGTTGTTTTGGTTTTTTGAAGTCTTGCAGTTTTTCCCGCAGGGCCTGTTCAAAGTCTCTGACACTCCGCGGTGACGCAATTAGACCTGATGTCAAAGCATTGTGTTTTAATACGCTGGCATCGTTTACCTGTAGTGGTGTTAAAGCTGCCGTGTGGCTGATATTTGCTGCTGTGACATTTTATTCGGTATCTTTTCTAAAAATTGATCGCAGGCCTGCTGCAGCTGGTCTGCAGAGCTACAGGGGAGGGTGGGGGAGAGTGGGGGAGGGCTGCCTGTGGTGGGTTATGGGTATTGGGTGGGGGAGGGTGTGCTGGGTGGGGTGGGGGTTGTGGATGATCAACACAGGAGTGAGAATTTGAGAATATTCTGCATTTGGGCGGCAGGCAGGAGAGCTGCTGCCTTCAAACGGGACAACTGGCCGTTTTTCGAGGAGCTCCAGTTTAATAACAGACTATTTCTGGATCAGAGAGCCGAGGAAACTCTCTATACACATTTATTTTGTGAATCTTCATGTCACATCTATCATGAGTAAATGGATAGCAGCTGCACAGCCGGCCGCGCCCGTATCTTATACACTAGGCCTTTTATTTCATGTGGATAAGAAGCCTGCCGAATGTGACCTTATTTTAAATCACTTCAGATGAAAATAATCTCTCACGCACTCAGAAACAGTCGAGCCAGCCTTCGTTCACTCCTCAGAGCTGCTGTGTGATAAATCGACATTTTATCTGCAACTAGTTTGATCATCTTTTTAAGCGTGAATGTGAAAAATTTCTGAGCTTCCAGTTTCACAAACGTGAGGATTTTATGTTTCATATCATCTTGAATTTAATTTTGGTTGCGATAAACTATTATCTTAACAAATGATTGATCTGCAAGCTATTTATTCATCAATTTATTTGTCTAAAAATTTTTTAGTCCATTTATGTGACTCACAAAAATCTAAATCATATCACAAATGGATGAAAATTAATAATGATCCAAAAATAGAAGAGTATTTGGCGCTTTGACTCAAATAATTAATGAATTATTAATAAAATGATGTATTAATCTTTCTTCTTTTTCTGAAGTTCTGATTCAAGTTGATGGTTTGAATATTTTTTTGTATTCAGATTATCAGATACAATACTCAGCATTTTTCTTTGGCCAACAAATTCAAATTATTTGAAAATGCTTTACTCTGTTTGTGGTCATTCAGTGTCCCGCCCACCGCTGTATCTGATTGGTTACACGCCAAGAGTAACAGCCTATCAGAAGTGAATAATCTGAATCTGCACAGTAACTAGTACTAGTGTAATTGTCAACTCCATTGCCAGAATAAATGTCGGCAAAGTACTTTTATATGAAACCATGGCTAACTTTATTCAACGTAATGTTTCTTTAGGATGGATTTTCAATGTTTCCTGTCACAACACTGGTCTTATAATCTAGTTACCTTAACTACTTTGTTTGAGTTAGAAACACATCATGGTTGAGCTATAAAAATAAAAGTTTTTAGTCGGCTCCAACTTGGCTGGAGATGTCCCGATGTCTCTCTAAAAATATCCACGCTCACAAATATTGAACACCTCCACCTCCCAATATGAGCGTCAGGTATGGACACGTAGTGTGAAGGTGACTGGATTTAGGTTTTTCAGTTCCAAATATCAGTTATTTTTTCCTTGGTGACTGATAAATATTCGCTCTGACAACCCACAGCAATCAATATCTAAGACGAATGATTAAAACACTAAAATGATCTAAACTTGCTTCTTTCAGCTCGACTTTGTGTCACAGAGAAATATTTGTTTGATGCGCAGCTCCTATGTTGCAGCTGTGGGGCTTCATATCATGTTTCATGTTGTATTTCAGCCTTCGTTGGCCTCAAACTCCAAACAGGAGACTACAGAGCAGCCGAGGCTGTTTGATGGATTCACTATCAGAAATCTGCAGCAGTTTCACGTCGCTGTAGAAAACTGGAACATCATGTCACCTGTGTCATACATATAACACCATTCTCTGTTGATTTTATCTTCTTGAATCCATTGTAATATAACATAAAGAGAGGAAGCATGATTTAAACACACTGAGTGTATCAGAGTCAGATATATCCCCTTTTCTTCTCTGCCATAGAGCTCCATTGTCCAAAAACTTTCCATAACACATCAGTGATCCACGAGGTGACATGTTGCTTCACTACACTGAACACACAACGTCCATTTTGACTCAATCTCACAAATACTCACGAGTGGATTAATCCGCCACTGAAAATAGTCCCCACCAAAAATACATTATCTTCCTTCTGTTGGAGTAATGTTGCTGTTTCAGGGGATTCTTTAACCTTTAAAGAGATGAAGATATTAATCCAACAGACTATAAACACCAACAGACTGTTGCTTTGGGTCTTTTTGTTCTGGGTTTGTGACACCGACTCCATTATGTTACTCCCAGTCCTTTGTAATCCTTTGGATATTGTAACTCATTGCCAGATCTGAAGGAAAGTGTATAAAAACATTTAGATTACAGCTGAAATGTTTCGTTCATAAGTTGGACAGAAAATCATTAATTCTGAGAATCTACGTTCTCAAAAGTTTTCTGCCTCCAGTGCAGTTTTGTTAAAAGCGTCACACTTCAGTAAGAAAATAAAGATATTGTGTTAAAATAGTATTTCTGTAAAAGCAAAAGTCACCCATACAAATATTACTCAAGTAACAGTCTTAAAATGTCTTTTATTAAATGAGCTAAAGTATCAAAAGTACAAATCAGAGTAAGTTTAATCCAGTTACATATAAAATAAATACATTAAAAAATGTGCTACTTTGGCTCTTAAATGTAGTGGAGTAAAAAAATAATAGCAAAACATAGAAAATACTCTAATATTCTGATGTAGGCTGCTTCTTTACTTACGTACAGTACTTGAGTAAATGTATTTAGTTACTTTCCACCACTGCTCCTAGGAAAACACTGTGAATAATTACATGATTAATCAAGAAAGTAACCGGCGGATGGATACGTTCTCTTCTGTAGCTACTAATTTGTGCTCGTGTTTACAAAAAGAAATGACATGTTTTTATAAAACCTCACTTTAACATCAACCAAAATAACTCGACCTAAAGCCCAAAACGCTGAAGTGAAACTGTGGCAGGATATGTGAGAGCCGGAGTTTATGTGTCCTTTGTGCTTCATTTAAAAGCTTTTTACCATCCAAACCAATCGGCTGCAAAGTTGAAAGCAAAAATGACAAAAGGAACTTGATTATAAGGCAAATGTCTATTTTTGGTTTATCAATGTGAAGAAATTTGACCCGTTCTCTAATAAAATGCTCTCCATGTGGGTCAGACCGAGTCCACATTGTTTCATTCAGCTGGTCTGCGTCACCTTGGCTTGTGGATTCTGTGGTTATCTGTGAGTAATGTTTGTAGCAGAGCACATTGACACACTGCCTGCTGACTGGAAGCTGCAGCTCAGGATCCAAAATGGCAGCTCAGCGTCCTCCTGACAGATACAGAGATTAATATTTGGGTCATGTGCTGAAGATTGCAAGAAAGGGAACGTATTTTCTGTTCAAATGGAAAAATGTTTATAGTTTACTGACGTGTCGCGGCGTGGAGCAGCTTCCAAACATCCTCAGATTTAAGACAAACTTCCTGAATATCTTTGGTGTGTTTGGATTTATGTTTAAGTTTTATTTCCCACAAGTGTCTCTGGGCTTCTCACACTTCCTCTTACAGAACAGTGAAATTAAATCTGCAGGTTTATTCGCCCAGCAGCAGTATTACCTTACAGATGTGTGAACCCACTCGAGGTGTGCTCGATTTATTGTTTGAGCTGCGTAAACACCCGCAAACAGCGAGCGTTATCTGCCAGTGAGGTGAGATGGCTCAAGAGCTCCTCATCACATCCAGAGTGTAAACACACAGGAAACTCAGTGTAAACCGAGCCGCAGATTAAATAAAGACAAACTCAACGTGAGGGTCGTTGTTGCTGAGTGGGACAGCCGCCATTTTGGGGACAAAAAGGGGAAAATTGCACTCACAGAAGGACTGCTGGGAAAAAAGAGAGGTTATTAAAACACACTGAGATCAACTAAATATTTGTATTTTTAAATATTCAGCTGTGAGAGCACTCAGGTTAAATTTATAGCTGCGTACATGGCAAATATTTTCACATTTCTTTGTAATATTAGATTCATTTTAGGGAGCTGTAGATTATCTTAATTATCAATTAATCTGCCAGTTATTCTTCTTTATTAATCCATTAGATGTCTTTATTAACTGTCACAGCTGGAAATGAAACATGAGAACAAAATAAGGTCAAATATAGAGATCGACTGCTTATTGAAATCAGTTTTGTTGGGTTTTTTTGCTTCTTTTGTCATATTGTAATCGGCTGTCCACTGAATTTTGGAGGCTAATCTTGTCCTTATTACTCCACTACATTTATTTGATTACTTTAATTATTAGTTACTTTGCAGATTAGACTCCAGCAGATCAGAAGTAGCAGTTTTTGATTTAATTTGTTTTATCAGGAGTTTCATTTTAAAAAACACTTCTTGAAATAATCAGAAAAATGCCAAATATCAGATCTGATAATTACATATAAACACGTGTAGTTCACCACCACTTGCACCTTTTATACTGAAGTACATTTAACATCAGATACTTTGAGTTTAACTGCAGTGGTATTTATATGAGTGAGTTTTACTTTGATTGAATTCATATTTTAACACAGCGTCTTTACCTTTATGACTTCTGGGTACTTTATATCGAGGTGTCAGCCCTGAATAAAGCTTGAACAGGTTTCCTGACAGCAGCACGTCTATAAGACCAGTAAGACCTGTAAGACCAAACAGTCGATGTGTCAACAGTGAAACACAGGACGCCTGTTTTGTTCCTCCAACAGTTCAAATGTCCAAATAAAGTCTGTTTTTAATGTCACAGAAGAAGAAGAAAAACAGAAAATATTCACATTGGCGGAAGCTGGAAGCAAAATATATCTGATATTTAAACATCAAAGTGACTTAAAACGATTGATTATCAGAGTTACAGATCAAGTTTCTGTGATTTCATCTGTGTGTTTTCATTGATGTATTAACACAAAACAATCAGATGTGTGTCGGGATAATTAAACTGTTGAGAGAACACAAATAGGACGGGTCATTAAAAATCCCTTTTTTTTTAAATTCCTCTTCCTGTTGAAAGCTCCAGAAAAAGCTCCTGATTAGATCCTGAGCTGTTTTTATCACAAAAAATGTAATTACTTTTGTTTGTGCAGGAATAAAAGTGGCTCTGACCTTCTTCTCTCATCTCTGGGATGAATTATGTTTCCTCAACAGTGCTTCACTCAACGTGAGCTGCAACAATGAGCTGCTGCTGCAATGAAGCACAATGAAGCTCTTTTGAGACTTTAGTTCATTTAGTGTGTTGTTCAAGGAGCCATTATGAGCCTGATCTCCTCCATCCTACCTGAACAGCAAAACAACCTGCACTGGCAGAAAACAGAGAGATGCAGCTCTTCGCTCTGACACAGCGGCAACACATCCGTCTCTTTTTATTCACACGAGACGCAAACCGAACAAAGAAAATGGAGGTTTTAATCAGAACGACGGAGCTCGAGCTGAATCTGTCCAAATACTCTCAGATGCTCATTTGATAGCGAGTCTGTAACATTTTAGGATTGGATTTTATTCCACTGGGAAGGAAACTGTCAGAAAAAAACACTTGCATGTTCTTTTCTTAAGTAAGGAAAAAATAAAAGTGTTTGTAACTTCCTAAAATATTAGTTTAAGGGAGAAACGATGACCTGAGCTCAGTATATCACTCAGACAGAGCACAGCTGCAGCAGACGCAGCAAACAGACAGTTAATAGTTAAAAAACAAAATGTCAAAGGCTGCACTTCCTGTAGCTATTTCAAAGTAAAAGCCTGTCACAGAAGAGGAGGGATTGGGGCTTTTACTTTGAATCACCTGCAGGAAACGATACGTTTATTATTGGATGCACATCAGCTGCCAACAACTTGCAGTGATTACTGAAATCTTTAAAGTGTCGTGTTTGTTTTTTTGACATGAAGAATGAAAAGATGATAAATAAATGATGATGAGGATAAAGAAATTAAACAAACACTGAATAATCTGCAAAGTAAATAGTAACAATGAATAGTATTATAGGTAGAGGAAGAAAGAAATAAACAAAATTGTCCTTTCTTTCATCACTGGTTGTTCGAAATTTTGACACAGTTTATTTTTTATTAATTTTAAGTTTTCAGTCTCTTTGTTTTCTAATCAGCTGTATCGGCTCTCGCTCGAGCACCATCTACTGTTGGTACTTTCACAAAGTGTTAGCACAATAACAGTTCTGATAAATAATCATCAGTCATGTCAAAATATTTATTAGAACAGGGAAACAATCAGAAAATGACTTTACTGTGTTGCAGCCTAGAAAAGACGACACTCATGTCAGATCAACATGTAACAATAAACAATATCTGAGAGGATTTAATAAGTCTAACATCACGATCACAATATTTAAGTTGTGTATTTGAGCTCTGGCCTGAGAGTAAAGGTCACATGACTTCCTTCCATTGTGTGCACGTTATTTACCCGCCGACTGCTGCATTGCAGCACAACATTTTAACAGAGAGCTGCATAATAACACATTTGTTATCAAACGACCTGTAAACTATCCTGCGAGTCCTGTGAGATTTAATTAAATGATGCAAGTTTATAATAATTACATTCTAAGAGGCAAAACAAAGCTGATGTACACGTTGGATACGTTTCAGATACTTAATGATTAACAGTAGTTGTTTTATGACTCCTTTCTTGGAAACACGCAGCCTTTTTTATCCTGTGCAGTGAAAGTAAAAGTAAAAAAATAACTTTTATCAGTTTGTTTTCTGTCTAATGATGTGTGCAGTTCATTAGGTGAACAGGAAGTGTGTCCATGTGTTGTAGTGTGATGATAAGAGGAAGCTGGCCGCCGTTGTAGTTTCTTTTTCATAAATTAAATCGAGTAAATTGTGACACGTTCAGCTGATAAAGATCTCACAGGTTTTAACTCGTCTCAGCTTTTTAAGGGTTTTTTTTTTTCCCGTCACGATGTTGTTGGCTGCAACACCGACAGACATTTTGTAAGAGCAGACGCCTCAAAACTTTCAGCTCCAGTGATGTCTGAATATATTCTGAGTGACTATCAGGGCTGCAGATATGCCTCTGTCATGCTAAACGGTCTTGGGAGTTAATTTTTAACGTTTCCTCTCCAACTTGTTTAATATATTACATTATCTTGCCTTGAGTGCTGTTTATACATGTACAACTCCTGCCTCGCTGCAGGATGGGGCAACTTTATTGTCAGAGGTGGATTCTGCAGGATTTATTGCTTTGACACGCTCAAGTGAATGTAGAGAAGAGACTGTGGCATTTAAATCTTTATTTGGAAGTCTTCAGCATGAAAAAGTTATTTAGAATATGCCTGTAAACTGGTCACAGACTCCACAATAAACATTTGATTTGTGATTCAGATTTCAGTCATTGAGGTTCATGAAATATCTTTATTTGACATGAAATTTGGATCAGATGTTGATCGTTCGCACAGGAAGAATACTTCATACTTGTTGTTTCTCTGACTTCGCATCTAGGGCAACAAACAGGTTGTCAACACTTTGCTTAATTAAAGGATGACACTCAAATTAGTGACCTCATTTCAGTTCCAGTTATTTGCCTCTCAAGGTTTCTCATCATTTTCAGATATGGATTCCTAAACTCAGAGCTGTTTTCTGTCCTTTCTCAGACTTTATGTGTTAAAAAAAAAAAAAAAAAAAAAAAAAATCCTAACTATAACTGTGAACTTGAACTGTTTGTGTTTAGTCTGTACGTGAGACTGCTTGTATCCATGACAACATCTGTCTGGCTACAGGTGTGACTGGCTAGCTAGCTTGCTAAATAAATACGGGTGTTCAGTTTTAGTTTTGGTGAGTCGGAGGCATTAATTGTGTCTGTGGAGGAGGAAATACACCCACTAATACATCATCAGGGAAGTGTAGAGCTAACAGGCTAGCATCAGTGTTAGCCTCTCCAAGGTTAGCATCAGATTTAACACTTCCAACAAGCTCAGAGGCTAATACTGAAGTTAACCTGCTGGAAAAGCTAACATCAGTGTTAGCCTCTCCAAAAGGTTAGCATCGATTTTAGCTTATCCAACGAGCTAACAACAGTGTTTGCTACTCTGACAGGCTAACATCAGTGTTAGCTTCTCCAAAAGGTTTACTACATGCTACTCTGACAGGCTAACATCAGTGTTAGCTTCTCCAAAAGGTTAGCATCGATTTTAGCTTATCCAACGAGCTAACAACAGTGTTTGCTACTCTGACAGGCTAACATCAGTCTCAGTCAGGATGGTCTAATAGCTACATTCTTATCCTATTATAAGGATTTTTTCCTAAATGCAGTTAGACACACATTTCCTGTAATCTTGAATATTATCCTAAACTGAGATAAAGTAGGAATGCCGACTTGGAAGGTTTCTGTAATGAGGCTCGAGGTTCATAATGTGGATTTTAAGCTTGCCTTGGAAAAACTGTGGCAAAATGTTTTTTTTTCCAGAATTGTGAATTAGTCAGATAAAAGGCCTCATTACACAACAGTAACAGGACTTATCAGTGACATCTGGGAGGCTCTTTGTTGAAACTGACGTCAGCCTCATAACTAATAAATTACATGTGCAAACCGAGCAGATCAACAAAGATGTAGTCAGTGTATTTGTTACTGGACTTTCTCTCTGTTGGATTCAAACAGCTGCAGGTTTAAAGAATATTGGCTTCCTCTCTTACCTATTTCCTTTTTTCACTGACCTTCAGGCTCGAGTTACTTTATCAGGAAGCTTCGGCCTCTTTCTCAGATTTCACTGGATAAATGTCATTTCTGTCTGTGGGTAAAATTCTGGTCCACGATTGCTCTGCAGAACTGTTACCAGTGAAAAAGCCACAAGTGTCTGTTGACCCACACCGGGTCCATTAGCTCGTCCTCACCAGCGCTCTCTGGTCTTTCCCCTCAGTGGTTGGGTGCTCCCTCCTGCCAGCGAGGCAGCTATGCCTTCTATAAGTCGGTGAGCAGCAAAGCTCAACCCGACGGGCCCGTCCAGGTGTGGAAGCTCGGGGAGTTCTACTTCATCCGCTGTGGACCGCAGGATCCGGTGTGCATCGCAGAGGTGAGATACCTGCTCTCGCTTAGATCAAAGCTGCTATAATCAGTAGGATTATATAAATAAGGGCTCACAGAGATATTGTTCTATAGATTCTTTCAGCTCATTGTTTTGGCTTCCTGACCTGAAACTTCACTGTTTTGGTTCACACAAACCACCATCAGGCAGCTGTTTTCAGAAAAAACCAACATAAAACTAACACTGTACAGCAGAGTCACAGAGAAGCTGGTGAACATGGAGGAGCTGAATATTTCCTTCAGCAGCTGGTGGAAACCAAAAAGCTGGATGTGTGAACTGAACTTCAAACCTTAAATGATCTTTAGAGGGAATCCAGATGTTGCTGCAACTAAATATCATTATATTCTACCATTTATCCGTTAATCATTTAGTCTGTAAAATGTAAAATAATATGTGTTAATCACAAGTTCCCAAAGTGACGTCTTCAGATTTCTTATGTCCAACCAACAGCCCAAAACCCAAAGACTCTTTGTTTTCTGTCTAAATGACAAAGAAGAGCCGCAAATCTTCACATTTTAAAAACTGGAACCAGCAAATGTTATCAAAATCATTGCCGTCTAATTTTCTTTTGATCAACTAATGTGTTAGTCGATTAATTGTTGCAGGCAAGGACAAGGACAGAAGTACAGATATAAAGAGATAAATAAAGTTAAAAATTACAACTATACATCAGCATTTAAGCTCAAAATTACAAAGCAAGCATTACAATAATACAGCAGTACTGTCTTAAAAGAAGTCACAGATATTTTAAGTGTTTGAGTAATATGATATTTAAATGACACATATGTTTAATCACAATATATATCATGAGGTGAAGTGTTGCAGTAAAGTGTAACTTCCCCAGATGAGTCAGCCGGTCCCTGTTGTGTGAAATTGTTGGATTGTTCCTTTAACTGTTAATGATGAGTAACGAAGTGAAACAACAAACCGAACCCTAACTGGGTCACGTTCCTGCTCACATGCGTTACAGGCGACAGTATGTTTTATTGAGTCTACATCCCACGGCAAGGCTATATTTAGTGAATCGAGGTCGCGAGCTGAAACAGAGTTAATGAGTTTGCATTGTATTTAGGTTGATAGTATTGTATTGACGATGATTGATTGATTGATTGATTGTCATGGAGGGATGTGAAGTGCATGTTTTTTGGGTTAATGGAGAGAGGAAATAAAAAATGTGTCCTCTTTACTGAATTAAATAAATTATTGTGAATCGGCATCCTGAGCACGACGAGGGGAAATCTTACAGGACCTGAAACATTTCTGTTTCACTTTCAACATGAGTCTGAACCAAACGCTGAAAGCAGATTAAATTCACAGCCTGTGTGGGCGTCACACCTTTCAAATCACTTTAATAAACTTGGAAACTATCTTCTCGTGTTTATTTCCAGTGTTAGTTCATGTCCAACTTAACATTTAACATCCAGTACGAGAGCAAATTCTCCCAAATTCACATCCTGAATGTGATTAAACAGGACGCAGAAGTTGCTCTGGAATAATATTTCTTTCTTTGTCAGTTTCTCCACTTTCAGAGGCCGCAGGAGCTGAAGCAGTCGTCAAAAAATCAGCTTCGAGCTAATTTCATGTAATGAAAGCACAAATTAATTGTTCTGGTGCCGTGCATTATGGGTATTGTAGGTTTTCTAGGTTTTGAATGAACAAGCGAGCACCACAACCTGATAGATGTTAGTCTGCGACATGTTGCTGCGCTGCTCATATTGCATCTTCCTTTTAAATATTCACACACAGCGATCGTTGCCGATTTGCTTCTGATCCTTTTTGTAGGCGAGTTATTTAAGTTTTGTGCAGACAGGCAGAGAAATATTAGTGATGGCACCAGTAATTTTCTAATAATGTTTATCTTCAGGTAATAAGTGAGAGGGAAGGAATTCAAAAACAAGTTTGTCAGATCCATCAAAATCCTGGAGCGTAACGACGGCAGTCTGTGTGGGCTCAGGTGAAGAGTTTCTCTGTGTATTTCTTTGCTCCACAAAAGAGCAGATTACAATGTTTGCACACATTAAAATGGTTTTGGAAAAATCCAGTTAACGTTCAGCAGTACGTTGTGGTTTGTATGTGGCGCCCAGGTGAGAGTGAAGGTGAGGCAGGTGTGTCAGACTGTTTACTCAGTCAAACTCTCTCTGTGTGAATGAATAACACCGAACACAAAACCCTCCTGGAAGAGCGAGTGTCGAAACGTCTCCCGGTGTTTGAGCCAGGAATCACGTCTGACCTCCAAACCTGCTCAATCTGCTGCACTTCGCTTCACTTCACACTCGCATGATGTCATCTTCGCCTCCCGACTCGCCTCCCGCCGTCTGTACCATCAGGATGAGCTTCCTGTTTGTTTCCTGTTTCTCCCCTCAGCTTCCCCACTTCCAGATTTACACGTCAGGCTCTGTTGACACGGGATGACGAAGACTTCTCGAAAAAATATTTTTAAATGCCTCAAAATGAGGAAGTGAAGAAAAGTGTAGTATAGTTGGTACTGAAACTCTGACAGAGCCACATGTTGGCCACAGTTTTGATAAGAAATGTTTCCTGTTTCTGTCTGAAGTTCTTTAACATGAAACAAGACCAAACATGCTAAATATCACATCCGTCAGCTCTTCTGAGCTGAATCAGATGTTCAGTCAGACTGATGGATGGAAGATATTCTCAGTCCACAAACAAACTTTAACAAACTCTTAAATAATTTAGATCTCTCTAAGCTCTTCTTCTTCTTCTTCTTCTTCTTGTGCAGGTGACCTTGCTATGGGAGGACCAGACGCATCGCCACCTGCTGGCCAGCACCAGACTCTACTTCCTGCCTGAGGACACGCCGAAGGGCCGGACCAGAGAGCACGGAGAGGTGGGTCAAAGGTCACAGGGAGGGAGGCTGACTCCTCCTCCTGCATGGGAGGGACCCTCAGTCATTTGTTTACTTTTCCCTTTATTCATACAAACCTGTCTGCAGCACACAATAGTTTATTTTATTCATCATCAATCATTTATAATCATTCCACACGACACAACTCAGTCATTTTTGTGATTTTTCTGTATGTGTTCTTATTTTTGTCTTGGCTGGATTTTAATTTGTCCTGAACATCAGCAGATTTTTCATGAACTGGGACAAGTTCTGGATTTTTAGGTGTGTTGACGTGGAATGATGATCAGTCCTAGAAACGGATATCTGCATTATGAACGAAGAAACGACACAAGGAACAAGATTTTGGTGTCTGTTTGTTGGCAGAGTAGTTTTGACCTGTATGTAGAGCAAATAAGTCACAAGTTTAAGTTTAATGAATAGTTAAGACAACATAACAGAATAAACACTCAGCAGTCGACAAACAAGATACATGTAATGTAAAGTAAAAGCAATAAAAGTGCTGTTCAAAAAGGTAAAATCACATAAAAGCAATACAGAATAAATAAATGAAAGAAGTAGAGGACGGTAAGAGGACGACATCACAGAAGAGGAATTACAAAACAATAGCTTCATTAAGATCAGTAAAACGGTTAAAGGATAACTTAAAAAAAGGTGATTCAGTGGAAGTTACTGATGTTGTAAATCTGACACTTATAACAGTTTTCCTACAGATACACCAAAAAAAGAACAACACAAAAACAAAACGGCTCTTTGTGAGTCCGCACCCAGCGAGAGACGTGACAAAATACAAGCCAGTTTCTGATTGTAAGTACAGTACAGTAGTCGCCCTTGTGTGGTTCCTGTCGACTCGTAATGTGAGTGAACGTCTCTCTAATGGAATCGGCTGAAGGAACATCTATTAATAACCTCGTCACGTCGCTGCCTCCTTTTTTTATCCAAACATGTTTCGAACCTGAAGCCTTCAGTCAAAGTCACGACGTGTCTTAACCCGACCTTCTTTTTTTTTTTGTCTCTTTCTCTCCTCCTGATTATCTTATTATTGCGCTGACAAATACACTTAACGATCTGTTTAATTAAAAAAAAAGACAGTTTAAACGCAGACGGATCGAGAGCGATTTCATGTGAACGAGAGAAAGAAAACATCAGATGTGGCTGCGAGTGTTTCTGATTATCACAGTTCACATGCAGGCTGCAGCTTCAGCCTTCACATCAAAATCCCCCTCTGGGAACGAGACTAATGTGTTACCCAAATGTAAATCCTATGACTCGACTGAAACCAAATTTTCCACATTTTGAACTTTGATATTCAGCTGCCTCTCTATACGGGGGTTTTAATTTTCCTGCTGGAAAAAATGAGCCCTCTGAAAGCGGATTTTCACAGGAGTCAAAGCCCCGTTTATCTTTATTTCAAGCTTAACTTGTACTTTAGTGAGTATTTCTGCTACTTTATACTTCTACTCAACATCTTAAAGACAAATTCTGCACTTTTTACTCCACTACTTTTATCTGACAGATTTGGTTTAATCATACAGAATATAATCAACAAATAAACTGACATTAGGATAAAACTTTAGACAGATACAGCCAAGAAAATATCTTACGTGTTATTTTCTATGAGCTGTTTAATTGTCAGAGTTTTATTGCGAACATATAATTACATTTTCATTAAAAAAAAGTTTGTGTCAGTATCAACAGGCCAGAATCTGAAAAAACTCAGAACATTACAATCTGTGCATCTGTACTATTGAGATAATATTGTTATATTTTCTTTCATTTATAAAGTGCTTTTATATATATTTATATCGAGATATGACCTAAAAATATCATAATATAACACAGCGCTGTGATAAATTAATACTTATGTTTTACCGTCAAACAAAATAAAATCTGTTTAATTTGCTCTCGATGGTCGTTAGATAAGGTTTTAACTAATGCTGTCTGAGAGAACTGAGGATGCTTTTCTGAATTAATCTCACTTTACACCAGCTCTCGCTCTTACAGTTGATTTATCAATAATAAGAAAATTAATCTCTAATCTATTCTGATGATCAGTCAGTTCAGACAAAAGAAACTATTTGAAGACGCGACTTTGGAAATTAAATTAATGGATGATTAAAATAATCAGTGCTTCTTTAAGCCTCTCTTTCACGTATAAGGTGTCAAATAATCACACAATCATAACCGCTGACGTAAAAGACATCTGCTGTCATTTAACAAGTGGAAGAAACACCGATGTTTCTTCCTCCGTGTCTGAAAAGGGACTTTGATGTAAAAGTGACATTTAAAACTGGCGTCACATTTACATAACGAGGCTCTCAAATGAACAGAATCACACTTAAGAGAGTGACAGACAGAATATTTGAGCTTTAGAGATGTTTACTGGGGAGTCCTTCAGAGCCGCTCTGTGTTGTTAATGAGCTCCCACCTGGCTGCTGCTGGAGGAGGAAGAGGAGGAGGAGGAGGAGGAGGAGGAGGTGCAGGAATGTGAGGAGCTCCCACCTGGCTGCCGCCCAGAGGGGGTGGAGGTTTTATGGGGGGGGTTGGGCTCTGTCACGCCTGCCGGGAGAACTGAGCAGGATCACAGCTGACAAACTGGAATAGGAGGAGACGTCAGCAGCATCAGCTTCACTTTAAACTGTGTTAACAGCAGCTGAGTTTCACTTAAAGGGTAACTCCCCCAATTTTATACATTAAGTGTGTCTTGGTGCCTCATGGAGTTCGACCACATGTCTGAAAAACGTGGTTTAAAGCCTGTCGAGTCTCCGGAAGAAGTTTCATAAAGATTTATCACGGATGCATTGAATGGTTTCAGCCCAACGTGCGTCTCAGGGTATTTTTCATAAACTTCCTCTTTGATTTTTAAGTGTTGCGTCACATGCAGTGTTGGAGGAAGTATTCCCACAAGTTACTTAAGTTAAAGGAGCAGAACAGCAACATATATCACTGTTAAATACTCCAGTATGAGTGAAAGTCACGCACTCAAACTTAAATGAACTTAAATGTAGAAGTATCACAAACAAAGTGATAAGTTTTCATCCAACTGTGGAACAAACCTGTTGTGTGGTTTTAGGATGAGGTTCTGGCGGTGTCCAGGAAGATGGTGGTGCGGGTGGAGGACCTGGTTCAGTGGTCGTGTGGGCAGCCGGCTGGTTGGAGCAGCTGCCTGAAGGTGGCGCCCTGCGGGACCAACGGCCTCCACAAACCTCCACAGAACAGCGACGGTATCGGCATCAAGAGCAGCGAGCCGCTCAAAGACAAACCTGACAGTAAGAAACACTGAGGACAGACGACTGGACGTTTGACGGGTCTGACTGACGGCAGGAGGACGTTTGTCTCACACGTGTCTCGTGTCTTTTCCTCTCAGACGACCTGGTTGAGTGTCAGAGCATCAAAGTGCTCAGCTACCCGCAGTACTGCCGCTTTCGCTCCTTGCAGAGACGCATCCAGGATGGAGCGAGGGGGCCGGGGCTGCAGGACCCCCACCTGCTGGCCCTGGGCGCCATCAAGGCGCTGCCCTCCACCCGACTGATGTACTGCAGGGACACCTTCAGCCACCCGACGCTGGAGGGCAGCGCCAGCTTCTCCTGGCAGTTCAGTGAGTGTGACGGTGACCTTTAACCTCACAGGGTTGTTGAGGCAGATACCTGATGATCATTCCTCTTTCTTTCTTTTTTGGGGGAAAGATTTCGCATCTTCTTGAAGTGAAGACGATTGAATGTTGTCTTTTCTTGTCCAGGATGTCCGTCTCTCAGTCTTCGAGGGCGTCCTCGCAAGAGGAGAGGCCGAGACGGCAAAGACTCCCCGAACTCCAGCCAATCAGAGTCCTGGATTGAGAAGATGAAGGTTTGTCCTTCATTTAAACTATTTGAATGTCTGTATTAAACCCTGTAAAAACAACCAGAGATGCTTCACGTAGACAACATGTTTATGCGTTGATGTAAATATCACAAACTGCTGCATCCTCTGTGTTTATTTAAGTGCTTATGAAACGGTTATTTGAAGCCTCTGTGTTGAAAGTGAAGTGGAAAATCTCTTCCTGGAGGTCCTGGAACAACACAACAACACAATGACATCCTCAAAATGACCGCAGAGTTTAATCCAAACTGCTGACTTACATTTCAAGCTTCATTAGAGTTATTGTTTCAGTGCAGGGTAGTTCCCAGTATATTTATGTTTCTGTTAAATGGTTCAACTGTTTTTTTTTGTTGTTTTTTTTTTAAATCTCAAACCACATGCCTGTGTGTGTGTTCCTGTTTAAATCCCGGACGTGTTTCCTCTCAGGAGAATGTGATGGGCAGCGTGGAGGTCGGCTGTGAGGGCAGCTGGCTCCCTCACCCTGAAGAGCAGCTGTTCCTGGATCAGCTCTTCGCCTTCATGGAGCGTCAGGGCTCGCCAATCCACAAAGTCCCAAACCTCGGCTTCAAGAAGAGTGAGTCTCTTCTTTTCTTCGTCTTTCTTGCTCTCTTTGTTTCAAAGGTGAATGTGTGAGTGTTTCACCATTTGATGAATGAAACAAGGTCGCAGGTTTCGGTTCATTCCCATCATGCACTCTGCAAGGTTCATAGGACGTTGACCACGGATTTAGCCAGAAGCAGAGTCATGCGTTTCACTGAACCAGAATTGCACCACTGAGATTAAAAATGTTTTCCTAGCGGGAGAAACAACAGAACGTTCCCGACCGACAACCTAAAACAGATGACGCAGAGTTTGTGTCATCAGCCCTCAAACACACACTCTTAAAACTCAATAAAACCAATCATGCTGTGACAATGTATACCACAAGATACTGACTCGAGTAATATTATGAAACCCAAAACGATTTCAACATATTGTACGATCATTCCTGCTATCAGCAGGTTTTTAAAGCAGCTCCCGTCAGGATACGGGCGGCTGCAGCTGAAAACTCCTGCTCGACTGGTTCCATGATCGCACTTTTGTTTTTTTTTTCTGTGTGTTCAGGGCTTTAAATCTTATCTCTGCTGCCGAACGCTGTTTCACAACTTACCAACCACAGAAACAAAATGTAACTTCATGAAGAAGACGCTTTGGGTTGACAGCTTGGGTCCGAAGCCATAACTGATTTATTGTTTTTTGTTTGTTTTTTCCCTTCCCTCTTGAGGACAGTTATATAAGTAATGAACACAACAATGACTTATTATCAGATTTTAAGTTGAACAGCACATCCAGTTCTTACTTCTATCTGCTTTTTATTTATATTAATCAAACTGTAAGCATGTTTTTGTGACTTCACCGTCGAGTAGTGAGAAGAAAATTGAGCAAAAGTGAGCATCACCCATACAAATAATACCTGAGTACACCTCTTAAAGTATCTGATATTTAATGTACTGGTTTTTAATAACACACATACGATAATACAGTAAATAATCCAGCGCCTCCTAAATTATTTCCATTTCTTTCTGTTCTTGCTTTGTCTTATTAATGATATTAATGCATCACAGTTGCCACCAGCTATTCAACAGAGAGAGGAAATAAAAGAATACACAGCAGCTCACTCACCACTTCCACAGTTTTTAACTTCTACTGCTGCATGAAATCATGTCGGATGAGACGGATAGATAGAATCATATATTGATCATCATGCTGATGAAGGTTCTCAGTCTATCGAAGACACCTGGACTCGTTTCAGTTTCTTGATGTTTCACCTCTCGTCCAAGAGGTTTCTTCAGTTCTAACTAACTGGAGGGAACTTGTAGGATTTAAACTCTGTGTGGGAGTGAACTTACAGATTCGTTAAGGACACATGAGGGTTCATTAGTCAAACCGGCCTTCATGTGGGTTGCCAGGTGAGTCCAGGTGTGAATGGCTGTGTCTCATTCCTTTAAACAATATAAACATCTTGGCCAGAGAAGACAGATGTGTGAAAAGAGAAGTAAAGGAATCCAGAACGATTGTTCATACAACGCAGGGTTAGGGGCACCTGGGCTCACCTGGCCTGACCACATGAAGGCCACGACTCTGTAAGAACACTCCTACACAGAGTTTAAAAGTTTAAAATCGATTATCTAAATATAATTAATAGATTAATTTAAAAATGTACTACTTTGGCTCTGATGCAGCTGGTAACCTACAAGGTAAACTTGAGCTAAAGTAATCAAATAAATTTGCAGTCAGAAGTACAATAACTGTCTTCAGAATGTAGCGAAGTAGAAGTTTAAAGTAGCAGAAAGTGGAAATACTCAAATACAATTTCAATGTACTCGAACTTATTTATTGTACTTTAATATAATAAGTTACATTCAGAAGCATTCTGTAAACTGACACCACAGTTCGTACTTTACTTTCAAAAGATTTACATTTATAAAAAAACAAAACAATGTAAAGCCGGCCTGAAGTTTTACGTTTTACTGTCGGTGATTATTTGATATTTAAGGAAACTCTTTCTGGTCTTGTTCTCATAATTAAGGCAGCAGTTGAAGTCACTCTGAAATATTAAAAACGCAGGACGTTTGTTTCATTTTGATAAGCAGCAGAGAGTAAAACCATCATCAGGTACTTTTGTGGATTCGTTTTTTTAATTTTTTTTATCAGAACTTGTTTGTTGAGTCAAACTGAACTTTTATTGTCATTATTACCTCCTGATTTGTGTGTTTATCTGCTCCGTGTTTTGATATTTGCATGTTTCGTCTGTTTCCACTTGTCGTTGCTGGCTGCGACGCTCAGTTTCAACATGTCTGTCTTCTGTTTCCTCAGTTGACCTCTTCCTCATGTACTCTGTGGTGAAACGACTCGGAGGATATAAAAAGGTGAGTCACTGCAAGTTGGTTCAGTAAATCATTTAATCCAGGAAGTCTGCACGTCTCAAAACATCACTCAAAATGTCTTCAATTGAATTTTTTATGAATATTAGGGCCTTGAAAGTCTTTAAAGCATCTAACTTTTGAATTCCTTACTATAATGAATTCTTTATTTTATTTTACAGTATTATTTTTGTTATATTTTGTCACAGGCCTGAAACTGGTAGATATAAATATGAAAGCACACATTTGTCAGAGAAATATGCATTGTGCGCACAAGTACACATTGTTCCTAACACACTATTGTTTCAACTGATTCATAGTTTTCATCGAGTCATTTCCTTTTTGAACAAAGTCACAAAGATCATTGAGCAAGTGAGTTATCAGTGGCAGCCACGCAGTAATGAAGCTGGTCTCATTTCCTTTAATTTCCCTTCCATGGAAAGTGCTCTGAAGATTTGTCTTTGACCAGATCTGGTTAAGTGATCAACATTTATTTAACTGTTTTAGATCTATTAAAGTCTTTGAACGTCGGCTGTAGTAAAGACGGAAGTTTAGACGGTCACAGAAACAAACCGAGGTCCAGTTAATACTTTACAGGATCTGCTGGGGTCAATTTCGTTCTACATATGATACTACTTACTTTTTGGATTTCCCCAGGAATTGGTCTTAATTCTGGTTAAATATCATCTTGAAAACATCTAAAGATTGTTAAAGTTAAGTGTTCGATACCTGAAGACGTCCTGTTGACCTTCCGTCTAAACAAACTAAATAATCAAACACTTTTTTTTTTTTTCACAGCTCGATAAACTAAATAAACAAACTGACTTTTGTTACCTTTGCACAGAGCTAGGCAAACTGCTCTTGTTTCCAGTCTTTATGCTAAGCTAACTGTATGCTAACTGAAGCTTTTATATTTGCTCCCCAGACATTTGCCTCCATGCCACCAACAAATGAGCATTTCTCAGGAAGTTGAACGACTCGTTTGACTACAGTGTTTGTACGTTCCCTCAGCAGATGCCAACAAAGACTCTGATATAGTAAATAAAAACTGTATACGTTGGAAATAAAACACTTAATGATAAACTTAAATGTCTGAAGGAGTTGAAGAATTAATTAAAGATAACTTGATGACTTCAGAAAAGTATTTAAATGTTTTAATTTAGCGTCACGTTGGCCTGTATGAACGTATGTTTGTCTCCTCAGAATGTAACAGGAGAGTTCTGCCTGGATAATCAGTCATTCCTCAGCTGTTTACAGTAAATAAACACACAACAAAAGCAGCTTTACGATAAATTAAAAACAAGGCGGTTCAGTTTCAGCCCAGAGCCGCTCTGCTGACAACAAAAGGCCTGTTCACTCGCTCAGCTTCAGCCGCTGTACTGAACTGAGCCTTGCACTGAACAATGCTGTATTATACAACAGAGTTACACCCCTAATGACACACTGGATAATGTATGGAAGCACACACACACACACACACACACACACACACAATCTGAGCACACACAGTTTATAGAGCTGCACAGTGAAGTGGAGGAGAGGTGCTCCTCAGCTGCAGTGAGACGTTATTAAAGGGCGATGACAAAAAAAACATCTGATAGAACGACTTTTATCTTTGTCAAATCGTAGAATGCTGTTAGTTGCAACGCGACCCACATTTTTGTCTTTTCCCGCCTCGAGGGTCGACTGTTTTTCTGCCTCGACTCGACTCTTTACTCCCCCTGACGTCCTCCTGTCACACAGTCACACCTGCCTCAACAACAAACACCTGCGACTCGTACTCTGCTGCTAATGGCAGAGTTTCTGTCTCCATTTCTGACGCCTTGTGTTGTTACTGCAGATATTCTTAGTCGGGATAATGAAATTTACCTGCCTCTCATGGCCGATACTGATAAAATAACAAATGATATATATATATTTTTTACGCCTTTTATTCCTTCACTTTGATTTTTCCCACTGTTTTTACGCCTGCGAGTGACGTCACAGAGCGACGACGGGATCCGGTGTTTTATAGCGACTCTTGTTTCTGACGTCTGACATCTTCAGAAAGCTTTTTTTTTGGCCAAAACCCAAAAATTCTTCATTTATTGTCATGCATAACAAAGAAAAAGCTGCAAATCGTCACATTTAGTTGTACATTAGTATCTCGTCTGCCTCCTCACTGGAGAGGAAACTGAAACTTGAAGGGTGTTGGTGTTGAATTTGATCAGTGAAAATAGGTTGGAGGTGGAGCAGTGACGCGTTGTTCAGCCTGTTTGCAGGGGCACACAGCAGATTACAACGTCCTCACTGATAAAAACAGATGTGATCTCGTGTTTGATTTCACTCTCATTGTCGGGCCGAGTAGAAAACAACTCTGTGCTTCCAGTTCTGTGGGAATCTAAACTAACCTGATTGGCTGTCACCTGGTTGGCAGTCGCATAGTGTCAGAGTTCGTTTGCATGAAGTTGAGCTTCTCTAATTTGTCCTGTAGTGTTGCTGTGAATCTTTTTAGTATCTGTAAACGAGACCTGGTGTTGCAGCCCAGCGCCACCTGCTGAGCTCCAGACAGCTTGTCACTGTCACAGAAAGGAAACTACATCCTACAAAGTCATCAAACAGACTGTCAGTGGATGTTAGGACTCCCTCCACATGCTACAAGTAAAAGCCACGGCCTGTGAAATATTCTGTATTACACACTGAATATTTCACGTTTCTTTCCACGGTTGGATTGTAGAAAATGCGACCGTCCGTCTCAGCACACGTTTTTTCTTTATCTGCAGGATTTCAGGAGTTTATAGTCGATTTGTATGTGTGTGTGTTAATCACAGGTGACATTGAACCGTCTCTGGAAAGTGGTTTATAACGAGCTGGGAGGATGCCCCGGCAGCACCAGCGCTGCCACCTGCACCCGGAGACACTACGAGAGGTTCGACAGAGACACTGAACCTCCCCAAATCCTCAAAATATAGAAGCAGGCCCGGCTGAAAACAAGCTAACTACGTACTCATGTGTTCCTCAGGCTGATGCTACCTTATGAAGAGCACCTCAGAGCGGGAGGAGGAGGAGGAGGAGGAGGAGGAGTAGGAGGAGGAGGAGCCGAATTCAAAATCCCAGAAACCCCAACCCTGCCTCCCAAACCCAGAGGGATCAGAGGAAGGAAGCCGCTGCCAAGAGGCAGAAGACCAGGACCCAAAGCCAAGGAGAAGAAGATGGCAACCAGTGCTGCCGCCTCTCGAACTGTAAGTGACAGGAAACGGTGAACACACTGAAACAAACCCTCTGACGTCAAGTAATTATATACTATTATACTATTGTATTAACCATTAGTTTACAGGTGATAAGGCCTCATAAGATGCTCATTTACACTGATAAGACTATATAATCATTAATCATTAGCATCGAGGAGTCACATCTAATCTTTTCCCCTCCGAACAGGTCGTGAACCCGAACAGCACCGTGGTGGTGAAGAGAGGACGGGGCCGGCCGCCGGGAACCCGCAACAAGGCCACGCTGATCGCTCAGGCGAAGCTGCTGGCTCAGCAGCAGGCCAAAGCCAAAGCAGCAGCAGCATCGGAGCCTCAGCAGACGCTGCAGAGTCCGCTGCTTCCAGCCAGAGCTGCAGGAGCACCGACACCCAGCAGCACACACAGGGTAACGCCTCCGACTCCACTGCACTGCAGATTTACAGACGTCGGATAAAGTAACCTGAAGTCTACCTGTATCAAACACTCTCCACCTGTGAACCTGATATCCTCTTAAAATAACATCCCAGTGATCCAACATGTTTCCACCTTTTAGAAATATGATGACACGGTTGTCGAAATATTGATGATTTCAGCCTGCGTAGTTTGTGATCGATCACAGGATGTTGAGGAGGAGCAGAGCTGCTGCACTGACAGCAGATCAATATCAAACCTTTATAACTGTTCATAACCTGCACAGAGCAGGTGAGGCGCCCCCTGCTGGACCAGCAGAGAAATGTGCTGCTGTGAGAATATTTCAGAGTTTCTGATCTTGTTGTCACGGTCAGCAGAGGTCCTTCCCTGTGATATCATTTCCTGTCACATGGACTTCTAGCAAAACTTAACAAAATGGCTCCTCGAATGGTGGAAACACCAACCTGAGAGATAAAACTGCGACGAGTAATCGATTAACTGTCAACTTTTAGATTATTTGCAGATTATTTTTGTCATTGTTTGAAAAAGAGCCCAAAAGTGATTTTATTCCAGCATCTTAAATGTTAATATTTTCTGATAACTTTCCTCCTCTGTGCCTCTAAACTGAACATCTTCAGTTTGTGGACAAAATAAGATGTAAACATATAAAGATATAAATCACTGATTGACATTTTTCACCATTTTCTGATCATTTAGAAAGTGGAACAACTTATCAGATAATCCAAAATGATTATTAGTTGCAGACATTTCGTTTCCTCAAATAACTTATGATATACAGAAAGTAGTAGTAATAATAGTTCTAATGAGATTACAGAACTGTAGCTTTCCATGTTTCCAGCTTTTTACAGCATTTAGTCTGCTGTAATGTTGCACCTCGTCCTCCTCAGAGAGCGACAGACAGAGAAATGTAACAGAGAAGAATATTGAATAAATTCCAGACAACCCGTAGAGAAGAACTTAGTCTCCTTCAGGAAACTTAAAGGAAAGAGGCTGTAAAATGTTTTTGTTTTTTGTGTGAGAATTAAAAGTAAGATTTAACTTATTTGGAATTAAAACTGCTATCATTGTTTTCTCAGTTTCGTTCTTAAAATGTCACCAGAATGGCAAGTCTGTACACCATATTGATGTTTTTGTCATCATCCCCCAAAGATTCTCTCAAATTTGATTAAATCCAGAAAACTCAAACTTAGTGACACAAAACAAGCCTTCCTTCTCTGCTGGATAAACGATGATTCAACACTTCTGCAGTACAACGTGATAAGACGTGTGTGAAACTGTAAACAGTTTCACGTCTTATCTGCACATGTTGTACCGAGGTTGAGTGATTCCTGCAGCACATTGATTTGTCCTGTCATGAGACCGACACAGTTACCTTGGCGTCTGCAGTGTTTGTCATGTGGAAGCTTCAGTCTTCAGTGGAGGATCAGGATTATGTCAGAGAAATGATGATGAGGAGGTAATTCGGGGTGAGTTGTGCAGATCAAACTGAATTTGTTCATCTCGTGACCTTTTTCTTCTTCTCTCCTCTGCAGCCCGTCCAGCCGGCCATCGTCCCCGTCAACATGCCCCTCACCCCCGAGCTCTCCCCCATGTCCGCCCCCTTCCTCCCCTTCCAGCCCAAACCGAAGGAGCCGAAGCCGGACAGAGGGGAGTCGGTGGCTCCTGCTCCTGGTGTGCTCATCTCCACTCTGCCTCGACACTTCGTTGGAGGCTCCCTGGGCGGCTTCAGCCCCATCAAAGGTGTGTGTCCTCTGGATGTCTTCAGGAACCGCATCAGCCTCCAGAGAGGCCTGGAGAGCCCGGCGCTGACGCCTCAAGACCCGACCCAGCACCACCCGACCATCTACACCCTCCAGCCCAAGAGTGGAAGTCCGGATACGCCTCATCCCAGCGGGGACCAGCTTCAGCCTCAGCCCCACCCGCTCCACCCGCAGCACAACCGCTGCTCGGGGTGCAACGTGGACGAGGGAGCCCAGAGAGGAGGCAGTCGGGACGCCAGGACCACCCGGCCTCCTCTGCCCCCTCTGCGGGTCCTGCCTCTGAACCTGGACTGCAGCGTTCAGGTGTGCCAGCTGATGAGGACTCGTCTGGGCTCGACTCAGTTCCAGACCTTCACCCGCCGACTGTCTGAGGCTTTGTCCCAGGACCTGAGCACCAAGCCCCCCTGCTCCCCCATGACTCCTCCCCCCGAGCAGGCGCTGCCGCTCAACCTCAGCAAACGCTTCACGGTGAAGAGACCCAGCACGGAGGGAGCAGAGCCGAGTCCGACAACGATCAACGGAACCACAGATCCATCGCCATCCAAGAGACCCAGAGAGCAGGCCGAGGACTTCAGCCAGAGTGACTGGTCCAGTTCTGCAGGAAGTGGAGGAGGAGCAGCAGGAGGACAGCAGGAAGTGGAGATGAAGAACCAGGAGGAACCCGCAGACCTGAGCTCCCCGAGCAGGATCAGGGCCTTCCTGCTCGGGCTGCCACCCTTCCAGGTGAAATTTGAGGAGGATCTGAACGGGACGAGATTTGAGAAATTTCTTCCTCCGGGATCTAAAGCCGAACCCCCGAGGGTGGAGACAGAGAAAGCCGAGGGAGGAGTAAAGACAGAGGAGGAGGTGATGGAAATATGTGAAACTGAGAGGAAGTGTGAGCAGGAGGAGAAAGATCCCAGCCTCCTCTCTGCTCCTGGACCGGCAGAGCTGAAGCGAGCCGGGCCCTCAAACGCTGACACACACTGTTTTTAGCATCATTCCCTCTGTTTAATAGCATTTTGTGATGAGGAAACTGTCGCATGAGTCGGGGATTTATCGGTTTTGGAATCTAAAAAAGTTCTATCCACCATCAGGGGTTTGGTGTTGGTGTTGGACACCAGAACAGGGACGTTGGTTTTCATCATCTTTGAGAAACATTTGAACTTCTCTTTGTTTCCCATTTTGTTGTCATTTCCTGTTTTTTTTTGTTTTGTTTTCCTTCTGGTTTTCGATCACGTCGTTGATTGAACTTTGCAGAGGAATGACGACGGCGAGACTCATGACAATCACGAATCAGTTTCTCCTCTTTTCTCTGTTGATTTCTGTCTCTTTACGGTAAAAAAAGAAACAGGAGTGAGACTCTTTAACAAACACTGCCATAACCCTCCATAACACTATTAACTCCACTATTCAATGTTACAGTGAAATATTGAATAAGATCCATATTACTTAAGATTAAAAAAGAACATACATCTATGGGTGATGCTATGCATCAAGACGTCATTAAATAGCATCTAAAGTGTACTGTAGTTTGTTAGTTTCATTTTTAAATTGTACTCTACTTCTGTAGAGAGATAGTTATTTTCTGATAAAGTGTCTCGATGTTCTCTGGAGTGAAAAGCTCCTCAGTCTTCACATTATAGCTCGTTAAGTGAAGCGTTTCTATAGTCCTGCTCGTTAGCTGAAATTATATACACTTTTCTTACACGTATGTGCCTTAAACGGCCCGCGATCTGTTTCATCGCCGGCTTCAAACACATTCAGTTAAAGAGATACCTTGATGTTGGACCTGCTGTTGATACGATGCCTGAATCCTGTCACTTTGAGGAATATAAACGTGTTTCCAACAAAACTAAAAGACGCCAAAGTTCTTAAATTTGTCTCTAAAAATGTCTTAAACGGACAGCACATCTTAAAATCACAACATAGATACTGTTCCTCTGACCTGTTGTGCTGTTTATCCACCTGCATTGTTCTGCTGTGAGGTGAGGAGCTTTGGAGATGTTGATGAGCTGGACTGTTAGACCTGGTGATGTAGATTTCAGAGTTGTGAACCTGAATGCAACATGAATAAATCTGATTTTTATTCGAAATTCAAATTGCATTCAGTCGACCTTCATCGCGGCCAGTTAATCGAGCCGCTCTCCAAACCTGCAACTCACACAGAGACGATGTTGATGGATTAATATCAATACAAGTACGAGGAAAATGTGTATTTCTGATTTTAGGGTGAACTTTCCCTTTTCAGTAGTAGCATCTTAAACTGGTCTTGTGCAGTTTTAATCCTGAAATCTTTGATCAGAGATGAAACTAAAGAACATTTCTCTGACTCTGAACCCGCCTTCATCACCGTCTGCTGTTCAGCTTGTTTAACCAGCAAGAAATCACATCAGCACCAGAGGAAACGTAGAGATCATACATGAACATGTAGCCCAAAACATTCAGACTACCTCAGGTTTTCTTTCTTTTCTTCTTTTTATTCAATCCACCTGCTTTTTCTGTTTCAGGGCGGTGGTGCCTTTTCCCAGCATGCATTTCCCCAGACAGCAGACTCACTTAGACCCCAATTATTCTGGTGGAGTTCTATATTTTTCCCTCCGTGTTAGGAAGTAAGGAAAGTGTCGAGAGCTCGACAAGAACTGTGTTGGCTTCGCTCTCTCGGTAAGAAAAATGTAGAAAAACACCAGAATCTTTCTTTAAGCTTCAGTCTGTATCTGGTTGCGTCTCAACTCGTTATCTCCACTCAGACCTCATCGTGATTGGATCTCAAATTAGGTGAAAAGTAGGTCGGCAGACGGCGGACTGGTCTCAGGTGAAGGGAAGTTATGCTGCCGTGTTATATGATATTTTATTTTTCCATTTTCAGAAGAAAGGGCTTTTCTGTAGCTTGAGACTGTTTCAACTTCTTACATTAAGAGTTTTGACGTGTTGGGAAAGAGAACAGTTATACCAATCTCATGTTCGTATGGTCGTTATGGAGCTGTAGCTCGCAGCCAGTTAGCTTAGCTTAGCATAAAGACACAGGGAAACAGCTAGCCCAGTCTGTGCAAAGCTGAAAAAGTAACACATTTGTCATATATTTGTTGAGTTGTGTGTTTATGCCAACAACCCCGACAGAAACCATATCGTTGCTCTTACACTTCTGTTTTTGCACATGTTCAACCAGTGAGCTTCAGAGGCTAGGCTAGCTGTTTCCATCTGTTTCCAGTCTTTATGCTAAGCTAGGCTTGTCGCCTCCTGGTGGTGGCTTCTTATTTAGCGTCCAGACGTGAGAGAGGTATGAACCTTCCTAACTAAGACACGGTGAGAAAGCGAGTAAGCGTAGGATCCCTACGATAGTCGTCCATATGATACTGTTATTAACAGCTGCTGAGATCCGATGACGTTCTGACTGTTTGGCTGCATCACATGAGTTTTAATTCAGACATCCAGACACAGATTCACCAAAGAACATGTTGATTAATCAGTTAGTTAGTTAGGAAATTAATCACCAACTACTTTGGTAATCAATTCAATTTCCAGTCTCTTAAAAATGAGGATGTATGACTGTAAATGAAGAGTTTTGGGACTGTTGGCCGGATACAAAAACTTTGTGTTTTTCACAATTTTTGGCATTTTTAAAGACTAAATGATTTATCGCGACACACGAATAAAAAAGAAATCCACTGCTCCAACTGCTTCTTCCTCCTCTTCTTCTCATCTTAAGTGCCAACACAAAACAGCGACTCTATATTGTGACAAAAAATCTTGTGTAGCTGGAAGAAAAAAAACAAATTAAAATGTCAAGGTATCCCTTTAATCGCAGCCTTTTCCTTCGACTCGTCTGTGTGTTTCGTTCAGATTTGCACACCTACTGTACCCATCTGCTTCGTTTGTTCGCCCGTATTTATATTTGCCAACTTTTATTTGTTTGTTATTTTAAAGTAGTGGAATCAACTACGACACCGAAATTAAGTGGTGCTGTTTTATTCTTTAGTTACGTAGCTATCGCCATAATGTTTCTATGTTTGTATTTTCTTTTTTTTTTTTTTTATTGATGAAGCTGCAAATTGTTTTTCATCAGAGCGAAGTCGTCACAGCTCGACTCCGGATCTGTGTCTTTGGATTAAATTTGTCGAGTGAGTTTTAGGGGAAAAAAAAATGTTTTTTAAGAACTAAATTGAAAGATGTTCTGACTTGTTCTGAAAATATTTGCAGTTTCTCTTCAGATTTATGTGGTGAGACAGATATGATGTGTTTGTGAATGAATGCATGAGTCGAGATGTGTATACTCAGTCGATCACAGCTGGGCAGAAGCACCAAAGCACATGTTGTATCCACCAGAAACCACCAGACTCCATAACCTTTCTAAAGCATTTATCCTCATATTGAAGACAGTTATTACTAATATTTCAGGACTTTATGAGTCATTGATCCTGTGTGCTTTAAGAAATGTCTTGTTTTTCTTCACTTGTGGGGAAAACTGAGCAGTAACGAGGAGGAGATTGTAAACGTACTTCTTCCTTTTCATGATTATTTCTTGAAGTCATATTTTCATCAGTGCAGTAAGGTTTGACATGTCTGACAACAGGTCTGGTAAATCTATATTCTGTGTCTTACTCGGCTTCATCGTGCCCGTGAACCCTTTTATTTATTTTTGCTGAGGTGTTTTTTCATGCTGCCCTGCGTCAGACTCGAGCAGCCGGCAGGCCTCAGAAGAAAGAGTCCGACTGAAGACAAAAGTGTTGACGGGATTGTTTGTTTTCACGTGTTTTTGTACATCTTGTATTTGTCATGTTATTAACGTTGGGACGTGGTCAGACTGCTCGCAGACATTTAATGGCGTCGCCCTCGATTGTGCCAAAGAAAAGTGACAGAAGTAGACGTAAGAAATAAAAAAGGAAAAGTCAGAATAATCAAAGCAGAAAATTGGGTTCCTCTAAGAATGGCTGTATTATAAGAACTGGATGCCAGACTCAAAAAAAGAGTGTATAATAGAACTGGACCCAAAGATGGTGGCCAGTCGGTGAGAACGCCTCACATTTTTGTAGCTTCCTGGTTTACTTCCTGGTTTACTTCCTTGCTCACTTCCTGGTTCCGTGGCCCGCTGGCTGTCACAGCAGCGGTTATCTTGCTGAGTTCCTGCTCCGCCTGTAGACTTTACTTTTACGTTTTGAAATCACTTTTCTTGGCTGGAGGAACAGGTGACCTGGTTTGTAGCTGGAGGTCCGGAAACAGTTTTCATGCTTACAGGTGTACTGCTGCCTCACCTGGATGATTGGGATGAAGTTTTCTGAGGCTGCGAGAATGTTTTACAAATCTAGAATATGAGGACAACTTGTTGGCAGGTGTACAGACGTCTCTCTCTCCTTTAAGATTGCGGACGGATGCAGGATGTGTGAAAGAGAATCTGAGATCTCTCCTGTGACGGCTGTTCACAGGTGAATGTACCCAAGAAAATTTTGACTTCCTGGACCTAAAATGACCCGGATCTTCCTCGTTGTGGCCCGTAGAACGTGCGCTCCTTAGGTCACCTCAGACCGGTTTCATCACGCAGCTCTTCTAGACGTTGGGAATGTAATCGGACCGAATGATTTAAATTCTTATCGGGGTTGTAAACACTTGAAATGTCTCGTTTTGTGTCTTGATGGTGCCAAGTGTCTTGACTGATCCACCACACAGCCTGGTTTTATTTCTTCAAGCTCGTTTTCTTTTTTATTTTCTGACTTTTGTCACTTTGTGGTCTGAGCAGCGTCACCGTGAGCGTCGGCAGGTTTTTTCACTCTGTAGAAACACTTTTGTCTTCAGACGACAGACTCCTCTGGACCGGTTTGAGTTTCACTTTCAGTTCTTATCATTTTGTTTTCACGTTAAAGTCGAGACGCCGCTGAGGGCCGAACGTGTCATCGGAGGGGGGCGGGGCCATGTTTTAGTTTAGAGTTGAGCGACATGTTTTTAAACCAGTATGAGAGTTGAATAGGTTGTTTTTCTTCTTCTTTGGTTATTTAAGCTTTAGTTTTTTAGATATAATTTCCTTTTTTTTTTATTTTTTTCCTTTTTGATAAAGTTTTGAAATGTTTACATCTTGTTATGCATGTTCAAACAGATTTGTTATATCCAGTGTTTTGCACACTACTTCAGCGTTAGTCTTGGACGGCACTGCTCATTAATGTAAAGTACTTAAAAATTAAGTGCCTGAAAATTGGACTTGGATATTTGGAAGCAAATGAAAGTGAAATTTGCTCGTTCGCCTTCATGCCATTGACTTGAACAACGGCTCCTGTTTGTCGCGCGATGTGTTGTCGACGATCTCGCGACAGCAGGACGTCGGCTCGGCTCGTCTGCCGGAGCAGAAACTGGACCTACAGGACTCCACGGGGACACCTAGTGGCCGTCGGAGCGCTCAGCGATGTGATTCATCCAGTGAGCAACATTCATGAAGATAAATGATCAAATGAAAAGGTGCCACGTGTGACATTTTAACGTCCGGAAGAGAGACCGAGCTGCTTCTCTGGATTTAAAAGCTGTGGAGATCCGGAAGTTCTTCTACGGTTTCTACTGGAATGGGGGCAGGATTCAGGATCGCTGGTCTCTTCTTTGAGATTTTACAGACTAAAGAGTTATTTGTTTAATCAAGAACATAATTTGCATGATGAAGATTTTCAGTTTGGTATCAGAGAAATTCAGAAATCCAAAAGTTTTCATCATTCATCAACCTTTCTCGTGTTTGCGATCGATGATCCTGATTGGCCGACAAAAAATATTTTTAGGGTTTATTGTCAACAAAATGTGACAAAATAGTGAAAAATAAATTGACACCTTCACATATTTTATTCTGTCTGGACGACGATCCAAAACCAAAAAAATACTCAGCTCAGCATCGAACGGTCAACGAAGCAGCAAATCTTTGCACAAAGAAATCTAATAAATTGAAAGAAAGTTGATAAACTAATATTTTAAGTCGCTACTTTCAGGTGTATAATACAGATTTATCAAACTTTGTTCCTGGTGTTCATCCGTCTGCCACTCGTGATTGTTGATCTTTACACTTTTGCCTTTTGAGTTAAAACGAATCTCTAAACCAGAACCTGTTGATCCTCCTCCAGGAGGGGCGAGAAGTCAGAGGCAGCTGAAGGGGATCATGGGAAATGTAGTTCTGAATCTAAAGAAACAGCAGCTGGAATGTAACCAGATGTTTCATGTTACACGCTGATGTTAAAGAAACGCTGCATGTGGCACCTTTTGTTGAAACTGTTGGATGTTAAGCACCGATGAATGTCTGTCACATCTTACTGTGATCTCATTTTTATCACTTGACACCATTTACTCGTGTTTTATTTCCTTTTTTAAAAAAACAAAACCCAGATCAACTTTAACAAACACAAAGTTCTCCTCTTTTACAAACTGTGTTGAACTTCGAGGAGAACGAACGCGTCCCGGTTTCCATCACTCACCCAAAATGGCCGCCGAGGTGTCGGACTTTAACGGGAGTTCTGTTCCCGGTGTCGATTCGATGATTGCAGATCTGCAGCACAAACTCCACTTCAGTTGTTTTGTTTTTTTGTTTTTGGTTTGTTTGTTTCTATAAGCGGTAAACGGCTGGCAGTGTCAGGTACCATTCCATTTTAACACTGTATATTTATAATAAAAGTAATCTGTTAATAAAACCTCGCTGGCTTTTTGTTCTTGTTCTCGACTGTTTGACAGAAAAGGGGAGAAACAAAATGCGCTTTACCTCCCAGGATGTTTAATCAGGAGCGTAAAGGCCAAAATATGTGAGATTATTTTATGATTCTGTGAAAGAAGTTGGTTGTTTTTATAGACGAACAAGACGGCTTTTTAAATTCCTAATATGTGAGGAAAAAAAAACATTTTGCTTTCTGAAAAAAATCAAAAGAGAAAAAATATAATTGAAATGAATGATAAATGAATAATATAGAAAATAATCAACAAATAATAGAACAAATTTAATAATATAAGAAACACAATTAACAATAAATAATACTAAAAGTAAAATTAACAATAAATAATAAAAGATAAAATAATGAGTAAATAATTTTTAAAAAATGTTATAGAGAATCAAAGTTGTTGTTTTAAAAACATTTTTAAAGATGCAATATCAGAAGAAAAAAACCACCCAGGTGCATCATGGTCCCACACCTGTCCTTCTGCCTATATAACCACAGTGTTCACTAACTAAAACAAATACTAACTCCACAAAATGAAACATGCCAAAGAAAGTTGTACTAAACAAATAACTAGCAAAAGAAAAAAAATGCAGTCAGACTCTAAATAAATCATAAAACAATGACAATATATCAATAAATAAATCAATAATCAATACTAAACAAAACTAACACCATTTAATTTAGATAAAAGATTAAATTGACTGCGACGCTTCTTCTCCTGAACGTGCTGTGATTCTCCTGTTTGAACACCAGATGGAGGCAGAAACCTTCATGTGTTTGTTTCTTTCATTAAAGTTCACTGAACATTTTATCTGAGAGCTTCACACAGAACTGATATAAAACACTTTGTTTTAGATTCAACCGCTGATTCCTGAACATTTTAATCTTCATGAGAACAAATAAAACATGAATTCAAACTGAATTTAAAGGTAAATCAAGTAAATAAACGTTTTACTGTCTGTTCAACTTTAACTCCAGAGACTTTTGAAAGTGACGCTGCAGCTCGTTTAACTCTCATGACCTCCGTAAAAACCCTGAAACCTCCATCAGAGGATTTAAAACGAGTCCAGTTTCATCACTTTCATCCATTTCCTGCCGACCCAAACTGAACCACGACCGTGACCTCAGAACCAACCGCCACCGTGAGCCAGAACATTTTATGGTTTTACGTCATGAGTCCTTCAGTGTGACTGTGAAAACAGATTAATGTCCTCACAACATGAGTCACACACACACACACACACACACACACACACACACACACACACACACATTCCTTCCCTCCAGGACTTTTATTCTGGGTCCGGAGTGTAAACATTCACACCAAAGAGGAAATGAACACATTCCTCAGTCCGCTGCAGGAACATTGTTACCTTCAGTCTGGACCTCAGAACCTCAGAACCTCAGAACCTCAGCCGGCTCTTTGAATGTTCTCACTTGGTTTTAAATGTTTGGTTTAGATTTGGTCTCAGTTTGACTAAAAAACAGAAAAATTAAAGCTTTTTTGATGTGGTGAAGTTTTCCCTCAGTCATCTCGAGGGTCTGAGGTCGATGATGTCGTTCACTGAGCAGAGGCCTTATTTCATCATGATCAATAAATAGGTAATATATATTAATAATACATAAAAAATGTAAGTAAAAATAAAATGAATAAAAAGTATGTAACCAAGACATTTAAAAAGAATTAAAGAAAATAATTTAAAAAGAAAAGAAAAAATATCCTTTTTTTTTTTTTTAAATCCCAGTGTTCCCAGTTCTGCACCAAACAACAACACTGTGATAATGAAAAAAAAAAAAAGTGTAGCAGTCTGATTGTTTCAGCCCTTCTGTCTGTCTTAGTTTTGTGCTGGACTCACTGCAGTGGATCCAGATCACCTGTGCAGGTGATGCAGACTGACTGCTGATGGAGGGCGGTTCCCTCTCAGCCAATCACGGTGTGGCGACGCCCTTTTTGTGACGGCTTAAAGGAGGTGAACCTTGAATTCTGAATCGGTCCCTGAATCACTTGTCCTCCATCAGACCACCAGCCAGCAGCTCTGGTCTGTTCAGGTCCTGAAGTCCAAACCTGTTGAAGCCTCGTTACACCTGCAGCTCATTTCACTGAGACCTGCAGGAGCACATGTGTTGGTTTATTGTCCAGGTAGGGAACACTGGAGCTTTCCCCCCCAGAGTTACATGTTTTTTTGTCTATATGTTTATGTAGCATTGTACTGCCAGCACCACCACAACAGAACCAGAACCACCTGCCTGTGGATGAACACTTTCTTCTCAGGAGGTGGTGGAGACCAAAACCAGAGCTCAAAGACCATCAAGAGCATCATGTTGCTCCGTAACTTCTGGATTAAAGTCGCGTCCAGAGACTCTGAACCCTGTTTATCTTATTCTGGTTCAGGACTTCATGTCGTTCTGTCTCCGTGGGTCCGGTTCTGTTTTCTGGATTACAGACGTCACCGCAGGGCTCCGTCTCACTGGTCTGGTATGTGAGTGGTATTTTTCCTGCACAGCCTGACAGACTTTTAACCCTTCGAGACTCAAAAATATTTTCTTTTGAAGCTTCTCCTCTTTGTCTGAGTCGAGCAGCTCCAAGACAGAAAGAAAGAAAGAAAGACAGAAAGAAAGACAGAAAGAAAGACAGAGTCCACCTACAGATGGACATCTGATGAATCAGCAGTGATACAGAAGCAGAAACACAAAGACGTACAGTTTCTGAAACATTCAGAGTGTTGAATCTTCATATTCAGACTCTGTTGTTTGGTTGAGATGCTTCAGTCTCTTTATCTGCATTCAGACAGAATCAGACCGTCTGTGGATGAGAGCTGGACAAAATATAAGAAGGCTTCACTCTGAGTCCACCTCTGAGATGATTTAAACGTCCGCAGCTTTTATTTGATCGCTGGTGTTTTGATTTATTGAAGAAGTGACAGGAGAGAAAATTAAGAGACTGTTTCCTTTATTGTCAGACTGAGATCACAGTCACTCTCACACAAAGACTACAGATGGGAAGTGAGTCCTTTTCTTTTTCTCCTTTTGTTTGTTTCCCATCTGTCCACCTGTCGGCCGCCTCCTCCTCCTCCTCCTCCTCCTCCTCTTCCTCCTCCTCCTTCAGACATCCCAGTATAGAAGCTGATCAATAAAATCAATCAATAACCGCTCTGCCACAGATGAGCAGGATGACCTTATAAACAAAAGAAAAAAGACTGAAACCAGTTAAAGCTTTTTGTTTTCACAGACTTTCACATTTTTACTCAAAACAAGTCGTCCAGTAAATGTACTGAAGTAAAACCTGGAGTGAGAGAAGTTCACCAGACGTCTGCAGCTCTTCATCTCGGCTGCAGGCTACGTTAGCTGCTACTAGTGCAACAATCCCGAAGGTCGTGCTGCGTTCAAGAAAACTCAGAACTCGAAACATTTCCAACGCTCTCTGCGACGCTGGAGCACGGAGCTAAATGCTAACGTCAGCATGCTAACATCCTCACGAAGACGACGTCAACATGCTGCGTCAGCTTCATCAACGTCTGAACTCAAAGCTGAGAAAGTTGGCAAAGGAAAACTTTTCTTGGGAAGTTTACAGAGAATTGAACCCTCAACAGTGCAGTGGTTTAGAGAACAGAGGAGGAAAACAACACATGAGCTAACAGACGTCATTATAACAACCTGCAAATGTGTGATTACATATCAACACACCTAGACGTGACTGTTGGTCAGTATTCAGTCCAGAACTGTTTATATGTCTCCATGTTTGGTGCCCAGAAAATCAAAATATGTTTATTCGCAGATGACACGATTGTTTTTTTTTTAATCTGGGGAAAAACCTGCAGCAACTTTTGGAAGAAGTCAAAACAGAAATGATGATAAAAAAGGAAAAAACAAAGATCTTTAAATCTTAACAAAACTAAATGTATATTGTTCGGAAACTGCTGCATAGAAACACAAGTACAGATGATGATCGATGATGTTCTCGTGCATGCAGATCCACAAAAGCAATTAGAAACACAACGTGGCTACGATCAGATTTAATGTTCGATACGACACAAATACAGAAAGTTAACCTGACGAGTCCTGAGACAAACTGCTGACCTGATGGAGCAACATGAAGCTAAAGAGGATCATCAGTGTTGGTTCGCTTCATCCGGACTGAAACGTGAATATCTGAACTAACTTTAATGACGTCTAGAGACCTGATGGAGGCGCTGGAGGTCTGCAGGGTTCATCCTCTGAAGACCTGCTAATGTTTGCTGATGGAACAAACATCCAGTAACCATGAATGTCCCCTCGTGCTGATTATTCTCCGTGTTCCTCAGGATACTGTGACCCAGCAGACGCCTCCTGACAGTGGACATTTGATTCTTTCTCTTTTTCTGTGGAGGATAAAATGACTCCGGCGTTGCGGTTGACTCGACTCTCTAAACGAGCTCCTCGCCGCCGTGCGAGCCGACACTAAACTGCCTTCTCTTAATGGAACCTCTGACTGGGCAAATTGGCCTGTCAGAGCTGAGCTGCTGGAGATTACAGCGACGCTGCTGCAGCTCCAGGAAGGAATAAATAACACTTAGAAAATTCAGGGAGTTTTAATCCAGCCAACGTCCACAAAGAGAAGCTGTAAGTCCCTCAGAACGAGGTCGTGGTCGACGGCACAGGAGCAGAGATTACTTTTAATTTAAGGATTCAGACTGTGTTGTTTGAATAAGGAGGAAAATCACATGACTGACGACAAACTGTAAAGACATCTGTACGACTAAACGTCTTATGCTTATTTTGTAGAAGCTCATGTGATCCAGATAAAGAGTGAAGAATATGTACGGTGGCCCAGAGAGCTCAACACACGGCAACTAAAACCTGCAGCAGCTGATTTTGGTTGGAAACAAAGTCTTTCATTCATTTCGCAGCACTTTAATGCTCAGAAACGTATCGAAACGTTCTCTTTTCTGACCTAAGACAAATATTGTCATCTACAAATACTCCCTCCTCCTCCTGGTGGGTGATGTCATCGTGCTGTGACGTCAGATGACAGCTCCCTCATGAAGTTGAGGCAGATGGATTTACCAATACGTTACCGATAAGCTTTGTAATAAAAACAAAGCAGTGAAACGGCGACGCAGACGTGTCCTGGGAATTTCAAACTAAAGATGGATCTTAATAATGGCGCTAACTTGAATCGACATTTTCACGTCGATCGTTGATCATTAAACCGATCCGGATTGACGTCTCGTTAAACTCCTGATTATCTATTCATCAGACAATAAGAAAAACACAGAAAACCATCAGACGGATCCTGAAATGTTAATTAAAAAGTGTCTGACAGTCTCTTCTTGTCGACAGGCTGTTTTTCTTTGAGCCACAGAGACGAGACAGGAAAGTAGAAGGTCTGGAGGAAAATAATAGAGCTGGCTGCTCGTCACTCTCACATCAGTCTGAGCCTTCAGAGGAAAAGGTTTGTTACTGCTGATGGTGGAGAAAATGGACTCAGACTGAATACAGAGAGGTTAAATCTGGTCACCTTCAGTCTAACTGCTCAGCTATGTTTGATATATAATGTGTCACCTCTGCTGTCCTGCTAACATTAGCTAACGGCTAACATACGGTGAAGTATTCTGGATGTCTGGAGCAGATAATAAACACTGCATGAGTTAATCAAATTAACACAGACGTTCCTGTTAGCACCGTTAGCTTGAGCAACATTACACATGACTGGAAACATTTGGGATAATGTAAAACTCAACAGCATGGAGAACAAAAGTGTTCTTATTATTTATATTTATATCTTCTGACTCTCGATTCTGGACAAACTCGGTTGGTAATATTTTATTTACACTGATGAGGACAAAAAAATTAGATGCTTTTCTTCTTTTTTTCACTCAAACAAACAAGAAAATAATATATTATAATAATTGTTGCTAAGGAACAATTACCTCTTTATTCCTACACACATTGTTTTTCAGTCGTCTTGTGAAATGTCGGCTTTTATTTATTATTTATAAGCTTAGTTAAACAGTGAGAGTATAAAAAATATGAAGCTCAGTGATGATGTGAAGGATTTTTATTTGTCTGTAATGGAGAAATCTGGACTGGACGTGTGAGAGCAGCTTCAGGTTAAAGGATGAGAGAGCTACCTGTGTACCTGCTACCTGTGTGTTAGTGACCTCATACGTCAACAAACACACATCAGATGAAACGCCGCAGCCTCAGCAGCTTCACCTTGTACGACATCGCCGCTTGTGCCAATTAAAGCGCCCGCCGCCCCTCCTCCATTGTCCTCTCCGAGGGGGAAGGTATGTGGGCTCGGTGCCAGCCGGGCCTGAGAGAAAACCAGCCGGGGCTGCCCGTGTGAGGTTACCATGGAAACCGACCACCGCGGCCAGACTAAGGGTGGAAGAAAGAAAGAAAGAAAAAAAAACTCCTTTAAATGTCAACTTTTCCTGGAAACAAAGAAGAAAAGAAGCTCATTTTCAGCCCCATCGCTCACGAGGACGAGTCGTGAGAGGAATAAATTCAGCATCAGGTCACCGAAACATTCAATTTAAATATAAAATATGTCCAACAAATCATAATCAGTTTATCTTTATACAGATCTGAAGCATGTAGGAAAAAGGGAACGTGACAAACAAACAATGATGTACAAATAAAAAAAACAAATCTGGAAACGTTAGAGAAGAAGTGTAAAGTAGCACAAAATGGAAACATACGGGAGAGAAATCAAGTAAAGTACTGGAGTACATGCTGCTGGTTCTGGGTCGTCAGAGCAACCAGAAGTCTGAATGAAGTAAAACAATATGAAGGTTCAGTCTTGCTTTGATGGTAATTTGTAGGAAATGGACAGAATGTGAACTACAGGCGGCAGCATAACCGCTAATTGCTGCTATCTCTGGCTGTGGCTAACTCCCATTAGCTAGTTAGCTTAGTTAGCAGTGGAGCTAGTTAGATTTCTATTAGCTCCCACCACTTGTAATAGAGGCAACATCCAGAACTGAATTTGAATAATAGAATTCAAAGACTATTAGAGTTAAAGGTAGAATCAGTAGGATTTTGTCCCAGCTGCTCCTGAACGCACCACAGAGACAGTTGATTGTTGAGTCTCATTCCCAGGACGTCAAATAGACACATGTTGGGTTGGTAAAGCGTCCTGAGCAGCAACAAAGAGAAAAAATCAGAAACTCTCTGCAGATACGAGACACTAACACGCCTTTTCTCCACATTCCAGCCTCCCTCTCTGTCTGTTTACGGCTTCTTACGGCTTTTACGTCTTTGTCTCGTCTCGCTGCGTCTGATTGGTCCACATCAGTCTGCTGATGTTGGGAAATAACAAGAATCCAGAAGAAGAGAGAAGAAGTCACAGAAACACCTGAGTAAAGAACAGATACCTGAAACATTTACTAAGAGTTCAGACATCAGACCAGCAGGGCGCTGTGACTCCACCCTCAGGACAAACTTCACACATTTGGCCTCATTAATGTAAAAACAACAAAAGTCTTTCTCTATTTTATATCCGTCCATCAACACTCTCCAGCTGTGTGATGACAAAAACAGCCGCCACACACACATAGAAACACAATCCCCCACATCAGTTCTCATCAGCTGATGTTGAACCTCCTGCGCACTCGCTCGGACACCATGAAGCTCTGATTTCAGGGCTGCCGCCTGTAGCTGCTCCAGGAAACAACCTCCTAATTATCTGCCTGTGTGTCCTGCAGGCACAACAAGCTGCTGCCTGAACCTCCACACAGCCTAGACATCCTGCTCCTCTGAGAACAAACCCCCGTCAGCTCAGAAGCTGCAGGGAGGACGAAGCTACAGGAGACACACTGACACATTTCTGCAGCAGCGAGAGTCGGGCTGCAGAGAGAGGGATGTGTTCAGTGTCAGGATGCTCACCACAGCTTATATTTAACTCCAGTGTCAGCAGGTTAAAGTCATCCAATACTGATTTATCGGCTGATTTATCAGCTATATATATATATATATATATATATATATATATATATATATATATATATATATATATATATATATATATATATATATATATATATATATATATATATATATATATATATACATGTGAAACAAGGAACCTGAAACAGAAGGAAGGGTCATTACTGACTCTCACTTTGGGGCCAGACTGTGGTGGCAGCTGTATTGAAGCCTACGGGAGATTCACAGAGAAGGAGGCAGACTGAAACCAAACATCTGCGTCACGTGACTGATGAACACACGGCGGAGAGAAAGTTAACGATCAACTCTTCTATCAACACGGTGTTCAGTTGGACAGTTTTATCAGCTCCTTCAATCATTTGGGGTAAAAGTGAGCAGTTAACCTCCTGACGTTTGGTCCTTTATGTTCTGGAGGTCTTTCTTCATCAGAAGTTGTAGATATTTTGTGTTTGAGAACATTTCTAAGTGACACTCAGAGACGTGATGACCGTTGATCATTCAAATCTGATGTGTTGAGGGAATTAAATTGATTAAATGAGTGACCAGGTCACCAAAATTTAATTAGATGTATGTTTCTTAAATACGTAATTTCACTTCATCATATTGTTTTGTGTCGTATCACGTTCAGGTTTCATGAACACAAGATGATTTTTGACTGAGCGACGGGAGACGACCTCTGCATTTCCAGTCATGTTCGCGGCCACAGAAAGTTTATTAAGTGAGTTTTTACTTGAGTGGGAAAAGTGAAATGTTTGTGCACATTAAAATATTTACTGCATGAATCTTGACTTGACCAGCTCCTGTGACGACACGAGGAAACACCTGAGACGAGTTTCAACAAAGGTCAAAGGTCACGTCACCTGATTTGTTACATTTCTAATTGGCTTTAAATGAAATTCTCCTTGTGTTTGTGCGAGAGACAGATGAGATCTTACAGCAGTGAAAACTGGACTGACACAAGCTTGTACAGCCTCACAGGTGGTCAGACCAGGTGAGCTGAATCACCTCTGATCACCTGTGACTCCGCCCTCCAAGCTCCTGCAAGAAGAAGAAGAGGAAGAAGAAGAATTTTGCTGACAGAGAAATGATCCCAGTATCACAGACACACAGATTATAAACACTGTGAAGTATTTTAATTGATTGTCACCATTTTTGTGCTGATTTTCCATTTCAGTGTTTTAATAACTGAAGATGCATCAACAAGTTTTGTGCGACTGGAACCAGAACATGTGGACGTGACGCAGGACGGATGGGAACATTTCTGATTTCATCTCAGCTGTTAAACACTGGAAGTTTTCACTCTGCTGCTGTTCTGCAAACATCAAGACACATTCACACTGTAAGTAAAGACGTTAAAATGTTATTCTGGCAGAACTCAAAGTCTTAAAGCATCTCGCTGATTCTGATTTCGAATTAAACAACTTAAAATATGAAAAGAAAAAAGAAATCTGAAGTTACATGTTTCAGAGCAGCCTCCTAAGTTTGTACTTTCTCTCATTAAATACTTTTTTTTTCTTTTATCTTGTCATTACTTTGTGTTTGTCATCGATTCAGAAGTTTAATGACTAAACCATAAGGTAACATATATTCATCTAAGTGTTGAATATTCATGTTTTGTTAAATCATCACACTGCTTCACATGTTCTCCTTTAACTTTTATAACGTTTATAAAAAAGCACTGAATGAACAAAATAAGAACCTTGGACATAAAAAACAAAACATTTCATTTGAAAGAGAGAATGACTTTAATAAATCATCGACACTGCTGCTCCATCTAACTGTGTTAACTGAGGCTTAACTACAACAAAATTCAAATTCACAGAACACATGAAACATATATTTATATTTACAGTATGTTTACTGTTTACTGAGGGTCAAATGTCAGTTTTCAGAGCAGCAGAATAACATATATTGTGTTTATACAGATTAAATCAGTTAGTCATACTTTCAGTTTCTCTTGTAGGAAAGTCCAAAGGAAAGCAGTCTGAAAATCCCCAGCATCCCCTGCTCCATGACATCATCACACAATAACCCCCTGGTGTTACACAGCAGTACAAGCACCTCACAACTCAGCTCGTGTTTTTGTCCAATCAAACTTTATTTATTCAGAAACGTTCAAACAAACTAAAAATGTGATTCACAGTGTTTTACATGGAATGAAAATAAAATGAACTGTTAATAAAAGATAAAAAAAAAACAAGCTATGAAAATAAAATACGTACAATTTGATTTAAACGTTTATCAAATAATAATAACAACAACAGTAAAATGTGACTATAGTTCTATATAAAATCTAGTATAAAGATTACAGAGCTGTGATAAAAACTAAATATATAATTTATGTATTTTGGGTTAAAGGCCAGCTGACTCGACAGTCCGGCGCTAGGACCCATCAGCCTCTGACGCCTCTAAATCTCGGGCGCTAGGACCCGTCGGACGCCGCTCGTCTCTTTGTCTCCACCAGTCAGAGCCTCCTCTTCCTCTCCTCCTCTCCTCCTCCTCTCCTCCGTCCTCTCTCCGCTCTCACTCCGTGTCTCTCTCCATCAGCAGCGGTCTGGATGCTTGCAGGGACGAAACATGGCAGTGAACCTCGGCAAGAACAGACTGGCCCTGCTGACCGCCTACCAGGACGTCATCGACGAGACCTCGGACACCGACTGGTGAGTCCCCCTGTCTGTCCCCCTGTCTGTCCCCCTGTCTGTCCGGGTCTCGATCTGTTGTCCGGCTCGGTGCACGCGGAGGATGCGCAGGACAGGAGCGCACCGCGCAGCATCCTGCTCCTCCTGCTCCTCCTGCTCCTCCTGCTCCTCCTCACAGCGGGACTGTGCTGTAAACTCCTCTCACAGGCCGGAACACGAGTTTGTCTCCAGCTGCAGCGCTTCTTCTCCTCATTAAAGCGCATTAAAGCAGCCGTGAGCTCCGGTGAAAGTGAGAGTTGTGTCCCTGTGGAGCAGCAGGTCTCCTCGCGGAGCTGCACGCTGAGGCCGCCGTGCGCACCGGGCGGACGGGTGTGCGCACGGAGCGCTTTGTTTGGACCGGGTTCCGTCCACAGCCAGCTGGAAGCAATTTTAGGCTTTTATGTAATGCGATGCAGGAGTGTGTGTGTGCGTGCGTGTGTGCGTGCATGTGTGTGACGGGCCTGGTCCAGAGATACTGCTGAGCCCCCTGCATCCCAAAACGAGGGCGGAGAGGAGAGGGGCGAGGCCGAGGGGGCGGGAGGGGAGCGAGGGGGAGGCAGAGGAGGAGGAGGAGGAGGAGGAGGAGGGGAGGCTTCCATCATCATCACCCTTTGTGGCTTTTCCTCACTCGGAAATTGTGCAAGAGGTGGCAATAAAACCGAGATCCTGCAGGAGTGCTGAGAGTGAGACGACTCCAGCGTCTCCAGTCATCAACACTGTTTGCTCATGAGGGGTTTTTACTGTGATAACAGCTGAGGCTGCAGGAGACCGTCGCTCCACCACACCGAGGGTTTAACTGGTGCAGACACACTGTGCACTCTTAGTTTAGTGTCTGCATTAAAGCAGGAGAGGTAGTTTAGATTGATTCTGGACTGTCAGGTGAACAAAGACGTCCGGTGGAGAGTGAACGTTCAGCGCCGACCTGTGACGTCAGACAGACGTCTCGACAGGGCTCGTAATGAAAGTGTCACAATGTATGATTAGAGATGTTTTAAACTGCGGTTACAGACGTCTAAAGAAGTCTTCAGGTTGTTCTGATTCAAACCACGAGGCCTGAACTTCACCAGGTGAGGTTTGATCAGCGCCACGTGTTGGTTACTGGTCTACTTGATGAATCGTTACATCATGATGCTGCATCGGTTTCGTCTTCTGCTGGTTTTTAAAGGCTACAAATATAATTTTCTGAACTGAGCAGACTCTTCTTCATGTCTAATACTCACCTTTACCTCATTACATCCACATTCTTGATGATTATTCATCATAAATCTCATCGTGTTCATGGTTTGTGAAAGTACCGATAGCCGTCTGTACATTATTGTTGCAGTAACATTGAGGTGTTGTCAAACACACCCTGACGATCAAACACTCAAAATGTTTGCGGAAGAGTTTAAACATATTGTGATATTATTTTAAGACCATAACGCCTCAGTTGGACCAAACTGATGAGTAGCTCACCTGGAACCACAAGAAGTTCTTTACACTTCTTCTTCTTCCTCTAGTCCTTCCTCTTCCTCTTCCTCTTCCTCTTCCAGGAAGTGTTTGCACTCAGACTTTTCCACCAGCTTGTGAACCCAGAATATGAAAATTATCTGTGAATCAAACTGAAGCCAAATGAAAGCTTCTGACTTGTTGTGATGTTCCTTCTCCTTCTCTGCTCTTGTGTGATTTATTCACCCTCACAGCTTCATTTCTCTGAGTTAATGAACCAGCTGAAGTTATTAGATGAGGTAATATTTGACTTTGAGCTGAGACTGTAGATTAAAAGTTAAACTGTAACTTGTCGTCCTTGATGGTGATAAGCCAGCAGTCACGTGCAGTCGGGCCAAAGTCACTCTGACGCTCCTAGATAATGAAATTGTTCTGGTCCTGCACCAGAAACGTTGATCCGGCCTACGTTACGTTGCGTTTCTGAAGATGATGCCATGAGACAATGAGAGTGAACTCAGGATAAATTGATCGTGGGGAGTTTCCATCCCCGAGATAATCGTGACCCTCCTCACATGACGAGACTTGAAAAAGCTGTTGTTGATTTCCTGTTTGTCCTTCATGTGATGGAATAAAGAAAATACTGATTCCAGGATGTTTTAGTGTTATTTTTAAGAGTTTTAAAGCACATGTTGATGATTACGGGATGATATTGTGAGTTTAAGGACGGGTCACATTGTTTCCTCATTGACATCCATCTCATTTAATTAAAAAAGAGATGGATGTGTTTGTTTTAAGTGGTGTTGTTACATTAACAGCAGCTGATTGATGCCTGACCTCTGATTTTAAAATCACTGGAGGTCGTGTGTTCAGTGTGTTCAGTGTGTTCAGTGTGTTCAGTGTGTTCAGTGTTTCAGATCGGATTACGGTTCCTGTTTTGGGTCGTTTGGGGCCAAACGCTCTCTAGTCACAGTCTTAACTATGAAATGTGAACCTGAGCCATCTGTTGCCGGTCATTAGTCTAAACCGGGTCAGATTGCCTTTAATACTCACTCTCTGCTTCTTCTTTCAGTCGAAGCCGTCGTGGTTTCAGAGCAGATTTTAGTTTTGGTTCCACATTTTGTTTCTGTTTTTTCGGGGGGGGGAGGATGTTCCTGTTCAGATACGTGATTCTATCAGCAGCTCATTGTAGGAATTTGTTGATTTTGGCCTGAAAGCACCTACAAAAAAAATCCCTGAATCTGAGCTCTGTAGGGGAACTACAACAAACTGTGGGATTGGAAGTAAAAAAAAAAAAAAGATCTACGAGGATTTGAACAAATACATTTTGAGTTTACAGTTTACTACATTTCTGATTTCTGATCGTTTTGTAAGAGTAAACAAGACGGAGAAGCTCAAGTTTTTGATTCATGATGCAACAGACACATTTTGGACTGAACTCAATATGTATTATAAGCCCTGCAGTTTATTTACAAGTCTAATATATTATAACACACGCACACATATTACACATTTATCAGGAGGAGGATAAAGTCCAGAGCTGCAGTGATCAGTCAGCTGAAAGACAGTTTTTCGCCCAAATCCCTACGTAAATGTGAGGATTTGCTGCTTTTATCCATCATTTCTGAGAGTAAATGAAAAGTCTTTGGGCTCCAGAAAGTTATTGACCAAATGATTAATAGTGAAAATAATCAGCAGATTGATGGATGATTTAAGATAATCCTCGGTTGGAGCCTCGATAAAGTCCTGGTCTCATGTCTGTCACAGTTCCTGGGCCTGTTTGCGTCACAACAGTCTGTCACTGAGCTCTCCGGGGGATAAAAACGTCATTATTAACAGCTTGTAAAGTTGTTGAACTCGGCAGGAAATTATGCTTTTTTCACCCACAATCCTCTCCGGGCCTCCCCGAACTGTAAAAGTGTCGCTGCATCGTGTTGGTGTGAGCGAGAGCTGTCGACTATCAACCCCAAAGGTTAACGATTCATTCCACGGTGTTGATTCTCGTTGGGATGATCCGGGGGAGCAGAGACGGTGATGATGATGGTGACGATGATGCAGAGGGCCTCAGGCCTGCCCCCGATTTTCACACTTGATGAGATTCGAACAAAGGCAGAGACCTCCAAACACCGCTGACCCCAAACAACACAGGACACCCCCGAACACCACACACCCCCCTGTGTCCTATTAAAGACGCCCCTGTCTGTCGGTCTGTCTGTCTGTCTGTCTCTCTGTCTGTCTTAGCAGGAAATGTTTCACAGTTTTAAATCTGCGTCAGGTCTCAGATCAGTGACAGACAGTCAGGAGGTCGTGTGCCAGATTACTTTAAGCTGAATACGTCCAGCGGTCTTCTCGTGTGACGCTTCAGGATCAGAGATTCATACATCTGCTCTTCTGCTGGATGAACAATCAACCAATCAGAGATTAACAGGCGGTATTAACAATGATCTTTACTTTTATAGCAAGCTGATGAATTAATACTGGCAGGTTAAAAGTGACAGTTTACCCCCAAATTAATAAATACATAGTTATCCTTGTACCTGTTGTGCTATTTATCCCTGTAGATGAGGGAGCTAATCATACGTCATATTTACGTACAAAATAAATATCTTCATGTATAACGTTAGCCGAATTTACAAGAAGAACCCGAATAATCAAGAATGTGTTGCAGGCCATGTTTTACCGTTTATAAAGCTTCTCCAAATGCAAAAAGTCTCAAAATTGAGCATTTTGTGAAGGGAGTCTGGTGACTTTCCACACAGGTTACAAAGTAGTAGCCTGTATGAGTTGCTGTTTACTGTATTTGTATAATTTGACGTGTTTACAGTCAGTAAAAAGTTGACTTCTTTAATGTTGTGCGTTCAAACAGCTGCTAAATGTTGGCAGGTAAGACACACTTCAGACTCAGAGGTACAATGTTGCAGCGACAAACTGACACTTTTTACAAGGAAGGAAACAACTTAATATTTTGCATTTAATGCCGAATTTACCAGAAGACTTGTGTGATTAAGAATTTCTTTCGATGTTTCTCCAACAGTTTTTTTGGATTTATCAGCACATCCCATCTCTTAAAATCAGGCGATTTCTTAATGGAGTCTGGTGACTCAGGGTCTTTCATCAATCACAAAAGCTGTAGAGGTTTATTCATTAATTACATGATGACATACTAACATAATGTCGTCCCCTGTGGACGGGCCTTATCTCGGCGCCGACCCAGCTGCCACTGCTCAGCTGGTTCCTCAGACTCTCAGCCCTTGTTACGCTGTTAGCTGCGAGTGTTCGAGAAACCTCAAGCGATAACAAGCAGGAGGGACTCAGATGACGGATGAGTCGGTCGTGTCCTTTTGTATTCAGTCAGAGAAGCTCCGTCTCCTCTGATAACGCAGAGAATCATCCTGACAAGGACTCTACGAGGAGAAATCTGCATAATGAGCCTGAAAATGAGGCTCGATTTTATGCATCAGTGACGGAGGAAGGCCAGTTAAAGCTGATATAGTTGTTGTGGCTGGTGTTAGTGTCATGGCTCTATGGATGGAAATGATTGTTAGTTCAGCACTTTGGTCCAGATTGAAAATATCGCAGTTACTGACGGATGAATTCCCATCAGACTCTGTACAAACAGTCATTGTCCCAGGAGGATAAACCCCAAAGTCTCCAATGATCTTCTGATGTTTCCTTCAGCAGCAACATGAGGCTCATTGAAGTTTTAAGAGAAATATCTCAACAGCTGTTGTCATTATTTGTTCACTTCCAGAAGCTGCATAATTATAATAAACCTGCATAATTTCCAAGTTTAGGGCTTCAAAATTGTATAAACTAAAATTACTGGACTTTAAATCTCATTGGCTCCATGATGCATCAGTCATGTGGACGCTGTCCTGTAAGTGGCTCAGGAGGGAGGAGACAGAAGTGGGTGGGTCACTTGTATACCTGATCAATCATTGGCTGTTGTAGGTTTGAGGGCGGGCACAGATGCTTCTGTCTTCTCAAGTTAGCTGTCCATCAAACGGCTGCCATCTTAGGATCTTCGGTGTGACAGAATAATGGGTCTGCTGCGAAATGAGGAGTCATTCCGAAAACTGCATCACTGAACTGAGTTAGTGAGACAATAACAGACTTTTAATCTGTCAACTGGCAACATTTCATACATGCTAGTTTGTTAGCTTGATTGTCTGTTGATGCATCCTTCCGTGTTTGTAAAGTTTGGCAAACTAGCTGCTGAGTTTTAACAGGTTTTAATAAGATCAATAATCTGTTTTGATCATTTCAGTCAGTGTGTTGTTGGTTCCAGCTTCTTTAAATGTGATGATTTGCATCGTGTTTGGCTTTTGGACTGAACGATTAATCTGCTGATCGTGTGCTGATGTGGATCTAGCATGTCGACCTCAGTGCTGCTACATTCAGTGTCAACATGTCTGCTTCAGATACAGGAGGTGTAATCAGAGGGGGTTGACTTTGCCGCCTGTAATCGTTGCTTCACGCGGCGCCTGGAGGAGGAAGAAAAAGAACGTCGGCTCTCGAACCACAAATGTCAGATTGCAGTGAAGGTGGCGCTGTGAAAAGGGCAGCGGGCGAATCAGGGTTATCCAATATCAAACCACCCGCAGACGTTCAGGAATGCTGATTGGCCCTGAGGCTGCTGTCACATGACCCTTTGACCCCCTCCAGCTGTTGGAGGAAGCCATTACCTGGCGAGTCACCGCTCCTCGGCTGACAAGAGAAGAAACGGTGGGTAAGAGGAGCCGAGCAGGAGGGTCGACCGGCTCTGAGTCATGTTTCATTAAGTGAAGCTTTCAGACAAAGAAGCTGCAGGTCTGATGCATTCGTAGACGCTCTCTGTTCATTTTTCTACCTCGCTGGTCTTTTTTCCCTCTTCATTTTCCCCCCGGGAGAGCTTTGTGCTCACTCCGAGGTCTGGATTCAAGGTCGGTCAGTGGAGGAGCAGCTGGAGGTCAAAGGAAAAAACAACAGTGCAGAAGAAAACAGCTGCCGGTCGTGTTCTCTGGCGTTCTGACCTCATGGTGAATTATTTTTTGCTCAGTGCCGCATTGAGACAGGTAATAAATAAAAGGACGAGCCTGAATCAACCAGAGGAGAAATGTGGTGAATGCAGAGAAAATACAGCCGCCACAGTCGGTCAGAGCTCAGCTGAAGTGATGATCAGTAATCAAAGCTGCTCTGGAGACTTTATATTCTTTTTTTATTTTCTTTGTTCATGCAGTTGCACTGGTAAAGTTTGATGATGTCATCGTGATGTCATCAGGGTTATCGCAGGTTGAGCTATGAGATTAATCATTTATAGGACTCAGTGTTTTCACAGCTTGAGACAAACTACCTCAAACAAAACGCAACATATTTCAGCCTCCGGGTCATTAAAGAAAAAGACGGATACGTTTCCGTTTTTCAGGCTCGACCCAAAACCGCTCGCAGGACTTTGTTAGCTGCTGAACTAAACTCTCATAAATCAAAACTGAATCGGAAACAACGGCACTGAAATCCTCTCCAGACGGATTCAGAGTCACACCCGACTGATCATTGATTATTTTCCGTCGTAGACTCGTCGGTGCCGCGGCGAGAGACAAACCAAATTATTAATGGATCCTCTGACTGGAAACTCAAAGACGGAGACGTTTTCCAATCAGCCTCGCGGTTCCTAACGACAGATTCAACATCAGCGTGTCGCTACAGGAAGCAAACAGGAAGTCTGTCCAGGGCCGACTTCTGACCTCACGTCCCGGTTGACCACACATTCATTCTCCTCCTAATTCTTATTTTTTCTTGTGTTTCCTCTGCAGGTTTTTTAAACATACAGGGGGTGTGTAGTGTCTTCTCTCTCAGCTGCTCTCAGATGAATATAGAACAGGGTCAGTGGTACAACGTGGAAAACAGTCTTTAACTTTCATCACGTCTGCTTTGTTAAAACTCAGTCGGACTTCATCTCCCTGGACGATTAATCTCCCTCCATTTATAGCTTCTTCACTCACACGAGGCTTAAATATATTAAATGAGGAGTCTGCTGGTCCAGGGTCAGTTCTGTTTGTTTGTGTTTTACCCTGAATGTCTTTGAAACCTCTTGAAACATTTCACCTCCTCCTCCTCCTCCGACCGGCTGCGGCTCCATAATGGGGTTGTAACCTTCAGTAAATGTCTCAGAAATGTGAGATTGCGGGTCGGATGGTGGCGGCGGCGCGTCAGGCAGAGGTCAGCGCCGTGATGAGGAGTGAAGAGAGTGACGTTATGCTGCGAGTCCACATGATGAAACCGGCAAATCAGAACCAGACTCGCCCCGGGCCTCACAGAAACACTCGTCTTCTGATGTTTTCCACCGCGGACACCGAAACACGTTTGATTCATTGGTTTTGTTACAACATCGAGCTGTAAATCAGGATCAATGCTGATGTTTTTACATTCAGAGGGAAGAAAACATGTCTGTGTTCACAAAGCTCAGATGATCACAGAAGAAATTCTTTCCCCCTCGGTTGGAGTGGGCTGGTAGAAACCACTGAGATGGATCACTCAGAACCAGAACGAGTAAGATCAGAAGAATCTGCAGGGCCGGATCCCAGAGGGAGGAGGAGGAGGGGGGAGGGGGAATGTTTGTTTGTAATTTGGGTGAACTGACTCTTTAAATGTGAGATTATTTATTTTTTTGGGTCCAACATGTTCTGGTGTGTAAATGATTCACGCTCACCAGATCCAGTAGATGGACTCGGCTGTCATCCTTTGGGGCGGCCGGGCTCGTGCTGCTGCTGGTTTCAGTCCTGAGGCTGGTTTGGACTCCAGACAACATGCTGACTGAGATGATGACCCGGGTCAGTTTGGACCTGTTGGTAACTAATAATGGAGGTTTTTCTGTTTTTCATTGGACTGGATGGAAAATGAATTGAAAGCTTCAGTTCAGTTTTGAGTTTCACACATCAGACCGACTTTAGGGAGGATCTTCACTCCGATTAAACCCGGTCTGATGTCAGCGGGGAAAATATTTGGATGTTTTCCTCCTCTGAGATAAAGATAAGAGTTATTGAATTGTATTGTGCTCTGTGCTGGTGGAGCTGAAGGTCAGTATCAGTGTTTTTCTTCTCCCTGCTGATCCGTTCTATTCATTTGAGAATCTGTCTCCTTTCTTATCGGATTACTGACATTTAGCTTTTCTCTTTACCCTCAGAGAGCTACAGAATACTTTACAAACTCCTGTCCTGCTTTCAACCTCGTCCTGTAGTTCACACTCCCATCAGGATGGATTTCAGCAGGTTTTCATCTATGGCACCAACCAAGTCTTACATGTCTTTTGTGCTAAAAGCTAAGTTTGTTTGTAGGTTTTTGAAAGACTGAGGTACTTAGATAAATGCGGCGAGGCGTTTGATGGCCCTACCACAAGAAAACTTAAAAAAAATATGCTATTTCGCATAATTTGGACAATTTTTCATACTGTATCTGTGAACAAAAAGCTGGAAAAGCTTAAGCAGATACCAATCACCAACACACAAAGACAGAACTTGTAGTCCAGGAGGGACCAACAACAACAATTATATTTATTTTAATCCTCTCAACACTGATTGTATATTGTTAGCATGCTAACATGCTAAGTAAAGTTGTTGATGATTGAAAACGTCACACCTGCTAAACATGAGCATGTTAGCATCGTCACTGTTTGATAACACTCGAGCACGATCACATCCCGTCATGCAGAAAATACTTTTATTTTGTAGGAGACAGGATGACCTTGTTTATCCACTGAAAAACAGGAAGTTTGTGGACCAGAACCAACCATGAATACTGATGTAAGATTTGGTAGGTTCATTATTAACAGCAGCTTGCAGGACATGAAGACATGTTAGGAACAAGAGGACTGTGTTGTTTAACGTCCATGTTTGTTGCCTAGAAATCTTATTTTCCATTTGCTGTATTACTTGTCATGTGTTCAAGTGTAAATTCTCTGATTCTAGCTTCTTAAATGTGAATATATTCTAGTTTCTTTCCCAGTAAACTGAATATATTTGGGTTGTGGACAAAACAAGACATTGGAGCACCACATCTTGAGTCTTGGGAAACGCTGATTGACATTTGGATCATTTTCAGACATTTCAAGGACCAAACAACCAACTGATTATTAATCAATAGATCAATCGACGATGAACATATTTGGTAGTTTCAGCCCTCTATGGGAGGAGATGTGTATGTTTCAGTGGTAACTCACAGATTCATCTTGATCCTTTGGGTTTTTCTTTTGTTGGGAAACAGACGAAGACATCACACATTCTATGGCCGAGACAGAAATATTTATCTAATATTTAAACACAGTACTTGAGTCAAGTTGTGTCACTTGAGCAGAAAAATCTATAATCGCTCCTTGATCCACGAGCCACCATTTTGTTAAGTGAACAGTCCACTTTATGAAACGGTTGAGTCAATGGAGTGAAAGTGTCGGCCGTCATTTTGCTGCAGCTGTCAAAGGTTTTGAGTTCAGCGGTGATACAAGAGGGAGCCTGCAGTTTGTAACCTCAGAGCTTTTCTGGATATTTTTCCTCCTCCGTGAATCATTTGCACTCTGCCCTCACAGTTTCATAGCAGGAGGGAGAGAAGAAGAAGAAGAAGAAGAAGAAGAAGAAGAAGAGGGAGATTAAATTGGCCAGAAAAGACAAGTCGGTCCGCTCTTATTTTTAGCTTTGCTTTCACACATCGAACACATTGAAATTACAACCAGAGTTACAGAATTCAGTCCTTGTTACAGTCAGAAATCATGTCGAAGTGGTTCTGTATTTCATCCTACAGAGATTTGTTTATCTACTTAAAGCTTTGGACAGACATCAGGTGTCTTATACAGTCTAATTCTGAGTGAGTCAGCCAAACCGTTTATGGCTTGCCATTCAGATTAAAGCTGCCAGGACTCCTTCAAACGACTACATTTCTGTCTGTTGGAATATAGTCGGGGAAATGCTGTTTTTAAACCACCGTCAGCCCAGTTCTTATCTTGACCTCGTTATATGCAGTGAAGGAGGATGTGCTTGTAAACATTTCCAACTATAATGTGAATGTTAGTCCTAAAGTAAGATTAGAGTCCAGGACGACATGGAGCCTTAAATCAAACCTCCAGTCGGTCTAATGTGTGCTTTAACCTCCAGTTAATCCTGACCCTGTTTGACAGCTGGTCATCATACCTAACGACAGAATAGGTCGTTGGTCAATAACTCCCCAGATGACTTGTATAACCACTGGAGAAGCAGTAAGCAACAGGTGTACCAGACCGCCGTCGCCACATGGTGAAACGGTTGCAGTTTTGTTTTAGGCACCAAAACTACTTGTTTAGTTTGGGGAAAGATCCTGGTTTGGATGAAAATATATACGTTAGTTATATGAATTAATTTGAATTTGTATGTTAAGTTAATGTAGACTAATATTGACCTTCCCGTCCATCCACCCTGACCTCCTCCCTACACAGTCACTTATCACCTGATGTAACCTGACTTCCTTCTTTGCTCCTGTCATAATATCTATGGTCACTAGAGGTCACAGACAAAAAAACAAAAATATGGATTGAAATAAGCTGCTTGCTCATACACTCGTGTTTTTGGAGAGTATATTCTTGTGTTTTATCTGCTTCAACAAGCACCACCATCCGTTTGATAAGATCAGTTGTTTGCTGGAAGTTCACTGGCCTCAGAAAGACGTCCAACTTCAGTGCAACACACAATCCAAAACGTAGGAACGTCCACAGATACACAACTGGTTTCTGTCTCCTGAGGACTCCCAACACTATGAACCTCTCCCTGTTTAGAGAGTGTCACAAGAGCTCTGATCTTTATCTTTGTATCTCAATTTAAAATCCAGTTAAAGTAGACCCAATTAAATGTGGAACGTTTTCATGTAAGTCTTGTGTGCAGGAAGTCAGTCAGAGGAGTGTAATGAGTGCTGTGGGTCCAAGTTCATGTTGGGCTGAGGAAGCTTTTATTTGTCTAATGAGCAGCTTTCACTGGAATTAATGTAATACCATCCTAGAAATCAGTATGTGCTCAAGACACATATTAAGTATATAAAATCTTAAAGTAATGAGATGTGCTGCACTGTAAAAGGGACAAAATTAAGTTTATCAAATAAGGTACAAGGTAGTTTATTCGTCATTATACAAGACATGGTTACATAAGGAAATGAAAGTCTCAACAACAAGATGGTGATAATAATGTGACCAGCATCTTCATATCAAAAGCTCGACATCTGGGAAACATTGTGGTGGAGATCAGGTCTGTGTAAAGACGTGATGGAGACAGGTCTATGTAAAGACATGATGGAGACAGGTCTGTGTAAAGACATGATGGAGACAGGTCTGTGTAAAGACGTGATGGAGACAGGTCTATGTAAAGACATGATGGAGACAGGTCTATGTAAAGACGATGGAGACAGGTCTGTGTAAAGACGTGATGGAGACAGGTCTGTGTAAAGACATGATGGAGACAGGTCTTTGTAAAGACGATGGAGACAGGTCTGTGTAAAGACGTGATGGAGACAGGTCTGTGTAAAGACGTGATGGAGACAGGTCTGTGTAAAGACGTGATGGAGACAGGTCTGTGTAAAGACGTGATGGAGACAGGTCTGTGTAAAGATGATGGAGACAGGTCTGTGTAAAGATGATGGAGACAGGTCTGTGTAAAGATGATGGAGACAGGTCTGTGTAAAGATGTTGGAGACAGGTCTGTGTAAAGATGATGGAGGCAGGTCTGTGTAAAGATGATGGAGGCAGGTCTGTGTAAAGATGGAGACAGGTCTGTGTAAAGACGATGGAGACAGGTCTGTGTAAAGATGGAGACAGGTCTTTGTAAAGACGATGGAGACAGGTCTTTGTAAAGACGATGGAGACAGGTCTGTGTGAAGATGATGGAGACAGGTCTGTGTAAAGATGATGGAGACAGGTCTGTGTAAAGATGTTGGAGACAGGTCTGTGTAAAGATGTGATGGAGACAGGTCTGTGTGAAGATGATGGAGACAGGTCTGTGTAAAGATGGAGACAGGTCTCTGTAGAGACGTGGTGGTGGCTGATTCAGACGGCCCTACAAATAAAAAGTATATTTCCTTCTGAAATGTAGTGGAGTGGAAATATACAGTAGCTTAAAATGTGATCACTAAAGTGAAGTACGAGTATTAAAGTGATCCTGAAGTACTCGGCTGCTTCCCTCCTCTCTGAGTGAACATGTGTTCTGGTTGTTCTGGTTCTGGCTCCTGCAGTCAGATCAGAGCTGTAAATGTCACTTTTCTGCTTTGGAGCGTTTTGATGAAAGGAGAAAAAAAAAAAAAATCTCAGCACGAGTCGGATTTAGATGAACAGGCTGTTCAAGTTGCTCCTAAAATCTGCCAACGTGTTGAGGTACACACTTACAGACTGCAGTCAAACATTTTGCCAGTTGGACAGAAAGAACAAGACTTTTACAGCTACAGTAAAGATTTATTTAACTCCCAAACCTCGTCTGCGCTCGTTAAGAAGACGTGTTGCAGATAATGACTTCAGGTGTGATTCTCCAGCTCCATCAGCAGCAGAGACTACCTGTCAGTCATGTGTCGTACATCCATCTCGTCTCTGATTCATCAGACAGTCGGCAGTGAGAGAAGAGAAGATTGAGGGATGACTGCGAGGTGAAGGAAAACTGTGATTTCAAGTGTTTTTAATGAAGTGCGTGACGCTGGAATGTGTGTGTAAGAGTCACGGCGATACAAGGCCGCTGAATCGACTGAAACGAGCAGGAAAAGACTGAAGCTTTTTGTGTGTGTGAGTGTTTGAACGAACGGCTGCTGATCTTTTTCAGTTCAGTTCGATCGAAAGCAGACTGAAGCGTTGTGTGTCCGACCGGAGGTGATCTGGTCAGTGAGCAGCATCATCAGTAAGATACGAGGAGCTCTCACATTTTAGTCTTTAAGTTCACCTCAAAATCAAACATACAAATATATCTCGTCGACACTTAACATGACATATATCAGTGTTCTTAAAACGTCATGACATCATTTTGTCGCACACCCACAGTTTGGTTGGTACTTGGTTAGGTAAAAGAAAACGTCACAGTTTGGCTGAAAATAACCACACTGCTCATGTAACTAAGCTGATGAGAATCCATGAAAAGAGCAACACACGGTTGAAGAATAAACCAGAGAGTGACGTGAAGAAACAAAAGCAGGAACACAAAGAGAAAACAGGAAACAAGGACAGAGTGAAAGAAAACACCGACTTAAGAACGAGTTAACTAAAGACAAAGACAGGAAGTGTAAGCCATGAGGAGAAAACCTACAAAATAAAACAAAACATTACCAAACCATCACCGGCTCCTCATGTGTCTAATTCAGAAAATTATTGATGAAGATTTTACAAAACAAGCTTAACAAGCTAAATCCACATTTAAAGAACCCACATGTACAGACGAGTTGAGGTGTGAAAGCGGTGTTTGATTTTTGGGGTGAGCTCTCCCTTTTGTCTCCCATATTGATTCAGTCAGACGGGTCTTTCGGAACAGACGGGTCGTGATAACGTGAAGCAAACGTTCCTCTGTACATAAAATCCTGGTGCTGTTTTTACGTCCTGGTGGCAGTTTGGACTCTGTGGACTCATCAGACCTGAAGACGCTGCTGCAGCCGGTCGGACGTCTGACTGGATTCACATTGGAAGTCAATGCAGCTGAGTGTGACGGGGCGTCTCCTCGACCTCTGGACTGAACTTATTGTATTTCTAAACCAGTTAACCTTTGCACCGTCGCTGTGTGTATGTATGGATTTTAGCTGTGTGAAGAGTTAGACAAGGATTTCATTTATTGTGTCTCAAAATAGCAGCTTTGATGTTTCCACGTCCTTCATCTTCCTCCGTCTCTTCTTCATCACCTCCTTCCGTCTTCCGCTCTGTTTCTTCTTCTCCCTCTGATTCTCGGTATCATCTGTCGCCTCCCGCACTTCACATTTTTCTTTTCAAACTCTAAAAATCGTAGCCTACATTCGTCCCCCTTTTATTCCCCCCTTTTTTGCAGATGCCCGACTGAAGGATGAATCTGTATTTTTGGAAACACAAGTCGTTCCTCCCTCTCTCGACACTCGACAACACACAGTTCATCTCGCTGTGTGTAAACAAAAAGATGGAGGGACAGAGGTCGGCGTTTGTCCTCTGTCGAACCTCTGAGTCACCGCGACACTGCCTGGGACTGAGCGAGGGCGAGAGACATAGACACAGACAGACAGACAGAGAGAGAGAGAGGAACAACATCACTCGTATCTGTCTGTGTTTGATTGTTTTGTTTTATGTGTGAGAGCTTATGAGAGGCTCTGAGGACAGCACTGTCACTGTGTGTGTGTGTGTGTGTGTGTGTGTGTGTGTGTGTGTGTGTGTGTGTTGTCTGGACCTTCACCTCCAGGACAAACAAACTTCGACCCGACAACCGAAATCAAAACTCGGGGCAAAGTTCTGGTAAACTGAACTAATTTAATGCTCTCTACTCTGTTTGTGCCACTAATCTGATTGGTAACACGTCACATTAGCCTGTAAACAATAAAATAATCCAACTAGTTACTAATACTAACTTATACTGATAGTATAAAGTAGCAGATCATGGAAAATTGTACTTAAGATCCGAGACTTTGCGACTTGACTTCTTTTTTAAACGTTTTCATTTGAGCCACTAAAATATATTCTTTGATCAAAAAAATGCCATTTAAATCTTATTTTAAATTGCAGACTTAAAGTCTTAAAGTCAACTTCAGCATTTTGTAAAGAAACCAACAAGTTCAAAAGTATCTCTGATGAAGATCTAAATGTTTGTCTGTGTCTTTTGGACATAAAGCAGATTTTCCCACTTTTTCTATCACACAGATCATACAGTCATGAAAAAACTGCAGAAGTCTCAGATTATTTTGGTGTTTTTTTATTTCCAGGCCTGTCAAATTTCTAGAAGAAAGTAAAAACCCATTTTTTTTTAAACGTTGAGCGGCGTCACACAGCGAGGAGCGCATCACATCGACGTCTCGACACTGGCAGCCATCTTCCCTCCGACGGGGCTCGTTTCCAGTTTCCTTACAAGAAATCCTTCAATTTTTTATTTCGCTTCTTGAAAAATGAAACACGATTCTGAGATATCTGAGTAAATATTTATGTTCCGTTTGGTTTTAACTCCCTCGGCGGACGTTTACTCCAGCAGCCTAATTCGTCTCATTCACGGTAAACAGAAAACTTCTGATGACCAAATTTTTGTGTTTACACAGAATTTTTGGTCGTGAAACAAGATGTAAGTGATCAGCTGTCGTCTTTTTAATTACGATTCAGAGTCTGATGAGAGAAAACATCTAAACTAAACGTCTCATCTCAGATCTGTTCTCCATTGTGTTAAAAAAATGTTGGTATTTATCGTATTAAACTGGAAATAAAAAGCAGAGCTGCAGACGGAGGCGGTGAGCGCTGGTGGGGGATGGGTGAGGGCAGATTCAGAGGGAGCTGATGAGGATTTGAGAAGGGATAGAAACTGAAACTAGTGTCTAAAGAGGTCAGTGGAGGGGGGTGTAAATACTGAAGTACTGTTGACAACAGGCCAAATAGGACTTAGTGTGTGTGTGTGTGTGTGTGTGTGTGTGTGTGTGTGTGTTAGATCCAATTAGGATCAGCTGAGCTACAAAGTTTTTGATTTTTAGTTCCAGTTGTCTTAAAAAACAAACACATCAGGACTCGTTAGAGTTTGTTAAACAAGTCAAACACTCTTAAACGTGTTTGAATTTCACTGTTCAAGTTTGTGTAACGTTGTATTTTAAGTTAAGTTAAGTCACGGCTGAAAAGTTTTACTTCAAGAGGCCTCAAGCGTCAAACTACGGTGCCTTTCCTTGTAGCATCTTGTCGAAGGGCTCCACAGTCAAGTCGGCAGCGTAGCACTCATCACACCAAACTCCATTCAGGGAACAAGCATTTTAAAAGTTGTCTGCTTGTCGTCTGGCCGACAGACCTGCAAAAGGATGAATTCATGTTTTTAACAACTCGGCATTGTGATGTTGTTACTTCGGCTTCCTTCTGATCTGATTATCACAGTCAGATCACAGAGAAATCTCGTTGTTTGGGTTCAAACTGATGAGGTTCACGATTATTTTTATAGACGTTACTCACGATCAATCTTGCATGAGTAACACGACGCAAATATTCTCTTTGCGTTGGGTCTGAACGCAGCGTGCAATCAATGTTGTCACTTTTCCAAAAGGTGAACGATCATAAAATGGTTAGAACGTACACATGTGGAGCTGTAGCACATCAATGAATCCATGACCGTATTATACTTCCTGTTTACGTCCCTTTAACTCAGAGGCACATTTGTGTGTCACTCCTGATGTGGATACAGTGAATAATCTTCACCATCAACCTGTGAGAACAAAACCAGCTCAACACAGCCTGAATATTGGAATTATAATATTTATGTGTTTTGTGCTTCAAGACGAAGCTTTTGATATCTTTATTGTTGCGATTCTCACAATGTTCACTGAGTATAAACTGAAAGTCTCTCGACCCAGCAGTGCTTGGTGAGGCGTTCAGGGACCGGTGGATTTGGTTCGGAGGGGTTTAACAGCCAAATGTCTCTGACAGGCTCATACTGAAAATCTTCTAAAACCTTCCACCCCTGGCTGTGAAGATTAGACCCGGATTTTCTGGTCTGGCTCAGGGACCTCCTCGTCTCGGTGATGTTCAGTTTACTGTCGTGTGAGATTTCTTCTGACTGGAAGACAAAAAAAATCATTCGGCGGCTCTGAAACAGAAGATCAGCGGTGAGGAATTCATTGTGTGTTCATGAGACATATTATCTGCTTGTCTCCGTCTCCCAGTCCAGCCACACAGATCTGGACCAGTCTGCAGTAATCTGAACTCGGCTGGGGGTTCACAGAAGTCTGAGGGTTTAAAGTGAAGCTGTGATATGAACTGTCTGCAGAGCAAAGGAAGACTTTATTCAGCCTGAAGCTTCTTCTGCTGCACACAGTCGACTGAAAACCAACACGAGTCGACAGATCTCTTCTGTTTCACATCAGAATCAGTCGGCTGGAGGTTGCAGTCCTGCCCGTTTAGTTCACATTGATCATCGTGTCAGAGAAGGAGATCGTGTTTCCTGAACGGGCTTCTGCAAGAGACACTTCCAGAATACCATTCAAAGCTTTTCTGTCTCTCAGCACCTGCATGACGTGTCGAGGTGACTGATGACAAAGTCAGATATCAGGAGGGTCGACGATGATGATGTCAGACAGCTGGGAAGAACAATTACAGGCTGCAAACAAACCCGACCAGATCCGGCCGACACCGGACACATGGAGTGATGGCACTTGAGCGGTCCGCTCCTGTTTGCCAGATCTGAGCCACAGGCAGAACATAGCAGGGTCGGATATCAGCCCAGAGCAGACTGAATAGTCCAGAACTGGCTCAGATCTGGACCGCAGTTTGTTCTGTTCTGGTCGGCTGGATCTCGATCAGACTCGACGATATCAGATCACAGCAGCATAAATCCTCACCGATCGCTGTCGAAAGACTAGCAACACTACTGGTTCGTACCCGACCAATCACAGTTCATGATCCTCCGTGAGTTCATAGGTCATCGGGGAGGCGGGACAGGAAATTGTTAGTCATGGCTACAGAAGCTAGCTTAGTCCTCTTCGCCATGTTTACATATACGCACTCTGTCATCCAACTGGTCGACATCAAGGAACGTTGTCAATCTAGGCAGGAAGATACACAAAACTCTAGCACGCTCAACTTTTTGTTGGAGTGTCGTCCTTCAGTCATGTTAATCCGGTTGTCCGTTTGTCTGGAAATGTATCGGCTGCGACCAAATCGTGTGAAAATCGACCTGAATTTGTGCGTCTGATCCCGACGTCACAGCCATCGTTTTTGAATCACCTCTTTCATCGGGAAAACATGGAGAAAATCTAGAGAAAATCATTCGTCCCCGTTGGCATAAACATCACAATCATTAACAACAGCTACTTTCTGAAGCGACTCACTCGTGACTCACTCTTAAACACAGAGAACCAGGTGCTCCTTTAATCTCCCTCCTGTTCTGTTTATATGTTAATGTGTTTTAACGCTTCCTGTCTGCGTCTCTGACATGTTTAATGTGCTCACACAGGCACCGACACATTTCTGCCTTTAGAGTGCAACGAAGGAAAGAAGGAAGGCAGTGACATCTTTTGTTATCTGTTCATTTCTAACAGATGTTATTTAAGGTATATTTCCTTCAGCAGGTATTTAAGCGTTTCAGACATCAGGTTGTACAGCTGTGGAAACTCTGTGTGTGTGTGTGTGTGCTGACGTCCGACCTGCCCTGACCTCCAGCGTGGCCTTGTCCCAGCTGCTGGCTGCTAAACGTTCCCAGTGAATTGTTGAAACTTGTAAATCAGTGAGTGGAAGTGGAGGAGCCCCTGCAGCCTGCAGACGTTATTCCCTCCACATGTGTTTCTGCTTTTTGCCTCCGAATGAAAAATCACATCCAGCGACGCCGGTGCAGCAGGGAGACGGTCAGCAGCTGAAATAAGCCTCTCGTGTGTTTACATTACTGTTTCTGGTTGGAGTGAAGGTGGAGATGATGGCACTCGTCCAAATCCAGCATGTGTCAGCGCATCAGTTTGTAACGTTCCAGCTGTTGTCTGCGTGACGTTCAGTGGAAGAAAGATGTCTGACATCTGTTGGAGAGCGTGGTTATCGAGGAGGATTTATAGTAAACATCCGTCTCTCCTTCATAAATATTTCTCCTGCATGCAGAGCTGCAGCTAACAATGACTCTCACTGTCGATCCATTTGGGAGTTATTACGGATTCGTTTTTGGTCGATAAAATGTCAGAAAATGGTGAAAACTGTCAAAAACAACGTCCTCAAATGTCTCGATTTCATCCACAACCCAAATATATTCAGTTTACTGCCACAGAGGAGGAACGAGAGCAGGAAATATTCACATTTGAGAAGCACGAATCAGAGAATTTTTACCTGTTTTGCTTAGATATGAGATCTCAATCTGGGATGTCTCTTTACAGCAAAATAAAACTGAATGAAAGTATTTATTAATATTTTGTGAAAGCACCACAAAGCTTCCCTACAACCGATTAAAATGTTAAAATATATGAATGATCAGTTTTGTTGTTATGAAGTGCATTTGATCTGATTTCAAGATACTGTGATATACGTCACATTAGTGCTTTAAAGACATATAATCCAGGACCTAATCTGCTCTAATCCCAACATCTACACTCTCAGACGCAATGACTTACAAGTTAAATGACTTAATCATCAATCAACGATCTCTCGTCCGCTCTGTCAGAGGAGTCAGAACTTAAAACCTGAACGCAACGATGGTACGTAACGTGTTTTGATGATGTCACACACTCAAATCCACGAGGGTTAAAGCTTTAAGGGTGAGATTGGGACTTGTTTACCACACACACACACACACACACACACACACACACTCTGTCCACCTCCTGTATCTTGGTCTGATCGACTCCTTCCTGGAAGAGTCCGAGTGGTTTCAGCCTGCTGCTGATTGAGCCGTTAACAATTAGCACTGAGCAGTTTAATCTCCTCCGTCCGACTCCTCCTCAGCTGCAGAGATAACGTCCTGTTTATTTTCATCACTCGTTGTTGTCATTACATCCTTTTTTTCTTCTCCTCATTCCAGTCACAGTATCTTCATGTCTGCTGCGTCAGGCTGAGCTGAGAGTTAAAGAAAATAAGTGCAACCGAACAAGATGGCTGAAATCTGCTGCCAAAATAAAAGCAGTGTTTTATAAAGTACCCAAAAGTCAAACTAAAGTAAAAGTAAAGACGTTATGATGAAATATTACTGCAGTAAAGTGAAGGTGAGTCATGTAAAAAGTACTTAAATATATAGTAAAAGTACTTGAAGGTGAAAAGTACAAGATAAAGTAAAATTTCTAGTTTTCAAACACTGATTTTCATATCTGATCATTTTTCTGATGATGGAATTGCTGATAAAATGCAATTATTTAAAAAAAAATGCACGACTGTGGCAACCTGCAAAGTAACTAGTAACTTAAGTTACCAAATAAATGTAGTAAAATAAAATAAAAAAATACTCAAGAAAAGTATAAAAACCTCAATAATGCACTGAATTGAAGTACTTTAGCAAATATATTTAGTTACATTCCATCAGTAAAAGTAATTAAAAATACTGGAAAAGGTCCCGACTAAATATTAAGACTGGTTAGAAGTTACCAGTGATGAAATGTAACTTCGTACTTTACTCCAGTACTCTTCTTTAGTATGATTTGATGTACTTATACTTTACTTGTGTGTTTCCATTTTCTGATCTGATACTTAAAACTTCCACTTCAAATGTTGAGCTTTTTACTCCACTACTTATTTGATATCTTTAGTTACTAGTTACTTTACAAATTACTTGCTGCATCAGAGCCAAAGTAACACAATTTTAAATTGATTTATTTTATTGGCAAATCATAAAAATGCTGAACATGTGATCTGATCACTGATCGTCAGTAATTTCTTTCTACTTATGTACGTCTGAAACCAAATACTTTCAGACTTTACTCAGTTACTTTCATACACATGATTTTATCTTTCGCCAAAGTAATATTTTAACACGATATCTTTAGTTTTACTCAAGTCTGACCTCTAGATCGACAACTACATCCAATAAATAAATCCAACACACAGTTTTACTCTCAGCGCTAACTGATGTTAAATTAGCAGTTTTCCTTTGGGAGTCTTGTATTGCTGTCAGCGCTCAGCTAGCAGGAGCGTCTTTTTGTTTGACCTGTGAATCAGCGTTTCTGTGTATTTAGACTCACCTGTGTGCAGGTGTGTGTCAAATGCGATAAAATTGGAGATAATCCACCCACATCTTACTGTCACAGCTGAGACCAGTGGAAACAATCCAGCGTGGCGGTCTTCAGCGGGAGGACGACGGCTGCCGCTCTGCATTTACATCTCAGACCGCTGACAGATCTCCGTCTCTGTCCTCACAGACTGGATTTAGTCCGTCCAGTGAGTCACCGCGGCTGCTTTTACACCTCACCTGTGTGAAAGCTGTCGATCAGTCTCTGGTTTGGACTGAACAACCAGTAAAGGGCACTGAGGGTCAGATCACGGTGCAGGTGTTGATGTGGCTGCTGTTACCTGGTAAATGAACAGTAGTGGAGACGTCCAGGTGGAGACATGTCCCCACCTGGACGTCCAAACTACTGTTCATTCTGTTTCTGATATGTGGCTCATGATGGCGGCTGTGAAACTCCCAGAAAGAGACAGATTCAGCCGGTGAGATGTTAATTAGCTCCAGGAGGAGAGGGAATCTAAGCTGCTGGCTGTGCTGTGAATTCACAAACCTATTTTAAATTTGAGATATGTTGTTGCGTGATGTGTCAACACTCCTGCTGATGTGTTGCTGAGCTTCCAGGTCGACTGAAACAAGTGAAACTGCAGCGCTGTGGGTGTGAACGCCGTCTGACTCAACAGCAGAGGAAGAAAGCAGGATGTTGTTTTATTTTAGAAAAGTTGACGTTTTTGACACCACACTGATCTCAGCCGCTCTAAAAATATTCCTCACGTGTCTCTCAGATTCTTTATTGTTTAAGTTTATATCTTTACCAGTCGTGCTGCCTCCCGTCTGTAATGTGACTGTGCTGTTTCTCACCATGTTGATATCTGAGTGGGCGACTGTGAGTTGATGTGAGGTCGAACATTTTGATCCAGAAACATGATGATGAGTATCAACAGCAGATGTTGAGCAGATAGGATATAGCAGGCAAACGAGGATAAATCCTGATGGATTTGGAGACCGGCTGACTTTACCTCGAGCACCACCGCCAGGACAAACCTCACACTCCTACAGAGGAAATCAAGTCAAAATCTAACCAGGAGATGGAAACATTTTCAACAATCCATAGCAAACTAGCAAAGGCTAACAAGCTTGTTGTGTTCACAAAGACAGAGAGGCAACTTTCACCTCATGTTACTTATGATTAATCGATCGTTTGTGTTTGTGTGAGTTATCTGTGTGAGTTATCTGTGTGAACTTTACCTCAAGTTTAATTGCTCCAAACAGCCACGTAGCTGGTTTTAGCCTCGTGGCTCGTTTGAGCTCGACTACGCTTCATCTCAATCGAGCCAAGCTAGAACTACATAAAGTACATTTCCCTCCATTAACTTGTCAACTAAGAGAACAACTACCGTACATCTACATCATAATAAATAAATCCATCAGGCAGTTTAACCCTCAATGCTAATTTACATTAAATTAGCAGTTTGCCTATGGGAGTTTTGTATTGCAGCCAGAACGTAGCTAGCAAGAGCAGTACCAGTGAAGTCACCACAAGATTAATATAAGCATAATTCAGTACATTGTCTGAGGAAGAGGAAGAGGAAGTGACCTCACCAGTCCAAATTAGATGTTACTAGGTTGCAGTTATTCTCTATAAATATTTGCACCATTTCTCTGCTGATATTAGTTTGTCATATTACTAAAGGAAACAGAGAGTCGTGCAGATGAGCAGTATGATAGTATTTGTGGAGACTGCAGGTGAGTGCATGCCATGTTTTAGCTTCAGCCCCCTCACCAGTGAAGTGGCCACTCATCTGGATTCACGTAATGTGGAAGTGAAGGAGGTCGCGGCCCGATGCTGACTGAGCCGCAGCCCGTGACTCAGACGTCCACCTTTACATTAACACTGGCTTCACTGGGCCTCCGTCGCTGCGATCGCTGACACCGACACCTCCAGCAATAAAGGTGATAATGAAAAACAAAAGCCTGGAGCGGGTTACAGGTGTCGGGGGTTTTATTTGAAAACCAAACTGTGATGGATGAAGTGTTTCCACACGGCCTCGTCCTCTCTGCTCCGTCAGCCTCCGTGTTTTTATTTTTCTCTCCCTTCGTCTCTTATCATTATCCATCTGTTTTCTTCCTCGTCATCTTCCTCTCGCCCGGCTTAATTTCCACCGTAATTAAATTCACTTTGCTCCATTTCCGTCGCTCCCCTCTCTCTCCCAGAATATCACGTTCTAGCAGAGGAAGCCTCCCTCAGCTTGACGTGTCTATAAATGAACTCCAGGTGGAAAAATGTGCTATAATCCGGTGAAATAAGCGCAGCGTTCATGCCTCCATCCCCCCACCCGAGCATCCGATCCTGCTCAGGCCTCTCTCCGTCTCCTCGGATCGTTTGTTGGCTGGATGACGGCGAAGGCTCAGGGATTTATGAAAGTGATTTATGGAACAGAGGTTCTGCAGAGGTGCAGGATGTTTCATATTTAGTCTCCTCTTACTTCCTATTTAACGACTTTAACAGGCGATTATTGTGTGGAATTGAAACGAAGGCAGTTTGTGTGAGGACAGACTGGAACTGAGACGTGTGTTGAAATGAATTTTGAGTTCGTTTCATAGTATTTTCTCTTTTTGCGGGTCGGCTCTGGTGGAGAGGCAGCAGAGCAGCTCTGATTCTGGGTTTGGTGGGAAGGAAGATTGAGCAGGAGGTTGTTCTGCCAAAGCGTGATTCAGTCTAATGTACCGTCTGACACACACACATCGTCCGGGGTATGATCCTGCTGAGTGGGAGCCCTGAAGGGAAACAGATATATTTTGCTGTAATCATCTATGAGTTCATCCTCTCTGCGTTTTATAAAACCTATTCAGACGCAACACAAAAGCCCCTCTTTCCCTCGTGGGATAAAATTCAGATCTGAGTGTTTTTCTGGTCGTCGCCATTTTTGTCTGAGGCTTTCAGAAATCAGTACAAATGACAAATTCGAGAACAAAGGATGCCATTTTTAGGGAGCTTCTGTGAGAATTACTCGCAAGGTTTACGGCTAAATAAGCCATCAGACTAAAGACAGATGAGGACAAGTGAGGAGCCAGACATCCTTTACTATCCATATCATATATCACAGTTTCCTGCAGGTGGATTGGACCTTCATCATTGGTTCAGGCACTAAAACTACTTGTTGTGTGTTTTGGCAAAGATCTTAGTTTTAGTTAAAATAACTCCTCCTGTAACATCAGCTGTAAACGTACCTGTGTTACATGAATAAATCAGGTTGTGTACGTGACTGTCTGTCCCTGACTTCCTCCTTTGTGGCTGTAATAGTAACTACAGCCCACTAGGGGTCGCCGCCTAAATTAAATACAGGACAAATAAGCTGCTTTGTAAAGTAAAAAAATCCTCAGGTGAACTACAAACACCTCTTGTTCTACTCTGTGCCACGAGGTCATACGATGATTAACAGGATGAAAAAGAAAAGAACGTTTTACGTATTTTTCTGCCTCGTCTGAGACGCTGGATAGTTTCACCTCTTCAGGTTCAGACTGAGAACAGTAATCACTCTGTGGTCGCTGACCGCTCATGTTGTGAGCAGGCAGGTTCACCAGCAGCCACAAAGCCAAAAAACGTAGACGACTACTGGCGTACGCTGTACCGAGCCTTGGTGCTAAATGTTGTATTAATCGTTGTTTAACGGCTGCATTCAGAACCTTCTCTTATTTTTATACACTAAAATAACACGGTGCCGTTACAGATACTGAGTTAAGAGTGCAGCTCTGCTCCGTCTCTCTCTCCTGATCCAGGCTGGAGGAATTAATCACTGACAGACATTTTAATAGTATTACCACATGTGGAGAGAGAGGGAGGGGGATGGATGAAGGAGGGAGAAAGAGGGAGATGAATATGTATGAGTCAAACGAGAAAGAGAGACGTTTGAGGTTCAGAAGAAAAAGGAGGGCAGATAGAAGCACGCTGGAACAAAACGACCGCTCACTCTGCTCTCAAATCACTGCCTCCGTCTTCACGCTGTAACCCACATAACCGAGCCAACCGCTGGGCCTCGTCCCCCGCAAACACCCAGCAACCACACAACCGGCGTGTGATGAGCGAGCTGGCAGCTTCTGTACAGGAGAATTAAATAATAATTCGAGCCCTTCCCCCTCCCGCCATGTTTAGGAGGAGAGACAGAACATCCTGTTTATTTTTAGTGCCGGAGAAACATGATTTATATTTCTGTCATTTCTGTCCTCACGTTCTGCGCTCATCGTTTCATAACTGACGCTTGAAATAGGACATGAGATCTCTGAATCATTCTGATTCTGTACTGTACTTTGTTAGCAGGAAAGCCACATATGTCACACTTCCACGAGTCATTTACATTTGACATTTATCAGACACGACTCTACGGTAATTCACACATTCGTACACTGATGGCCGTGGCAGTTTGGGGTTCAGTATCTTTGACATGCAGACGAGGGGAATCGAATTATTAAATACGAGGCGTTCAGATTTTAGAGGATACTCTTACTCACCAGATAGATAAAAGCCTATAAAGCATCCTGTACTTTCACATGAATAATAACTGCTGTCTCTCAGAAACAACAGATCAAATTGAGTTGTTTTTAGGAGGCGTTTGGTTCGTCAACCGGAAGATGTTTCCCTCAGTCAGAGCAGCTACTCGGGCGTGTTTCCCCGTCGATGTAAATGTCAGTGTCATAAACTCTCTCGCTCTGTATCTGTCTGTCTCTCTACATCCAATCCCATAAGCCCCGGCAGGCGTGCTGGCACACATGCAGCTGAGCACAGCTTGACTTATCAGACTTGGAGTGCTGTCCATAAAGAGTCAGCAGTCCTCTGTGTAGCAGCCGCAGTCCAGCGGGTGCACTGATGTTCTGTCCGACTCCGACGAATCGATACACAACGTGGTTTCTGAGAAGACATTCTGCCTCATTTTCACCCTGCGGAGGCTCGACCGCATCCCCAGATAATCGTCGTGCCGTTGGCTTTAAAACAGGTCGAATAAATCTCAGATGTTCCTCGACAAACGGGCCTCCATCTCCGGCTGAAAATACCACGCAGAGTTCTGACTTGTTTCCGAGTTTTCTAAGGTCAATGAATATCTTATTTCAACCCCGTCTCTGAGAAACAATGTGTGAATACGACCAGTTTGTTGAGATGGTCTGATTTTCTCTCCCGTTGAATCGAGATCAAGTTGCTACTGTCTGTATTTTAATCTCTTCTCCCTAAAGACTATATGCTACTCCTGTAGTAAAAGACAAACAAAACAAAATGTTCAATACGTTTTTTTACCTTTCAAAGCAGCTGGATTTGCATGATCACATCGTGTGACGACCAGCAAAAGAAGCGATTGTTTTGGAAACAGCGATGGCGATGGCGGCTCCTCCAGAGGTTAACTTGTGTCAGAGTTCGCTTCATTGGAACTGGATTTTCTAGAATGACGTTATCGTTCTTCTCTGAACCGGCTTCGGTAGTTTGATTCACCAACTGGATCCACTGGTGCCATCGCTCTCCTACTCTTGATCCGATTGGTTGAAGTTAGCCCAGGACAGACGTTGATAGACAGATGGTTCGTTCAATCACTTGCCAAATATTTTTTGCCCTTTTCCAACCAGGTCCTGGTGGCGCCTGTCCAGATGGTTCTGTGTGACAAACCATCTGGCATGTCTGGTTGAATTCACAGGTCAGAACTCAGCATCAGTCGCACCAGCGTGCCTGAATATTTCACATTTTTAACTCAGATAACCAGTAAAATGTTTGCACAGTAGTCGAGGTAGTCGCCTGATATTTTGAGCGAATGGGCATCTGCAGTTCGAGTCCGTGGGGACTTTCCAGATGTTTCTGTTGTGACTCAATCTGGGTAACAGGAAGTGGGACCATCTCAGTGTTTGTGGCAACCAAAACTGGTATTTTAAGCCAAACCATGATGTTTTCCTGACCATAACCGAGTGCCTAAACCTGACCAGAGTATAAACACAGTGTTGCAACATGAGACATAGAAAATTCAACCTAACATAACAGCAACATGAATAATCGTAAAGTGTAAATGTTTCTGTGGTTCTGGTCCTTCATGGGGACTGGAGCTGGCAAAACGTTCACTGACAACATATTTTGTTTTGCTTTAATATCTGTGATTGCAGTAATTTGTTCAGGTCCATTCAGAGCAACTAAATCATGATACAGCTTTTCTTTATGGTTACCTTCAGGCACACGAGCACTAAGTTAAGGTTTATCTAAAGTCTAAAGTCAACAGTGACTCAACAGCACGACGTGACGTGGCAGTGTTTCCTTCATGTCACGGTTTTGGTTTTTATTTTAGATGTTTCCTCTTTTATTTTGTAGAATTTATTCTCATGTGTCTTGTTGTGACTTTCCCTTTTTTTCTGTGCACACCTGGTTTTATTTTTGTTAATTTCAGTCCTTGTCAGTTTGTCTGTTTGGTTCCTGGTTTGTGCTTCATGCTTTTTTTTCTGCCATCTTGTTTTTGCACTTATTTCCCAAGATCATCCTGCTTTCCAATTAATTTAGTCCTCTCTTTTTTTATCAGTTTTGTTACTTGCATTTTATCAGTTTATCATAGAAGCTCACTTTTTTCAATAACCTAACCTGTCGTGGTGTTTTGGGTCACCACCATTTTGCAAACTGTAACACCTGGACAGGATGTGAACCCACGGTCTCTGGTGTCCTTCACTTTGGTTGCCCACCATCGACCGCAACCTCCTCTGTGCTGTTTACGTGCAGCACATAAACAAAAAACCTCCTTCACCCAATTAAATAAAGAGTTGCCAACCCAGGCAGTAATTATCTTTTCCCAAAAAATACATGGTAAAACAAATTAGAAGTATCCACGTGTAATTTCCAGGAGACAGGAGGTTATTCAGTTTGTTATGTGGGGCACACAAGCGCCAGTTTGCCCTCCAGTTTGTTGACGAGACCGAATCTGCATGATTTAGCTTATTCTGTCTCTTGGAGAGGAAACATGGCCCTGATTTGTTTTTGCCTCTTTGTGCATCCAGACAGCTGATCCCCTGAACGTCTGCCGGTCCTCGTGTCTGTCTGTCTCTGCTGTAAATTAAAGATGAGCTGTGAGAGATCAGTGACGAGGAGATTTCGCTGTTTCATTGTGATTGACGAGATGAAAACTCAAATGTAACATTTAGTTATTGAAACGAATCCTCAAATGATGATGTTCAATTTCATACTGAACACGTTTTACAGAGGATGAAACAAAGCCTGGATAAAACAGAATAATCTTGTTTCCACGGCTGTTATTTTGTGCCTGCAGGGTGATACTTTTCCCTCCCTGTGGACTGAAGAGTGCAGAGAATCTGGGAATCACTGCTCAGTGTTTTCCTGATGCCTCAGGTGGACGAGCAAAAAAACACACACCGGAGGAGAGGATGGATGAAATGGTGCCGCTGTGTGCTCGAGTACACACACACACACACAGTACACAAGTTCAAAAGCACCTGGTGTGTGCATGCATGTGCAGCAGTGTGAGTGCGTTTGTGTGTTTCTGCACTGCGATGGTGTGTTTGATGGTCGATTCTATTGTTTTGAGCCTTTGAAGGCGCCTCGGTTCTCTCTCGGTGAATTCAGCTGCAGGCAGCTCGTCTCAGATCAACACGTCGGTGGTTGGAAAACAAACTGTACGGTGCATTTCAAACTTTGTCTTGTGTTAATGCAGAAATACATCACAGGAGCTTTATTTATGTATTTTATATCAAATAGTGTGGAACCACGTGGAATGGTAGTGATGCAAGATTTTCATATGGTTAAATGTAAAAGGAAAACTGAACAACAGTGATCATCAGCAGCCACCATGTCTCCAAGAGAAAGAAGAGTATCATCTGCAAAAAGTCAAACTTTATCTATCTAATTTCACATATTGTGCCATTGTATAGTGACACACCAGCAGTGGGTTTTATTAGTTTATCCTTAGAAAATAAAATTGGCGGCTTATTAGATGATCAGTTAATTGTTTCAGTAATTCTTTTAAAGCAAAAATATCAAACATTTTCTAGTTCCAGCTACCCTAGTTTACTGTTTTTCTTTAATGTATATGACAAAAGATTAAAGCTCAAGGTTTTAGACATTAGAGTGGAATTAGATTGTGAATGCCAAATTCTTCACCATTTTTTAACATTTCACAGACCAAATGATTAATTGAGAGAACAATCAGAAGATAAATCTGAAAAGAAGCAATGATGGAAACTTGAATTAACCTTGCAGCCTTAAAAAATGACCCAGTGTTGACTAGTAGGTAACACTGGGTCACATGATTACCTCCCATTCTGGCGAAAGTTTAAGAAGATAACACAACCTGCCACTTTACTGCTGTAACCTAAACACCAGTGATTTTAATGACCCGGGCTGCTGATTTCTTGGCGAGGAAACAGAACATTTAAGCAGGTAGTAAACAAGAGCAATGGCTGCTTCCTCCCATCCCTCTTTATACATGTTTCTGAGGTCATCCACGTGCTTTAATAGACAGAAATACAAATGTGTGACTTAAAATAAAAAGAAAGTGAGATACCAGCTTGTCCTTTGGAGGGTTTGAGGAGAGATGGGGCGAGTCTTATCTAACAGACTAATAAAATATAAAATGTGTGTGACTCTGTGATATCAGTAGAGTAATGAGGCGTTTCCTCTGGTGCAGTTGTGCTTCTTTGTCTGCAGGACTGTTTGATGTGAGGGGGATTTTTCAGGTGTCCTGCCAAAAGCTTCACTGCTCACTGGCTTTGTGTGTGTTGAGGGGAGTCGTTCTCTCTTTCTCCCTCCTCCTCCTCCTCCTCTTCCTCCTCACCCCCTCTTCATTAGTCTGTTATGTCCTGGTATTAAACAGGGATTTGGATGGCAGGAGCGTGTCTGCAGCGTAAGATCTGGCTGTACATGGCCGGTCCCAGCAGGGGTGAAGGCTTCAGCTCTGAGCCCCAGAGGACAGGAGGAGACTGAGAGGAGCTTTATTTAACACACTACCATTTCTTGTCACTCCTCACAGCTGACAAGACAGCAAAAAAAAAAAAAAAAAAAAAAAAAAAAGAACTATTCTTAAAAGGAAAACATGAAGACATTTAGTCTCTGGCTGTTTGTTATTGTCGGGGAGGGAACAGAGAGATAAATGCTGGATTCAGAATATAATCAGTACAATAACAACACTTGGAGGTATGTTTTTGAGGTGATGTTTGGACTCAGAACTTCATCACTGTCATTTACTAAAGCCGCAAAGTCCAATTCTGGGCCTGTAGGTGGAGCAGAGGCAGGACAGAAAAGTGGCAGTTATCTTGGATTGATTGGCAGAGGTATCAATCAATCAATCAGTCATATCCTTCAAGTGGTAATCTTCTCTTGACTACACGTTTGAACCTTTCAGTCTATCATTTAGTGGATTTTAGAGAATCTGTATGTTTATATATAACATTATCAACAGATGAACAAGCTGAAAACACATGTTTACCATACAGAGTCAGAAAAAAGTTGCTTATTTAGTCAAGAAATGGGAAGCGATATGATTTGATTCATACCATTGCCATTATCAATTCTGCTTTTCCGTCTAATTCTTGTTTTCTTTGTGGACAAAAAAAAATCACAGGCTTAAAGAGTTTTTTATTAGATTCTGAGTACAGTGTAGAAATGGAGCAGAAAAAGGCCTCATGTGATCAGATTATCATTTCACAGACATTACTGGCATCTTTCTTCGGGATATGAAGCCTCGCTTTGTGGCAGGGGCTGCATGATATTGCACTGTTTTGGCTTTCTGCTGGAGTTATTGCGATAAGAAAAATAAAAAATAAAAGCGGGAATTTGCTCCAGATGACTTGAATAACTCTGTTTGGACAGAATCAACCACTGAAGAATGATCAGGCTGATTTTGTAGGGAAGTGCTTAAAATGATCAAACAACCAAAGCAGGACCGGCGAGAATGATTGTGGTTTACTGTGCATGCAGAGGCTGAATTTCACCAAGTCATCCAACTAAATTATGTAATATCAGACTTCCTGTGTAGATTAGGTTATGGGGAATGAGAACTGTTTCCTTTTGTATCAAGTAACAAAAACTGTTTCTTCCTCGCTGCCACAACTTTTGGCAATGGCATCAATAAATTGCTCTGATTGATTCGACTCTGATTAATTAGACAATTTTGTTCCTGACTGCCATCTCTCGTCATGTTAGTATCCACCTGATAGATGTTAGTCACATGTTCACTTCTTCATGCTCATGTTTGGTCTCCACCAGCTCCCGACAGAGAATTTGGGTCTGTAGTTACTCTATGCTCCACTGTGACCAGCAGCTAGTTGCTATCGGACCTTTTCTGACAAAATAAACAGCTGCTTCATGTTGGAGCTGATGTGAGCTGTGAGACTGAATCAAAACAGGAAAGTAGGACACCAAAACAAAGAGCTGAGAGAGGATAAAACACCACATAGAGCAACTCTGTCCACTTTGAGACATAAAATACACAAAACATACATCCACCACAAACAAAAAGACGTTATAAAAAAGACTTAACATTGTTTCTGGACAGAATGAGGAGGAGAACAGAATGAACTGAATAAAGATGGACAACACTGTTGGCACTGCTCAGGAACAACTCAGGAATTGGCATTACAACAAACCATGTTGTTTGCCTGCAGTCAGAACTGGACCTTACACCTGCCTGGATTGTTTTTCTGTTTCCTGACACTCACTCGGTACCTTGAGTTCAAATGAGAGACAGAAAAATGCTGCAGTTGTGTGTTTTTGGTCCTTCAGCACTGGCATAATATCTCTGGATATGTCTTGAATAAAATATGACCTGCAGTCCTGCAGTACAACATCAGTGTTATTGAGCAGAACATTGAGACATCACTTCACAGTTTGAACCGTTTACAGTGAAACCCTTCATTTTCCTCCGTCCATACTGTTCCTGTGAGCTCGCGTTCTCCCAGTGGCCCACTTCTGTTTCCATGTGGTTTCAAGTCAAGCGAAGCGCAGAGCAGTTTGTCTATCTGATAGCAACTAACCACTTTCCTCTGCTGCTCCTAGTTGTAACGCTTCTGCCAAACCAAATCTTTGATTTCAGAGCCAACACCAGCCGACATGATACCACAAGGATCCAACCAACAAATGGTCCTGGAAGAAACAGAAAGTCCTGCCAGGAAAGCAAGAAAAAAACCACAACAGGTGTTAGGCATTAGCTGCCACTTTGAGGGTTTGACCCAGTGTACTGGTCATATGTGTTGACTTTTAAATAAACAGCGTGTCGGTTTTGAGGTTGAGACGCAAAACGTTGAGTCCGAGTCAAATCTCAAGTTCCCAATGAAGTCAGCTGTCATAGTTAACAATTATACGTGTCGCTAATCTAAAGTTTGGATCACCAAAGTCTAAGTTGCCTAAGACATCTACACAGAGTGTTAGAGTTGAAGTCAACAAACAGCATCCTGATTGGCTGTTGTTGTTCTCATGATGTGTGAAGACTGAGAGGAAGGCAGTGGATACGGATCCTCTGTGGATGATTAAATTGTTGTCTTAGGCACCAAATTTCAAGTCTGGATCGACAAAATCATGTTTAATTCCCTTAGCTAATCATCAATACACCTTAAAGATTAAAAAGTAGAACCATGACTAATGTAAGTTATTTCATTAGTTTTTGATTATCTTTATGTAAAGTTTAATGTTTTTAATCCAATCATATGAGCCGACAAATGTTTATTTTTGGCTACATTGGGGTTAATTGTAAAGATCTTTGCTCCTGGCAAACATGATTGTGTAATGGTTTGCGCTGAACGCCGACCTTCGACATGATAATGTGTTTAATATGATAATATTTAGTGCTCAGCATGTTTATGATCTTAAATCTGTGAACAAGTTTCCCCCAAAACAAAGAGAAAAAACGCTCATAACAGAGACAGAAAATACTGAAAAACAAGATGGTGAGCCAAGAGACAAACATGAGCGATCGCAGCTTGGCCTGCAGTTTGCTGAGTTAAGCACTCTGCCTTATTGGAGTGTGTGTGTGTGTGTGTGTGTGTGTGTGTGTGTGTGTGTGTGTGTGTGTGTGTGAGAGAGCGTTTCAGAGGAGGGAGGGTGGCAGCTGAGCCCACAGGGGCATTGTGGGTAGTTCCGTCACAGGTTTTCTCCCTCTGCCTGGATACAAGCAGTGCAGCTCTTCCTTCGGTCTCTTTGGCTGTAGCTCACGTTGTTCTCTTATTTCTTCTCTCCACGTTTTCCTCTCCTGTTATACATTTCACATCCATGTTTACACTGCATTATTTGTGTAGCTGGTGTTCTAATGATGGCTGATGTGATGCAGCTGACAGGATCGCAGCGAGGACTCTGATAATGTGATGACCTCCAGCCTGAAGGCCGTGAGACCACGTGTCAGTTTTCATTTAAAACAGAACAGTGGGAAGAAGTTTCTGCTCCCAACCGAAGCTGCAACTGTGATCATGCAACACAGTCACAAGAATACATGTTAGCTACATTTCTGCACAGTTAATGTTTCTTTATGATGCACTCTAACCTTTGTTTAGGTTCAGTTTTCAGTTATATGCTGTGACAGTGCTACAGCGATGCTCTGGTATAGGTTTAGGCACAAAACACACTTATTCAGGGTTTGGAAAACCTGGTTTGGTCACCACAGAAAACACCTGGAGATTTTCTGACTTCCCACGAAAAAAAAAGCTGGTTTTTGTCTCCACAAAAACGTGACTTGCTGCAGCTTTTGGAAGCCACTAATACAGCTTGAATCATCCCCACAGATTCTGAGCTGCGTTCGTCCGTCTTGTAATAATGCCTCCACCTTCTCCTCCACCTGCTGATGTGAAAGTCCACTAATCATCATGTAACGTGTCTGTGATATGCTGCGCTCGGTGTGAGTGTCGACCTCTGATGTGTCTGCGGGGCTGTTAGCCGCTAACCTTCTGTCCTGGTGACTGGACCGGATCATGTCAGGATCCACAGATTTGTTAGTATTCAGTGTCTCTGCTGCAGCAGCTCAGTCGATGTTCATTACACAATTCAACAACAAGAACCAGAACCAGCTGGGTGGAAACCCGGCTCGTGTTCCTCCTTCCTGCACACTGTGTGGAGGAAGTTATCTTCTGCCTGCAGCTCCTTCCAGTCGGCGGTCTGCTTCCAATAAATCAGCCCCTGACGCTCGATGCCTCGCAGCTATTTGAGCATAATGGCGACCCAATGTACATAGCTTCAGTACACAAGTCCCGTCCAAGCCGGAGGAGAGTGATCCACAGCTCTGTGCACACCCCCTTCTCTTCTGTCCACTTGTCTTTAATACTTTAATCTTTGATTTGCATTGTGATTAATCGAGTTGCCTTTTGTCACACAGCTTTGTATTATTTTTGGGCTCTTTGGTACATTCAGAACCAGCACTTTCCAGGAAACCAGAGCGGGAGAGAGACGTATAATTATTCCCTCTGTTTCTTTCATCGTCCTTTCACGCTTCACACATCCTTCTCAGACCATCTGGGTGCTGGCAGGGTACAGCTAACCCTGCTGCCTCTCTCTCCTTATGGCTGACAACTTTACACAGCTACACAACACTCTGCAGTGCGCTGAAGTCACAGACAAATACTACATGGAGGCTGAAAGGATTCAAGCTAACTGTTACAAAACCACCATGAAGCTTTAGAGATTTACAGGATCTGTGCAGAAAATACACACCGAGTCCTGCAGTCTGACAAAAAGACACGATACGGTTGTTGTAGAATATGTAGGAGCGAATGTTTGAAGTCAGAATAGTGACTAAAATACGTTTAGGACTTCGAACAAATGACTTCAGCTAAATATCTGCCTTAACTTCTACAAACAGTTTGCAACAACTTACTCAGGCAGCAGCATTATTTTCAGCATTAAGAGACTCATAATTAATAACAGATTTTTAAGACAGTCGATTCTTGAACTGTGCAGAAATCAAACCACCAAAAATAAAAAAAAATAAGTGAATGTGGGCACAAAAAAATAATGTGAATATATCTTAATATCTAGTGTCTTAATCAAGTTGTTTTTTATAGTCACATCAGAAAAAAACACAACAGGGTGATAAACGTGCAGAATAAGTGTGTAAATGAGTAAATCCTGATATCGTTGCCTGATGGAATAACAATAAAAACACAATAAATTTATGAATCAAGTCTTTTCGGAGTAGTTGTGTAATTTCAGTGACAGAATATGAGCTCGTAATCTTCACACCACAGTTGTGAAAATCTCACTCGGCGTCGTCTTCTTGTATTCAGAGCGAAGTAAAAGTCACTGCTCAGAATCTGTCTCTGGTCAGCGGGTCCCTCAGCTGTCAGCGAGTCACTTCCTCCGCTGCATCGGCGATGACGAGTGTCGGCGGCACCAACTGTCCAGCCGGGCTCGGACTTAAAACAGACGGATGTGTGACTGCGAGGGCTCTGAGTCAGGAGTCTTTCATCCTGTTCAGCGCTCTGTTCGTCCACCAAGTCGCCTTTCGGAGGAATCGATGACCTTCAGCGACTCGATGCTGTCCTCTGATTCTGATTCAAAAAAATTACAGTGATGGGCCTTTAGACGCATCATCAGACGGCATTTTTCACTTTACTGAGTGTTTCTCTGGACTGAACTGAACCGGACTGAGCCAACAAGAGCTAAACAAGGACAGAGCGGGGAGGGATAACGTCAGTGCTGGCAGACGGAGAGAAGACCGCTGTAGTTTAAAACCTCACAAATATCAATCAGTCCTGCCAGTTTCCAGCCTCACTTCAACAAATGATCTGACAGTTAGAAGAGAAAATCAAATATTCTTTAACTAATAACCACTGTGAAACTGTAGAGAGTCTTTTTTTATGTCTTTTTACAGATTAAAAAAAAAAAGATGTTTGTATTAGTGAGTTTTAGAAGTGCTGAGTGGCAGATTTGGTTTTCTTTGGACCGAGCTAGCTGTTTTTAGCTGTAGCCTGAATAATGTCTGGCAAGGTGTCCATTATTATACACGAGTTAATGGACGACGCAGAGTGCATTAACTTCTGACTGTGGACACCTCAGAGAGCATCATCGCACTCACGCTGAAGGAAAAATGTTTTTAAGAGCATCATCATTTCAGTCGTTCAGTACTCCAGGAAACACGACTTCAACCGGAGAGCGGATCAGACTCAGTGTTTTGATATTAGCCAGAGAGCTAACAATGTATAAAATGTTATCTTATTAGCTTGTGTTGGCTAAGCTGGTTAGCGAGCCTGGAATTTACAGAACAAGTGTTTATTTGAGTTGTCAAAAACAAATAAAGGTGAAATTGGTTTTAATTATGGTTCTTCTCGAAGGTTTCTTCTGTTAAAAAGGCAGTTGTTTTTTGTTTTTTTTTTTATGTCTCGTGCTCGCTTATGGGGTCAATGTTGGTCTCTGTGAATACATTAATCAATGAATATGATTTAGACCTGCTCAATTTGGAAAACTTGTTTGATTGTCAGTATTTTATCTCACCTTAACTTTAAGATCAGATCATGAAACCAGATAAACTGTGATCAGATTGGAGATTTTCACCCGCCTCTTCTCACGCGTTTCTTCACCTGCTGCATCATTTACAGTCAATACTCAACATGCAGCAGAGTGATACACTCCTTTAATAATTGATGTTACGTTAGAAATGAGCGGCTCTGAGATCTGAATCTCATCCTGAAGCTTCAGAACTGCTGAGACAAGAAAGAAAGTAGAGAAAATGAGAAGCGAGGCCATAAATTAAAGAGCAGACTCCTCCCTCCTCACTTCTAATAGTTTTTAAAATCCTGTAATGAAACCTGTTCAAAACTTCAAACAGAGTCGCCTCGTCGCTGCCTCTCTGTCGTTTAAGGTGGTTTTCATCTCCTCAGTCTGTTGGCACATGAACTCCCACTCCACACTGAGGGATTATGGGTTTTTTTGGCAGAGCGCGGCGCGGGAGCATCATGCAGGAAAATGCTATTATGTAAAATGTGAAGCTTACTCTGCACTCTGGTACAGTTTGTGCCTGACTCTCAGCATCCACACACACACACACACACACTCTGCATGAACTGATATCTGCAGGGTTTTAAAACTCACAGAAACATTTTGTTCGTCTCTGCTGGAGTGAAACTGTTATCTGATCGACCCGCAACCTCATTACGACCTTCAGGGTGCCGATATTTTGAGACTCCAAGCTTTCAGATGCTAAAGTTTAACTTCGTTATCAAGTTAAACATCTCATAGTTTTAAACTTTTTGTCTGTAAGCTGTGAAATCATCACAAAACAAGGACATCCTTGATGGTTTTCAGAAGGGGCCGGCTTCAGATTGAGGTGTCGGATATCAGACGGAGAGGAGACGAAAATAGGCTGCAAGTATTGACTCGAAAATCTGATACCAAGGCCTGCTGAGCACAGTGAAAGTCACTTATTTCAGGCTTTATCAAACACAGAAGGATAACAGATCCCTTTATGTCTCTTCTGGACAATTAAAGTAATATTCCTGTTCCTGTAGAAACAAGTACAAGATCGTATCCATAACTTCACTGCCAGGTGGCTGGAGGTGGAGCTGTGTTGGAGAAATTCAGATATTTGTATCGTGTTGTTTTGTTGTGGATGAGTTCAGTTGCTTTTTCTTGCTCAGCGTCCGCAGCGTGTTGAGCTAATATATACTGTTAAATGCTCATTAGAAGTCATGCAGGTTTTAGCTCCTTCCTAAATGGCTTCACTTGTCGGACCAGGAAGCTCTGTCCATGTTTTATACACTCTGATTGTCTTCTGGCTGCTAACGCTCATGGGAAGTGTAGTTTTGTTTTTCGTCTTTATTGTTTGTAGTGATTGGTAGGTGTGGTATCGAGGTCCCACCCATCTTAAGCTGTCAATCATGATGTTTGTGTATTCTTTAGGGACTCACTGTGTTGGTGGATGAATTATGGTGAATTCTGGTGAAAAACAACAGTTTCTCTGACATTTCTGCTTTACTTGGCTGAAATGTTTCAGCTGCCACTGTCTCTATATTTGTCCTTCTTTCCACCAGTTTTTTTTTTTTTTTGGATCCTGGCTGAAAGGATTTGGTCCTTGAAACACGCCGAACACTGATGATACTTTCAGCCACGTAACATAGAGGAAAGAAAACTGTCCACTAACATGTGCATCACTGGTTGTGTCAGGAGGAAAAACATCCTAACGAGTATTTTTCAGAAATAGCATTGTCGTTTTCTCGCCTATGTCTCATCTCTTCAAATATCACCTCACCTTTCCCCCCCCACTGATTCCCTCCTGCCACATTTTTCTCCCTATGTTGAAGTGAAAAACCATCTGCCTGAGCTCTAATTTCTCTTATTTCTGCACCGACACCTCTTCACTCCCACATAACCACTCAGATATCACGAGAACAGAGGCGTTGCTCAGCAGCCCTGCTTCTGTTCAAACCACCTGAATGGTTGTTTTCCATCTACAGTGAAAAATCAGGAAAATCTGAATCTTATTCTGCAGGATGATCAGAGCATCAGAGAAATGGTTCACATTTAAATGTAGATGTAAATAATAGAGAAGGTGACGGAGCAGCAGCAGCATCTGTGACAGATGCCTCAGAATAGAAGCTATAGATATCCAGCGCAGGCTAAAAATAACCCCGCAGCAGGACGGTACCTGTAATTGAAAATGGATGTGGTGGAGCAGAACAGAACAGAACAGAACAGAACAGAGTCCTTTTGTGTGTCTGTTTCTGAAGAGGTCCGGTGGGACAGAAACAGGGAGGGAGAAGGTTATAGATAAAGGCAGCAGAGTGGTCGGACTCACAGATTATATGATCAGACGTATCGTTCATTTCCTTTGGTCTGAATCTCAAATTGGTTCTGATCAGTCGGCTGCGCCTGTCTTCTCTACAGTGGCCACCATTGTTGTCCTCTTTGGTTCTGCCCTGTGGTCCGGATCGGATCAGTGGCGAAAGGTTTTCAGCTGAACTTGCTGCAGAAGTAGTTTGAGATATGGAAGTCTGTCAGATTCAATAGAAAATGTAAGGAGGCTGTTTTTAACGTCACCTTCCGTAGATTGATGAGTTTACACGACAGCTGCGTCCATGTTTTATGCATCAAGAAGTCGCTCGATAAGACATCAGCCCAGTCGTCATTAGTTTTCACTTCTCTGTTCAAGCATGAAGAGCTGCTGCTTATCAGATGTCAACACGAGTTCTTCTCATAAACCCGCGAGTTGGTCCACTTTATATTCCCCCTCCTACTGAACCTGCAGCTCAGCGTCTCTACTCGCTGCCACAGGAGTTGGAATCGATGTCGTTCTCACCAGGACACATGAAGCCACCTGAAGGAGAAAAAAAAAAAAAACGACAGTGCAGAGCTCAGATAAATCTCAAACGGGTCCGGGGTGACGGGCAGGTAAACAGAGCATCAGGCTGCCACACTTCACTCTATTTCTGTCAGACTCCCACTGAGAGCCAGAGGTGCAAAGTTAGAACAGTCTGCTGTGAGTCTGTGACACAGAGACGGGATGGAAATATACCGTGTGAGAAGTGGAACTTCATTTTCCTTTTGCTTTCCAGAAATATATCACAATATATCATAACAAAATTAATATGTTAAAATACCTTTAAGTTTTAAGAACCAGCTGAACAGTTGGTCAGCTCCAGCGCTGCACCACAATGTGCAAAACTACATTTTTAGATTTTACTTTCAGCAACAATTGTCGGTGTGTTTACTGCTACAGGTACAGGTGAGAAGATCCAGACTCAGCAAACTGAACTGAAGCAATCTAATGTTTGGATAGAAACTGGTATTTAGATATTTTACATATGTCACATTAAGGAGTAGAAATCTTTGGAGAAACTTGTTTCTTTGGTCTAAATTACGTTCTGGGTTTTTGCAGCACTGAACATTTATGGTTTAAAAAACAAACCCTGCAGCTTGTTTTGTTCTTCGTCACATTAGCATGAAGCTGCAGCAGATCAAAACAGACGGGTCATGGACAGAGTCCGGCCTGCAGTAACGACTGTCAGCGGACTAATTCACCTCAGTTTTTACGGCTCTCCAGACTGCGGTAGATTCGCTGACAGCAACGAGCTCAAAGAACCTTTTAACTCTTTGAAAAGAAGTTCAGGCAGGAAAAGTTCCAGGTTCCTTCGTGTGGAGACAAACACTTTAATTAAAAGTAACATTACCACTGTGGAAAACCAGTTTAAAGTACAGTAAAATACTGTAAGTGTTAGCAGAAAACATGCTCAGAAATAACACTGTGTAGTACATTATATTTGTCAGATAAATCATCAGATTATTGTAATGATGCATGAACATCTTGGCAGCATTTGTAAACAGCTGTATGGAGGAGGTAGGTCAGTAGGGAGATTTAGAAATCCAGTATCTTATACGACACATGCAAAACACAAATGCAAACATATGATGAAAGAGTATTAAAGAAATAAATGTACATGAGAATTTCAGAGTATGAACAGGATATAAGTATAAGAAACACAACTGATATGCAATTTTTGGAGCTGATCCATAAAAATATCTAATTTCAACACATTTAATAGTTTAGCATCTTTCTCTGTAATGTATTTTTTAAAACCAAAACACTTACATATCAGCCAGTATCGCCAGCATATAAACTGACACCATATATCTGTCATAAACCAGTACCGGCTGATAATACCGGCCTGGTTGAGCTCTATACTATTTATTTTTTATGTTTCACATTGCTGCCATCTGCCAAAAGATACAGCAGTATCTGCTGCTGTACCAACAGACTGTGAAGCAGCTTCTTTCATTGAGATCCTCCAGGATCACCCATAAAGAATGAGTTTTCTTGTTGAGCATAAAAAGAACTACAATTTGAATTTCATTCCTACAACACTGTGTTGAAAAATGACCAACAGATGAAGTATTAGAGGTGAAAAGTGGCGTGACATGGAAATCAGCAGTGCTGGTCCTGGAGTCGGGGCTGTGGCTGTCAGTGGTTTTGTTGCGAGCAGCCTGAAGGCGCAGAGCATTAATCTAATTATCGGAGTGGAATCACAGATTGGAGGGATTAGCAGACAGCAGCTCTCTGCTAAAGCAGCTGATTTGAAGATGTCTGTTAATCTCGCTCGTCTGGCAGCTCATTACTTTTATAAGTTGACGTTTTCGCTTCCAGTCAGCAAAAGTAATCCCCGTGTTTTTATGCGCGAGATAACGTCGGCAGTGATGAAACGCTCTGGCACAGCAGGGTGAAGGCAGCGGTGAACCTTCGCCTTGCTCAGGGGCACTTCAGCTGAAGGACAAACGCTGCGTGGGGGACACAGCTGCCACGTAATGTCATTTTATCTTCATCCTTTCATTTGATTCTGTAATGGCTCAATTTTGCCCTGAGGGATAAATAACGCTCAAACGAGTCAGTGAAAGTTATCGATTGGATCAGAGAGGGTGGAGGTAGAGAGAGGTGGAGGAGGACAGGAAGAGAGAGCGAGCTGCAGCTAATGAAAGCTTTTCTGTGGATGCATCGCACGTTATCGTCCTACTGGACACTCTCAGCAGCAGAGGATTCACAGATCTGATACTGACAAACACGTTTAGTCTATTTACTTATTCTTTCATCTGCATATCAAGGTTTTGTCAATTAAATCTGTCGTTATTTAGGGCTGCAAGTAACGATTATCTTCATGACTGATCAATCAGCTTCCTTTTGTTCAACCAACAGTCCAAAACAGAAAGACTCCATCAGCCGTCATGGGTTTTGTACAAAAAGGGAAATAGTTGATTTGTTTGGGAATATTTTCTGCAGTGGGTTATATGGGTCAGCAGGACAGTATATGTGAGACTGAGTCAAAATAAACACAATATAATACAGACGGACTAAAATTGGCACTTTATGTTTCTGGAGATCATGGATAAGTTCAAATCTGTACGTGTCATATGTACCATTTCTACAGTATATCAGTCAGGAGGTGGAGGAGATGGTGTTCAGATGGTGTTTCAACATTTGTAAGAGTGAAACCAGTGGATATTTTTAACGCAACGCCAGGACATTTTTCTTCCAGCCATGTTTATCCTGACAAAACTTGGCATTTGAAGCACAAAATGTCTTCCAAACTCTAAGAGGTTTTTGGTCCCAAACCTCACCAGACATATAGCACGGCGTCTTCACAACAATGAAACTGAACCTAAAGAAATTGCCAACATTAATTCTGCTGATTAGTTTGATAAAGAAAATCTGAAGACTCATCCTCTATGAAGCAGATTAACACAGTCGGCTGTGTGAACCTTCCTTTAGGGGATCTGAAAGGTGGAAAGTGTTTAATAGGTCAGAAACACACCTCAGAGCCAGAATCCATTTAATGCCTTATAAGAGATTAATGGAATTCTGAACTATATTCTGAAGCAATGAGCAGCCAATAAAGGCAAAGTAAAATTGGGGTAATGTGTTCTCTTACTTTTAAAAAGCCTTGCAGCTACATTTTGGACCAACCGAAGTCGATTTAATGCTGAATATAGAGAGGCGAGAAAATTTCTCCACCACAGAAATGATTCAATTTCTCACAAATGATTAAAATATAGCTGAAATAGTCTCAGTACTTAGCTGACAAACTTCACGTTTAAATAAAAAGAATGACCCCAATTCCTGGGGGCATTGAGGCCATAGTTATCATTAATTTACTGACATGAAAATGTAAATAATGTTGGTATTAAGTGTTGGTCAGCAGCAGTCAGCTCTGTGTGAGATCACTTAAACATACAGAGCAGCATGTGCTGTGTGTTTATGGGGGAAGGGTGTGATTTGTGGTTTCTGTGTGTAATCTGTGTGTGTGTGTGTGTTGTATGTCACGCTTGAGGAGCTTTTCGATTGAGTCAGCATGACACATTTATGAATAAAAGGCTGGGAATTGGAGTGACTGAGTAGAACAGGAGAGGGCCAGATCTATCCATCCATCTCCTCCCTGCTCTGCCAGGAGACAAACCTATTAACCCGTCAGCTCTAATTCAGGCTGCCGTGATGCTTTACACCAAACCACAACATCACGTTGTATATTTCATGGAGCCGAGCAGCGTTTGGCTTCAACAAACAGATTCAGGAGAGGAAAAGACAACAGGAAACCAACAAAACAAAACAGAAACGGTCCAAATCAAACTCTCCGGCCGGCAGCAGCTCAGCGTGACGACGCCGAGCTCTCCGACCGTCTTATCGCTCTGCTCCAGACCTCCGAGATCTGTTCGATCGGAGAGCGTTTGATGCTCGCTGCTGCAGAAACACCAACATGTGCTCTTCACTGTCAGCAGGGTCAGAGCTCAGAGAAGTAGGCCAGGAGAAACCCTGCAGCCTGATGCTTTCTGCTGCCGCTCACACTGATGTTCACACTGCTGTCTCTACTGCTGTCCATCCTGCTGTCCATCCTGCTGTCTCTACTGCTGTCTCTACTGCTGTCCATCCTGCTGTCTCTAGTGCTGTCCATCCTGCTGTCTCTAGTGCTGTCCATCCTGCTGTCTCTACTGCTGTCCATCCTGCTGTCTCTACTGCTGTCCATCCTGCTGTCTCTAGTGCTGTCCATCCTGCTGTCTCTGCTGCTGTCCATCCTGCTGTCTCTACTGTGGTCCATCCTGCTGTCTCTGCTGCTGTCTCTACTGCTGTCCATCCTTCTGTCTCTGCTACTGTCTCTACTGCTGTCCATCCTTCTGTCTCTGCTACTGTCTCTACTGCTGTCCATCCTGCTGTCTCTACTGCTGTCCATCCTGTTGTCTCTGCTGCTGTCTCTACTGCTGTCCTTCCTGATGTTTCTACTGCTGTCCCTACTGCTGTCCATCCTGCTGTCTCTACTGCTCTCTCTACTTCTGTCTCTACTGCTGTCCATCCTGCTGTTCTACTGCTGTCTCTACTGCTGTCCATCCTGCTGTCTCTGCTGCTGTCTCTACTGCTGTCCTTCCTGATGTTTCTACTGCTGTCCCTACTGCTTTTACTGCTGTTTCTAACGTTTGGAGGCAGCCCACACAAATGAAACAAATGCAGTATGTTCTATGTATACAGTTGCAGGTATTATGATACTAATCATCAAAACATAAAGCAGATAAAATCACAAAGATAAACATCAAATAATTATCATACATGACAGCACACTGTGCATTAAATCCATCAGTGCTCATCAAACGTACTTTGATTCCCACTGATGGAAAACATTATCTTTATCACCTTTACAGTAACATACCAGGCCCGTGAAATCACATCTGTACAGCTGGAAACACATCTGGGAAATTCAAGATATCCTTAAAACTGCACAAGAGAAGCAAAAGAGAAGCGTGTGAGAGAGAGAGAGGAAGAGAGGATCTATTCTCAGCCTCCAGACGGACCTACAAACACAAGAAATATGCAGTTTTTTAATATTACCCTTACAAATCACTCAGGCTATTATTGAGCTAAAATCCAAGCTATGTTCACAGGCAGCTATTTATAGCAGCAGGAGAAGGCAGTGGGAGTCTTGAAGGAGAAAGCTACCGTTTCACCACCATGTAGAACTGTGCATTGGTTTCCATGATGTTTTTTTAGTTTGTTGGTGTAAAATGTTTTTTTTCCAGTCAACATCTGGAGGAGAGGAGTGAACATGTTGGCTGCAGAACAACTTGTACAGGTATTTGTTTTCAAAACTACAACAACCACTTCGCACCAACATGTCGTCATTTTGCAACAAGAATTTCACAGTTGAAGAGCTTTTGGCTGATAAACAATTGAGAATGTGCGTGCAGCCAACAGGCGACAAGAAGAATTGATTCACGCTCTTGACAGTTTATAAACAGACACTTTTCACAGTTAGAAATAAAGTTAGTGAGTATTTAAAATTGGTCTTTCATTAAAAATACTCAGTGGTTTTCTTCTTTCAAGTGCTGAGATGTCGTATTGAACCATGATTTCTCTCTCGTCTCTGTCGAACATTTGGCCTCTGTTTGTGATTCCAGTCTTTTCCTGACGAGTCATAACAAAGTGACTGGTTTTCATCCAAAGCCATCAGTGTCCATGACCTTAAAAACAACTGTTCTGTAAACTGTGACGTGCAGTTTCTCCTCGATAACCTCGGCTGCATCCACCTCATCTCCTCGTTTCAGCGGAGTTGCATCAGCGTGTAAACTAACAGAAAACAGCTGCAGTGGTCGGAAAGCTCAGATAATCCCCTCTGGAGGAAACAAGATCTCTTAGACAACTTTACTTTTGTTACCGAAGCTTTGGGAGCTTGTTTTTTCATAGACAGGAAGCAGGGCTGCAGACCTGATGTTATTACGTGTTCATTTAAGCCCGACATTATTTTAAATGTCCCTCACACTGCGTGACCTCGCCGTAATACTTTTAAACACCGCAGCTCTGGATGCACTTTATCTTCTTAAGCGATGCTTTTATCTGACATAAATGTGACTCCGTGATTACACTCAGAGTGGTTTTCCATTAGTTTTTTCTCGTGGTTTAAGATAAATTCTCTCACCTTAAGTGACGTTAGAGTTCATGGAAAGTTTTCTCATCAGGTAAACGATGTCTTGGTAAACTGTTTCACACACACACGAGGACGAGTGTTACAGATTTTATTCTCTTTCAACACAAACACTGATATCACTGCTGCCACTACTTTTACCTCCACAGTACAACTCCTGTGGTTAAGCTTTCTTTGTGTGCTACAGTACAACTAACTGCACTCTACTTGTACTACAACAGCTGCTTATTATACTGCTGTGACTCTACTAACACTGCTGACGCTGCAGTACTAGTTACTGTTACTACTCATCACCACCACCAGATGGTCAAGGTCAAAAATCTGTAAAGTATGACTAAAATTTGTCATAAGTGAATGGTTCTTAGGATATTCCAATAGTATCTCCATGTATTTATTTTTGTCAGTCAAGCCTTTTAAACATCAGCACTTTTCTAGCTTAACATTATTTCTCAGTGTGCAGTGATTTAAATTAAAAGAAAACATTTATCTGCACTGTGTTTCCTGTTTACTGCACACAGTGTGATAAGAAATTCACTTTGCACCTAAATTACATGCTGTGGCGACGTCAGTCTGGAGCCCTGATTAAAGTAGATTTAGCAGAATAGAGTAAAAGTCACTTGGTGATGAGTCATGATCCGTTATGATTTACATCACGGTTTGACAGTTTGTTGGTCGATCGGTGAGATAATGATAGTTCGTCCTGTTGTCTTCCACTCCCGTGTCTCTGACCTGTGGACTGACACTTCTGGCTCTGAGCTCATTTAGATCCGTTCATACTCGTAGTGTTTCAACGTTAACAAGCTTTAAACACACAGATGAAGAGATGACCTCTGTGGCAGCGACACGCCGCTAACTGAACTGCTCTGGAGAGGAAGTGCTGACGAACAGAAACATTCATTTAAACACTTTAAACAGAGCGTTGTTGATTATGTGACAGCACACATGATGTTAGCATGGCTGTAACATACAGCCACATTAGCCTCTCCTGACATCTTTTATAATACGTGGTGGTCACACATGTCTGTATGTAGCCACACATCCACTCTTTTGTTGCATTTATAAACCATGCTGGCAGCGAGGAGCAGAATCAGAGGGTGAACTCGCTCTCTGACGGCAGAAACGCTGCAGCATTGACCTGCTGCGATAAAAAATTGATTAGATAGCGACAGAGAGAGCCACTCAGCTTGAATATTTAATTGTTATGACGCTGCAAATGACAGGGAACGGTCTCAGAAAGGAAAAGGAAAACCAACAGTCGACGTATTGACTTCATGTTCGAGCGCTGAAGCAGATGATGCAGGATCCCGTCAGGTTGGACTCTGGCCAGCAGCTGCCCGTTCCTCTTCCTCGCTGTCAACAGTCACAGACGTAAAGAAAGAAAACAAACAGGATCCGACCCTCTGTCCACTGTAAGAACAGAGAGCCGCCATCTGTCTGCAGGGAAAACAGCATGTTGGGACCCCATGTGGCGTCCTGGCATGGAGCACCGCCACTCTGTCTGATGACAGCCTCCAATCTACAATAGGACTAAAATACTTATTTTTCTATTATGTGGTGACGCTGTGGGGCCGCGATCAGAGAGATCCATCAGTCTTATTGACGACACCACAGGTGAAGCTCTGAGATCTGAGTCCTCTTTCAGACTAGTGGGAAGAAAACATCCAGAATACACATTAAGGTCTTAATTTAAGTTCACAGTTCTGTTTGAACTGTGAATGTAAATTAAAGTTAGTGTAAGTTAAATGTTAAATGCTCCTGTTGCTCTCAGGGGATTTTTGAGGTCATTAAAATGTATTTTTATGACCAGGTGCCTGATATTTCCTGATAAAACATGTTCAATGTCCATTTTCACTGATATTGATATTCAGTTTGAACTTGGACCGCGTAAGATGATGATGATGTGTTTTTCCAGCTAATACAGGCAGTTACAGGTCGTCTGCAGCTTATGAAATAAAAAGATAAATAATTCAGTGTGTCCAGCCTTTTATAGATCAATGACAGAAGCACTTACAGAGCTTCTGACTGCTTGCAGGGAAAAAATCCAAATGGTTCAGCAGCAGCTTTGGATTTTCTTTGGGCTGGACAGAGGTCGAGGTCTCAGGATGATTTTAATATTTGTGTTAATGTAAAGAATCAGCTAGGTGTCATGATGATGTCCATCACCTGCAGCGTCTCTCTTTAAATCCAGGAACAGATGGAAGTCCTGTATCCTGCTCTGCCTCCTGCAGCCCCTCCCTCCATCACCTCTCTCCTTGTATCTGTGTCTGCAGACGTGATATCCCAGCAGGCCGCGGTATTTCTGACTCAGTCTTTGTGCTCCAGCTAAAAACATCTCGACACACATTCTCCTTTTTCTGGTCACTGCCTCTCCCTGCTCTAATCTACTGTACTCTGCCCTGCCGGGGGAATAACCAGGGTTTTCCCTCCCTTCAGCACAGATGAATTATTCCTTCAGCCCTCTGCTAGCAGCTGAAGCTAACACCTCCCTATCAGAGATGCTAATGTTCTGATTTGATCCGTGGGCGTAGCTCGGTTTTCCGTCCTCGTACGACGGAGGCGACACGGTGAAACACCTCTGACAATGATCAGACGGGTTGTCAGAAGGCAGCTGGCCCTGAGTCTGTCCACACTGGCACATTGGGTCCACATATGGCGGCTCAGACGTGTGAATGGATGTGGCTGTGAATGCTGAACAGCATGCTGATGAAATGGAGCATGTTGATCCTCCTGGATGAGGTTGAAAACACACCGAGGCAAACACAGTCTGGTGGAGGGACTCGTAGCAACAGGTTAGCTGGAGGCTTCAGGTGTGTTCACACATGCAGGAGGAAATAATCAATGCATCGTCAAATTGTCAAGGATTTTGATTAGTGTTTACGAAAGCGCACCACTACCCGAGCTAACAAGCTAACAGCATCGACAATTAGCAGCAGTTAGCGGTTACCCAATGAGAGTGGCGCAAGTACGTCCGCCATGTTGGATATCTCCACACGGCAACACGACTTGGACAAACCGATACCTGCAACACTGATGACATCACATCCCCCTCAGCTTCACTGTGTGTAACGCTAATTAGCATTGTTAGCATTCAGTGTGTCTGAGAAAACCGAGGTGCTGCTGCAGGACGTACAGACGTCCATGTCGTCCACATGAGGATAAACAGACACACGATGAACTCTCCAGGATGAAGCTGTGAGAAACATGTGACTCTGGTGTAACTTCAGTGAAGACGTGATGCTGTGATGCAGTTTGGAATCTTTTTATTTCTCACCAGGGTAATAACTTCGTTTAGGCTTCCAGTGAGAACGAAGCAGAACGAAGGCTGATTTAAGACAGATATTGTAATCTTTGAGCGGTTCCTCCCACTCAGCACGCCGCTCTCTCGCTAAACGATCCACCCACATTTACTCTGGGAGTCAGTGCAGCTTATTTCCACGTCTCCTTTAGGACCGTGCCAGCGCCGCTGCTTTATTATTGAAGTGCACAATAATGCCTCTTTGGCTGCTCGTCAAAGGAGAGTCAGAATTAAATCAGAGTCGCTGTGATGACTGTGTGCTTCTCAGAAAAGCAGAATCATCTCGTCTCTCTCTCAGGACGGCGTCGTTTCTCTCCACATCATCATTTCTCTCTCATGTTGCTGTGTGTTAACGGAGCTGCTCACGGTTCAGTTACCTGCCAGCTGGTTCTGGGGTCGAGATATTCATTAATTGCACTGAAATGACTCTTTACATCTCTGCAACCCAAACATTTAATTAGATTTGTGAAATGTGTTATTAGAAAGATGATCAAATTTCAGCCTGAAGAGCTGATTTTTAATTAAAGTCAGAACACGAGATGGTGGAGATTCAGCCTCCTGCCAAAGTGACGATGTTTCTTTTGTCCGACCAACAGACGGAAACCCAAAGAATTTACTGTCAGATGTGACAAAGAAAAGCAACAAATCTTCACAGTGAAGAAGCTGAAACCAACACATGTTCAGTGTTTCTGCTGATTAAAAGTCTGCAGCTCGTTTTCTCTGGACCGACTGCTCGCTGCAGCTCCGGTACTGCTCCCCGCTCAGCCTCCTGTACTGCAGCTTCCTTCAGGCTCTTGCTGAATTAATAAAAACCTGCTGGTTCTCTGTAAAAGATGCCAACTGGACTTAACGCTGACTGAGTCTCTGTTTGTCCTCCAGAACAATCGTTAGCGGTCGATGAGAGAACAGAACCGACCAGCGCTGCTTCTTCAAACCTCGTATCATTCATTCATCTTGTAATTAATCATCCGTCACGGGCTTTTTAATTAATCTGGTGGTTTGGATGTTGGATTTCTGTCTGTCCAGTTTGTAATTCATTCATTTGTTTTATCTTTTTGCTTGAATTTGCTGTGAGCTGATTACTTTTTCCTTTTAGTTAGCAGTAGCTGACACAGCTTCAGAACATCACACTGTACTTTAGCATTTAGCATTTAGCTTAAACCAGCGATGGAATGTAACTAAGTACCTGAAAATAGTTGTTTTTAGCAGCTGTTGGATAAAAAGAACAACAACAAACCAACTGATAATCAGAAAAATGTAGAATATTGGATCCAACAGTCGATCCACAGCAAGAATAACACATACACACTAATATATCTATACTTTACTTTTATCATACATTTATTTTTGATGATTAAGTATGTTAATCAATTTCATATCTTACTTTTACTCGAGTACTCTTCATACGAGTGTGTTTCACCTTCAACAAAGTAATATCTCAACACGATATCTTTACTTTTTCTGCAGTGTGACTTTGTTAAAACTCTGCGTGTTTCCTCTTCAACCGGCACGACGACCACAACCAAAAACATACTTTTACTCACATGAGAGTTCCTCCTACAGCACTTCAGATAAACATCTGATGATTGTGAGACCAGAAATGATGATAATTTAGTCAGAATTACAGCAAAGATCTGACTGTTTTCTGACCAGACTTCATTATAAATTCAGGAGATTTAAGAATATTGTGGAAGTTTCATGTTCACTGTCTTGTTTCTCAAGTTGCTCAAGAAAAGAGTGAAAGTTAAACTGATAAGTTTTTACACGTCTTTGTAGAGTTTCTGTTTTTGTTATTAACTCTTCCTTCTCTCTTCTCTTCCATGTTTGGATCTCTTCCCGTGACGCCGTCTGATCCTATCAGGTAAGAAACTGTTTTAATTTTGACAAAAACACTGAGAGTCGTCCGAGTGTGTGTTGGGGCGGAGCCGAGCCGAACCTTATCGCAGCTGCAGATTAAATCTGAGGGTGTTTGAAGTTCGCTGAGTTCCAGTGAAAGCTGAGGGTGTGGAGCAGTTTGGGAATGTTTGGACGGAAAAGACGTCGCTCGTGCTTCTGCTGGACGACAGGGAAATGTTACAGAGCTGAATTATTCTGAGGCGAACACAGAAGATTTCAGTCTGAGCTGATGAATGAAATAATCTGGGAATAGAAGAGAAGAAGAAGAAAGTGTGCAGAGCATCTTTATTGAAGCTGATAAGACTGAAGCTTCAGATCTCATGTTCAGGCTGTGAACGTTAATTATCTGTCGTCAGACTTGTTGTGTTTCTGCTTCGTCTGCAAACATTTGCCGAGTGCAGATCTCAAGTTATTTATAACTTCTGTTTGTGTTGTAATGTTGAAGCTTGACGTGGTGACAGGCTGCAGAGAGCTGTGATTGGTCAGCTTCTGTCGGCACAACGCTTGATGTTTGTCTGGTCTTTGAAAGCAGCAGCACAGATGCATGCTGGGATGTTTTCCTCGTCGTGAGCGATGGTTGAGACTTTGACCTTTTAATGAACAGTGTCAGACATGTTTCTCTTGCACACCTGAACTTTACCTCTCCATGAGTCCGGCAGCTCTCTGGTTTTTCCTCTTTGTGTCCGTCCTGCAGCGCTGGTTATTAAACTGTTCACCGCGATCGACCGGAAGACGAACGTCCAGCCGGTTCTGTGGCTTTAGAAGCAGCAGGAGTGTCTATTATCTCTGTGAGGAGCTGGTGCTTAAAGGTCCAGTCCGCGGCTCTGCCGGAGGCACCGAGAGACACATTTATAATCGGATCAAGGAGCGACTAAAGAACAGCTGCAGGAACAAAACAGACACACAGAGCCAAAGCAAATACATTTCAAACAGCTTCATTCATCATCACTTCATCTGGTTATTATTTATTTTATTAAATGTGGGTCTATGTAATGTCCATCATCATTTTAAGATAATTTAAATGGCTTGTTTAGCCCAAATACAGTGTACAGTAATGTGAATGAGAGAAAAGCAACAAATCACCACTTTTAAACCAGATTATCTGAATGTTTGTTGTCAGCATTTCACTTCTCAGGGCCGTGAGTCTGAAAACAAGACAGATTATCCACCTGTCACATCTCGACCATGAGGCCGGTTGTTTTCTTTGCAGATTAAGTTCTGGTCGAGCCAATCGTGTTAAATACTCCTCCTCCTCCTCTTCTTCGTTGGTTTTACCAGCAGAAAACTTTACACTGATGTAAACTGCTGATGCCAGATCTGATGTATGAATTCAGATTATATTTTCCTGTTTTGTTTTCTTTTGTTTTTTTTTACAGTTTTAGAGGAAGAAATCATAATTGTACTTTGCTACACATGTCCAACAACGGCTCTGATTTGAGGGAAACGTCTACAAGTTTAAACACAACAAATATTAATATTAAAACTGTGGATTATTAAATCATCCACCTCTGGAAAATCCACAAGACTGTGATATTATTTGTAATCTTTTTGCTGTCAGTTATTGGTATCGATTGAAACAAGATCAGGTTGTGCATCAATAATAAACATTAATAAAAGCATCATAAACAAGTTATTGTTCAATTATAAGACTTTTATAATAAACTTAACAGTTCAGGAGCTTAATGATGTTAATTGAAGCTGTATGAGCATCACAAACACTTTTACTAAGCTGAACCCTCGTGAAACATTCACAAAGCTTTTTTTGTAGCTTTATTAAGATCAATATGTTTAGATTCTGTAAACAAAAATGCAGTTTAATTGTATCAGATGTAAAAAGAGAAGATACTAAAGAAACACAAGTGATATTAACAGTTGGCTTTTAAAAGAAGTTTAAAAGAAGAAAACTACGACATATAAAATGATTTATCTTTTCTCATCAATATTCCTGATACGTTTCATCCGTCAGCGTCTCATGATGGACTTTAAATGTATTTTACAGCTCAGCGTTTGTCCGGCAGGTTTCTTTAATCGGATGACGGAGGAGGCGCAGATGTCCTGTGTTGTTTGTCTCCTCCAGTACCGGCCGTTTAAGTCGAGCCATAAACAAAGTTAACTGAGTTAAAAGGCAGACCGGCATCGACAGAACCGATCAATAACCTGCACTCAGCCGCAGAGGGAGGGAGGGAGATGGAGATAATGTCGACATGTCGTGTTTTAATATTTGCGGATTTCAGCGGCTCAGAGGAGGAAACAGATTTTATTTTCCTTCTTGTGTTGCAGCTGACATGATGGGAGATGAGTGGTTGAGGTTAGAGAGGAAGGAAGTGTTGATGCGTTAAAGGAAGAAGAAGAAAAAAAGGAAATAAAGAGTAAGGAAGCAACATAAAGGAAGTAAGAAAGGGTGGAGACAGGTTCAGTGATGAAAGTCAGGACACGAGGAGTGATGGAGGAGGAAACAGCATGAAAGCTCTCCACCTGAACAAAAAAAGCTTTTAAGTCCAGCCGGGGGTCTCGTCTGTCTCTGTGTCTGGTCCGGTCCAGAACAGAGGAAATGGACTCCCAGCACCAGCGGCAGGTCTCAGCCAACATCACTGCACAAAAACACCGGCAGCCTCGTTTCATTCATCCCTCCGTCTGCGTCAGAGAAAACTGGGCTGCAGCGGAGTCCGGCCGAGAGAAAGAAAAGGTTCACACGGAGCCGCAAAGTTCAGGTTTCTACTCCTCTGCTGGGAAACAACAAAACTACTGGACGAAGACAACCTTTGCTTTTCTTCTGTACGTCTACTGGGGCACAAAAATACGAATCTGACCTTAAAAACAACACCGGAGGAACGAGGAGCCGACGTCCACCTCAGCAACAACCACATTTCACTGAAGCATCATCAGAGAAAGCAGCGTATAGGTTGAACATGAAAGCAGCGACATCTATCAGCTGTAGCTCACAGATACAAATAAAGTATTGATCCTGTTTGAATTGTGTCATGAATCACACACGTGATGTTTGTCAGTTTAATAAAGTCTCAGTTTGCTGTAATTAAAGTAAGAAAAACGACTTTCGTATTGCTCAACACGCATCAACACGGAGCTAAAGTCACAATAAATCTGCACGTCTTTCTGTGAGAGGAGAGCTGGTTCTGGATCAGTTCTGAGAGCTGCTGACACACAGGAGCAGCTCTACTGTGATTAAGTCATGTGTGTGATTGATGACGCAGCTCAGACAGGATCAATACTTCAGGAAGGTTTACCCTGAGGAGGTGTGACTGCAGCTCGTCAGTAAAAGGATGGAGGTGTGAAAGCAGACGTCAGTGTGGAGTTCTCTTAAGATCTAACACAGCAAAGTTACGTCACATATGTGATGTATGACGATGATATGACACTATTTCTGACAGGTCATCAGTGTGTTCTCTCCATCGATCCACTCGTGGCCCGCACCCCGGTACAGAGAGGGCAGAGTCTGGTACCGGCAGCTTGTGAGAAGTGCTGGTATGCAAGAATAAGTCGCTGTACGTTGGAGAGTAAACTGTAAACGTGCCGGTGCTGTGCTGCGTCCTAACAGAACTGATTACTGAACAGGTTGAAAACAGCACGACACGGCGAGTTTATCGGACCTTTGTCACTCAGTCGCTGTTCAGATGTGTTAAAGAGAAACTTTGGTTGTGAAGTGTCGGACCTGCTGGGTGAAATGAGTGAACAATGAGTCATCGTCACGAGGCTCTCAATCAATATCTGCTAAAGATTTATTAGTTATTTTATAACTGCGTCCCTCTGTCCTCTGTTTCTGCTCTGCAAAAGATATTTTAATAATAACTGAGCACACTGGGAGATGTGTAGGTGGAGGGAGAGTGACTGAACAATAGCTACCAAACCTGCTACTTAAATGTTAAATCCCTAAATTAGAATAATTGGTGTTTAAAAGCCCATTTTGAATATATTTGAATGACAGTATACATCAAAAGACTTTGAACCGGGCGACACATTCGCTCCGAGAGGGGAAATAAATGAGCAGGAGCGAGAAGCAAATGTTGCTCCACTAAGTATTCACCCTCAGAATGAGATGCTGCCATGTTTTACTGAAACAGCAGGTGGTCTCGTATCTTCCTGTGAACCTCCTGAAGGGGTTTTCACTTCCATCGCTGGCTGCTGTCCTCGCTGCTCGCGGCTCGTGTGGACATTTACTATCAGCCGCGATTTTAATAACCGTCGTTTTCTTTCTCTGCATCTGTGAGAGAAACATGACGCTGCAGGAAACCTTCAATGAATTATTCAGATGATTACAGAACAGTTACGTGTCCTTTTGAGAAACTCTTTTTTTAGCTCCGTTTCTTCTTCCTCTCTCGTGAGCGATGACTTTCATGTCAGGCTAAATATTGAAGCTCCATCCTCCATCATCACCAGCAGGCTGCCAGGACGGCAGCAGCACAACGATGCATCTATTTCAAGCCCAGATCGTCCTGAACAACGGGACCATCCTGCGCCAACTCTTTGGTTTTTGAGAGCGGATTCAGTTTTTTGTATCAGGCTGCACCGGCGAGGCAGAGCTTCCACTTCACGATCAACATGTATCGTAGTGATTAAGTTAAAAAAAATAGCCTGCAGTTTAATAATCGCTCTTCATGATAGGATGAGGTTTGGGCCTCTTACATGGAACAAATAGAGACCTAGAAATGTGTTTTTCTTAAGTTACAGCACTAAAGATAAAGTATGTTTGAGGTCATTTTATTGTAGCGGAGAGACAAGATGGAAAGGATCATTTTACAGCCTGTTTTCAAAATGTTATTTATCCAAATCAAGTCAAGTTTGCCTGATTTGAGTTGTTACCAGACATTTCCCCTCTTAACTCCTCGTTAGGTTTAATTAAAACTCACTGAGATCAGATAAAAGTTAGAACACACAGCACCCCTCAGATTTAACCACTGGATGAAACTACCTAATAGTATGTAAAGTAATTACAGCTAAAACATCATTGATACAACATTAATAATCTAACAATAATTACCTAATAATATTTCAGTCACAGGGCCAATTTTCTACAGAGTGAATTTTACTTTTCATACTGTTTGCTGATGACACTCTACTTTTATCAAACCAGGACTTAAACTGCAGTATTTTAACCTGTTGTGTTGCTACTTAGACTTGAGTAAATGATTTTAATACTTCTTCCATCACTCAGTATTTGTGAGGGAGTTCTTACATGGCGTGACCCTCCTGATGATCATCAATAAACCTCCAATAGAACTCAAAGTGGGGATGAGGTCTTAAAATGTATTTAATTTAACTTCAGGTTCCTGATCAGTGGACATGTTGGTCACTAATCTTCAATAACTACATATTAATACATGTAAATTACTAGAAATCGTTACACAAAGCCACTTTAACGAGTCTGCTAACAGCTCGGACAGGCTAAGAGCAGTAAAAACAAAGAAAGAGAGATCTTTTCATGGTTTGTTCTATTTATTGAGGCGACCGATGGACAGCATGACCGGACTGAACAGGCAGAAACCAGTCAGGTAGATAATCGTGACCTGCTGGCCTCAAACGTTCAGCGTCTCTCCGGCTGTATTTGGACCTTCTGGCTCCTGTGAATAACCAAACAAAGACCCTGAACTCAATCCCACAAACTGCCTGACGACATCTGAAGCCACACAAGGAGGCAGGAAATGTATATACGTCATGGACTGAGGTGTCCTTGTCTTCATCAAACCCACACGATTCATCAGAATATGTCTGGATCGGCTCTGGTTCTGATCCTGATCCCACAGATTGGCTCCAGAGCCCAGAATTTCAATCTGTTGCTGATTTCCACAGAAACATTTACTCTTCCACAGAAAACCAAATCCAGCACCATTTATGGCTCACTGCTGAGTTTTTTCTACTGAAGCCACAGTTTGATGATCACATGAGTAATCCTCCTGCAGTTATTTAACAGTCGAGGGTGGCTCGCTCGCAGCACCGGGCATGATTCAGAACTTCCAGGAAACCAGTTAAAAACCAGTGACCCACAGATCTTTCCACTGGGAGAGACTCAGCAGCGGTCACTGATCCAGCAGGTCTGACTGACTGAAGGCATTTCTCTCTCCTCGTTAATGAGAAACATCTTCTGCCGAGCCGCGTGAAAATATAATAATCTGTCCAACACAAACGTCAACATGTCAGCGACCTTCAGTACCAAATGTGCTTTATGTAAAATATTAATAAGACCAACACACAGACTCACACCTGAAGGCGGCTGAACACCAGCTGAGTCCAGTAATTGGTTAGTGGGTGAAGCAGGTGGCGCTGTGTGTGTGTGTGTGTGTGTGTGTGTGTGTGTGTGTGTGTGTGTGTGTGTGTGTGTGTGTGTGCGCGTGTGTGTGTGTGTGTGTGTGTGACAGCCTCTCCGGTGGGCAGAATGTCAGGGTGCCTCCGTTCTCCGGCCGTTAATTACAGCTCTTCACCGTCTGCGTCACTTCAGGAGAAAGAACCCGGCGAGATGACGGGCCGGCGCCGCCGCTGCGCTCCGTCTCTTCCTGTCTGAGGCGGAGAGGAGACGAGATTAGATTTTTCTTTTTTGATACCCATCACTGTCATCTTGTAATCTTACATGGTTCGGCAGACTTTCTGAAAAAAAAATAAAACATGTTGTGAAACCAGAATTTGGCTTCACACGTCTTGCAAAAAAAAAAAACAAAAAAAAAAAAAACAGCTTAATAACTTCGGGAGCGTCAGGAAATAAAACTAACTGCTGAGAGTCGAGCAGGAAGGAAGGAAGAAGCATTCAAAGACGTTCTCAGAGGTTTATGATAGAACTAGATATCGCACACAAAGATGGCGCCTGTTCATTCCAATGAAAACATTCACCAGAAAATGCTAGAGAGAGGCTGGACAGTCTAAATCTGATCGTGGATACCAAAGACTTTGAGTATTTAAAGCCAAACTATGTACTATAATATATAAGTGGTCTGTCTCTCTATAATATTTGAGATAAATTTGAACCGAATATGAAGAAGACGGGCTAAAGAAATGTGCATTACTGTGCGTCTCCACCACATGTGGATTAATTGGCCAACAAATGCTCTTTTCCCTCCTGTTTGAGTAAATGCCCATCTGTCTGAGGGATTCCTGAGAATTTCCCCTGGTTTGTTTTGACTTGCACAAGAAGTGCCTCAAGTCCTGAAGTTTTTGGTTTCACTCAACGGGGGAACTGTGTCGAGTTTCAAAACAACGAACTCTGCGGAAATTTAGGGATTAAGAGGAACTTATAGACCCTCAAACAGAGTCTCTTTACGTTTGATTCGAGAGAAGATTCAAATATTCAAAACCACCTCACTATTAAGTCCTCACACTGATCACCTGTCACCTGTGTTCAGACACACATGTATTGATAACCGTGATAACAATGAGATGCAGACGAGAGAACCAGAGCATCAAGAATGAAAGAGAGAGGTGTTCGAACACAAGAGAACAAACCTCTTTATTCATTCCACCTCTTCTTTTTCCATATGTAGCTACCTCCCACACACACACACACACACACACACACACACACACACACACACACACACACACACACACACACATATTCATCACCATGCACTCATGCAGAGCAGCTGTATTCATCCTGCAGACACTCTGGACAGATGAAGCCACTCAGCTTTATTATCGTCCAGCTGCTTGTGGTTTATATTTAGAGGAACACTGATTCATCCGCAGCACTTTCATGTAAGATCGTATCAGCGACATGTCGGACCACCGACTCGTTCGGTTTGAAGGCTGGTCTTGTTTAACTTCTGGGAAAAGAAGCCATGAGTCGTCACCGGAGAACGATGCCAACATCTGTCATGTCACGACTGTATTTTTACCTTCTTTAGTAAAAAAATCTGAAGAGATTCTTCAGTGGCGACTAGATTTAAGGACCCAGACAGCCACCAGCTGTTTATTGATTACATTTTATTCATTAATTTGAACTGCTTATTCGATCCATTAACAACTCATTCAAAAAAGAGTTTCCCAGCTTTTTAGTGGTTTCACCAACACGTTCCGCTGCGTTGATTTATTGTCTCTGTTATCATATGATGACCTTTCTATTCTTTCTTTAGTGGACACATCTACATGGTCAGTAAATGAAATATATACTGAAAAACTCTGAATAATATTAAAATATAGTGATTTTGTTTCCAAGGAAAGTTCAGATGTCGACAAAAATTCATACGGAGGTTTAAAAAGATCCAAATACATCAAGTTGTGACTGGATTTTTGAAAATGTTCTGGTCAATCCATCCATATTCTAAGACTCTCTACGACTAAATAAACATAAAATTGAAACTTAGAACGAGCCAGACCCAACACATATTCTCAGTCTCTAAGGGTTAAAAGACACTGAACAGCAGCTTGAGTAGTATAACTGTAGTAACTAATCATGAGGATGTTACATAATTAAAATACAGTCTGGAAAAATTGGCAAAGTTTTTATTTGAATCCAAAACTGTCTCATCAAACAAAAAGTGACAAAGACTAAAAATTAAAGTGTGAGAAGTGGAAGCCAGCTTTTTATTTGACGGACACATTTTGATCACAGATCTTTTATAACAGCATTTCAGAAATTGTGGAGCAGCCAAAATGTTCAACTTGAAGAAAAGAGAGTCTCCCTTCTCTGCCACAGATGTCGGTCTTTTGTGTTTACGGACGAGGTCGTGCCTACATTAGATGGCGATGATGATGTGTGGGCGGGGCTTTGAATTGCTCCCTGGTGGACGACATCATGTCACTCTGTTGTTTTACAGAAGGAGCACGAACACATCAGACGCTCATTAATGTAGAAAGATCATTTCAGCCACAGCTGGATCCGTCATGACGGACCAAAGCAGAGATATCTCTGCGGTTATGAAGTCAAAACATCTGGAAGATAGAAAGAAAAGACAGTGAAGTGCTTTAACAGTTTGATAAAGTGGCCCGACTTGTCTCTACTTTAAATCAACTCACTTATTCAGGACAAGCCATTAGCTAGCTTATTAGCCAGTAGCCTAAATAAGCACAGACGTTAATGCTTCAGCTTGTCACATCAGCTGGAGTTTTATTTCCTATGCGTGCGTATGCTCACAACGAATTAGTAATGGATTTGAAAAGTTTGTATCTGTGATGAAGTTGTTTTTCGACCTCTCAGCTCGATGTGCTGATCTAATGATGGTGGGCTCACTTTGGATTCAACTGATCCAGTTTTCTGTAAAGTATTTTTGCTTCTTTAGAAACCTTGAGTCGAGCTGAGAATAACAATTTGATTTCTGACTCTTTCTTAGTGGATGTTTTCACTTTTGGACCCCACCTTTACAATCAGGGACGCAATGAGGAACTAGCTACTAGTTAACCATTAGTGAATGAGTAACTAATGATTAGGTAATTAAAGATAACGTTTCCATCTGAAGCTCCAGCTCCCATGAAGCTTCAACAGCTCTAATACAGTGGCTAAAAATAATAATCTGACTGATTTACTGGTTTTGTTTCTGTCTTAGCATTAGTAACATTTCCAGAGATACAGGCTGTGGTTTTTGTTGCAGATGTTGTCAGCATTTGTCAGGTCAACCAAGGAAGCTAGCTTTAAAAAAGTTTGTGAGAGTTATTCTTCTTTTACGGAGCGAGGAGACATTAGAAGTGTGTAAATTTAGCCTCTTGAATCACTTCACGTCTACATTTTGGGCTGTTTTGTGGGTTTAGAGGCCACACAGGCTCGTGGGTACTGTAGTATTTATTGGCTTTCAGTACAACAAACTCTGAACGGAAATGTAATTTGTCTGGAACAGGACTTGAAAAATTTATAACCAATTACTTTAACATAATAAATTATCCAGGAGACGCCAGTGTTTCTGTGTTGAGGAAAAATTGCCACTTGTAAACAAGACGGAGAGTTTTATAGCCAAGTTAGCAGCTCTGTGGGGCTGCAGACGGCACTTCTCTGCCTTAATGGACAGAGTGCTTCACAAATTAGCCTTATTCACACACACTGATGGTGAAGATACAGCTGAGGCTGATGGGAATGTATAGACTCAGACCTGGTGATGGAGGTGAAGAATCAGCAGAATGAAATGATAGAATAGTACATGAAACCCACAGGAAGTGTCCTATGATGTACAGTATGACGGGACATTGGTTGCAGCGCAGCTAATGTTCAACATTTGTAAGAGTCTCACTACTATACTGGATATTTGACAGGATGTTGGACATTTTCCAGCTGTTTTTGTGATGACAGAACCAGGTATTTGTTGAGATATTTCACTGTGGGCCATTGGTGGACACGGACTCGGACTATGAGACTAGACCAATGTCCCTATGGTAAATAGAAAATCCCACATTCAGGACCAAAATGGTGGATGGACCGACAGACTGACGTGCTTCTATCACGGTCCAACCTTTCAAATGCAGATCTGCTCCGGTTCTGCGGCTCTATAAATAATTCCGTCCTCAGTGGAGCGTTTTTTGCGTCACATAACACGATCGTGTTTTTTCAGCAGTTTTATCCATTTGACCAAGAAAATCCATTTCCGCGGAGGAACTCTGGGGGATCAGATGTCCTACATGTCTTCCAGCCTCTCGCTCCAGTTAAAGATCGACATGCATGTTAAATATGTTTATTCAAATGGATTTTAATTCGCCTCTTTCCTGCTGCAGCGTGTGTGAACGCGACCAGCCACATGTCATCTGACCTACTTCACGTTCAGCATCACTGTAGTGTGTGTGTGTGTGTGTGTGTGTGTGTGTGTGTGTGTGTGTGTGTGTGTGTGTGTGTGGTTATTTATGTGTCTGTGCGTGTGATGTTGTGATGTGTGGGTCACTTTGGCACGTCCGTCCTCTCGTTCACACCGGAAATTAGATGAAGGGAGAAAGAGAGAGAGAGGTGGAGATTCAGAGTGACAGGAAAATGGAGTGTGTGTGTTTTAAAAAGAGAGAGAAAATGAAAAAGAGGCAGAGAGACATAAGGTTTGTACTGGAGAGAGAGAGAGAGAGAGAGAGAGGATGAAAGGCTTCGCTGGCTCGCTGCCCACAACGACCAACCAGAGATTGTTCGATCACAACTCACAAGGGGTCTGTGTGTGTGTGTGTGTGTGTGTCTGTGTGTGTGTGTGTGTGTGTGTCTGTGTGTGTGTGTGTGTGTGTGGACCAGCCTCTTATACACACACACACGTCTTTGTTTTTGAGGCGACTACACACCACCAGATGAGCCCGCAGCATCTCAATGAGCAGAGTCACGGTTCTGAAAGACGTTGGAGAGTCGGGGAAGTCGAGAAGTCCAAACTCGACAGTGAACAAATGTCGGCGATGACTCATCGGAGGGGAGATTAGCATGGGTTTTTCTGACAATAATGATTATGTCTACAATAGAAGCAACAACAGCACAACTAATTACAGTGATGATAATAATAATATGTTTCTTAATTAGTCCAGCAGGGAGCCTCAGTCATCCCGCTCCCCCCTCAGCGACGTGGCCTGTAGGTTAGCTTTATGTCACCAGGAGCAGCTCGGCTGAGAAAACACATGAAGACGAGAAGACGAATTGTGTCGCGTTCATTGACGATAAATCATAATAAACACACTCAAATTGAGACGTATTGACTCAGAGCCATTGTTCCATTGTCAGGAGTGAAAACTAAATATACAGTTCAATCATAACAGGACTGAGGTCCAACACAAACAAAGGTGGAATATTATTCATAAAGGATTAGATGGACAGTTTATAATAAAAATATAATTATATAAAAGCAACACTGAGTGATTTTCTTACCTTAAGATAACAGCTGACACAGTGATGTGTGGCACAGTGTCTCTGTCACTTCTTTCTGCTCCGTGTGACTTCAGGATCTCACTGCTCAGACATGTTTACATGTTTACATCACATGACACTGTGATGACGTGATGCGTTTGTTTGTAGTCGGCAGCTACATCACATCTGACAAACACACCTGGAGTTTCTGTTCATGACAGATCGGTTACACTCACACACTGTCCACATATATCTGACAATACAAGCAAATGTATGGTCATTTGCTTCAAGAGTATATTTCAAAATGTAATGAATATCCTCTCTAATGATATATTGGAACACATCCTGGTTTATTTAAAAATATATTGCACAAAATATGTCTTGCACATATAAATAAAGACTACAGTTTATATATTTATTATATAATTATGTGTGTATATATACCGTATATATATATATATATATATATATATATATATATATATATAAACTGTATATGTGTTTGTATGTATACTTTATATATATATAATTTAAAACATAAGAATGTGTCAACTCTCCATATCAGTGAAATGTGTAATTAGGTGAAAATATCATCATAACATTTAAAATAACACAAATAAGAAGAATTATATTAGAGCTACAGAGTCAAAAAAATATATTTGCGATCCTCTGATTCTTCTGTGCAAGCCTTCATCTCTTCTGTAATAATCTGAGTAACAGGAGAGTTTTGCGATGCTGATGAGTGACATCACAGAGGGAGGAGGTGTGAGAGACCAGGAAAACTCGGCAGGAATGTCAGGAATGATTTCTGACATTTAGTTTCTGCACCGTGCGTCACAAGTGGTCACTCTCCTGCATCAACACGGGAGGAAGCCTGAGTCACTGCTGTGTTTTACTTTCTATATTAGAAGAGAAGGACGCTAACAGGAAAGTGTCTGGAGGTCTGATGTTGAGGGAGTGACGGCTAAATGAAAGACGAGGTGTTGCCGTTTGTTCCTCCATAATTCAAAAGAGAAAATATACAGTATCAGCGTGTGAGAGGAAAAGTAAATGTTTGTCATGTTTACCACAAACAGACGAGTGGCTGGTGGAGTCCGGACAGGACGGAGACCAAACAGAGAAAACGTCTGTTTGTTTCTATCTCTGCAGACCATCAGCTCCCAGTTGAACCAGTCCAAACACTCTCTGTTCCCCCTCCTGTTTACACTCGTCCGCCGCTCTCATGGCAACGGCCCAACATTGTGCTGGACGCTGTGTTGGTCAGTGCTGAGCTCTGATTGGTGCAGAGGAGACGGCGGCTCCACAGCCACAGGAAGTCCATTGTAACCCCTTCCAGCGCACAAAGCAGCGCTGTGAAAGCTGCTGTGGCGTCCGCGGAGCGTCCAGAGAGAAATGACCTGCCAGCGGCACGCTGCAACAACAACAAGATAAAAAAGAACAAAGTGTGAAAATCTGATTCCAAACATACTTCAGTCCTTCAAAAACACTCGACCGTGAAGTACTGAAGCTGAGAGGTCAAACTAGAAACTGTTTATCTTCAGATCACATGTTTATTATTTTGTCATTGACAGAAAAACAAGGGAATCAACTCATTACAGCGAGAAACTGAATGTTTTTTCCATCATAAAAGAGCTTTTAAAGACTCTAACGACGTATCTGCAGAATACAAAACTCCACATGAACATCTGGACGTGTCCTTCCTGTTTCTGTGTCGCTGTTAGCCTTCTTACGTTTGTCTTAATGCTCTTCTTTAATAACAGATTCTGCACTGCAGCTGATAAACTCGTCTATGTTTGTGATCAGTCATACGCTGCAGTCACCTCCCCTCTTACACGCTCGTGACACGATGTGGTAAGCCTGCTGACTTATTGAGTTAGTAACGACCTTTGTGTCACCACTTAGCTTGATCGTGATTGTTGTGCTTAATGAAATCACATCACGGAAGCATATTCTGGATATGCTGAATGTCCTTCGTAGTACAGGCCTCTGATGAAAAACGTAAATTAGGGTTGTAATAATCTGCTTTTTTACATTGACTGGCTCGAATGATCACACAGCGGGATATCTGATGTTTTGAGGGGTTTAAGGTTTTCTATAATAATCTGTGTTATTGTGATCAATGAAATGTGCCGATGAGAGTGAAGTGGCTTTCTGTGTGTGAAGAAGTGGATCTCCACATCTGCAGCCAATCAGCCAATCAGCAGTCTGCTAGAAGAACAGGTGTTGCTCTGCGCTGATCAAGCTTCTGGACAAAGACGTCATGTTGATTTTTCTTTCTGTGTTTCCTAATACACGGCTGATGCAAGAAATCTTTAACTTTAGTTTGAGACTGTGTCTGTTTTTACATTCCTAACACCTCTCATTATTTACTGGGCGGCGGCGGCGGCGGCGGCGGCCACCACTTTGCCTCGAGCGTCTCCTCAGCCTCCCGTTCTGTATCCAAACTGCTGCACATGTTGAAGTAGCTTCTGTGCAGTATTTAAACAGACAGACCGGTTCTGCTGCACCCTCGATAGAAAAAACCTAAGCCGAGAGTTTGAGCTCATCTGTCAGGATAGTTTGACTATTTGTGGAATAATGGACCGATGTCCTGACTTCTCCCTGAGGCACTTCTACATTTTTTAGCGTTGAGGAGCGACTGAGTGGACCGAGGAGGGATGAATACTGAATACTCAATGAAACCCTGGAAACAATGCAATGGCTCTGACACACAGTGAGATGTGTGTGTGTGTGTGTGTGTGTGTGGTTGTATGAGTCTGTCACTGCTGTCTCTCTTGCTGAGTCAGTGTTCGAGCAGACCTCGGCGTCCCGGGACTCACACATTCTCGTCCCTAGAGAGCTGATTAGGGCGAGTGAGCAAGGACCCAGAGAGCGGTGGTGATATGTATGTGTTTGTGTGTGTCTATGTGTGTGTGTGTGTGTGTGTGTTTGTGTGTCCTGTGTATCCCATTCTGCTGACTAAGTCGCTGTGACAGACTTTGGGCCACAGCTGAGGCTGTTGTGACTGTCCTATCCTCCACAAAGGAGGCGTTTAATGACTTCTAGGACAAACAAGACGCACTCCTGTCTGGGGCTGAGGAGAGACGTTCCAGTCAAATCTGGACGTTTGAATTCCAGACTTCCAGATAAACATCGGTGACCTCCCCAGTAAATCGTCGACATCTTTGGCACATAAATATTCTGGACTTTTAGATGTCAGACAGGAATTTGTGCAGCTGTTATCTACGATGTTTATCCTCCGAACAGCCTGATAACCTGACGCGCCTGATGGTTTGTGCTCAGAAACATCTGGAAACTGTTTGGAAAGGAGCAGGTGATTGGACGAACCATTTATCTTTCACTGCTAAATTTCACGAGCTAAATTCATCCAGTCAGATCAAGACCAGCAGTTAATGAGACGTTGCTGTCGGGCAGATATCAAAGCCACATCAGGACATTTAATAACAGCAGGAATGTTGTTTTTACTATATATCTTTAAATGTTACAGTTAAGGCTTCGAATGACAACAGAATGAACAACATCTCTGTGATTTGATCTACTTACACTGTGAGAGACATCGGGGAACAGTCTGAACCTCGCTGGGCGATAAATATTCTCGCCATCGCCATGTTTGATTCGCTCCAACAAACACAGACTGTTGAGGCCAGCGAACATCCAGGCTTTGTTCAGACTGCAGGCGTATCGGATTCAAGCTTTGTGCTCGTGGCTGAACAACAGCTGAACAAATCAGCGACCGTTGAGGAACTACAGGTGATGATTGGAAACATCGATGGCTGCTTCTCCAGAGCTGGAGAGTTTATTCTTCCTCCTCGATGGAAAAGATTTTCTTCTCTCGACTGCCTTCAGCAAAAGTTTGTGATGAAGAGACGGTTCATTCAGTCACCTGCTGAGTATCTTTTGAAAGTGTCTGCTCTTTTCCAAAATGACCTCTCTGACATTATCCATCATCTCACCTCCCAGACGATCGAGCCATGAAGTCCTGGCACAGAGCTCCTTCACTGGTCCAGACAAACAGGCGAAGGGAGAGTTTAATATAACATTTTCGTATTCAGCTCAGTTGCGCTGATGATATAAAATACATTTTGAGATCCATATTGAGCGGTCAGCCCGTCTGGACTGAGACGCTTCTGTAGAAATCCGATCACATTTCAAACCACCTGTAAATGTGTCTCAAATCTGGACATGCCAAAAATGATTTGGCTGGTAGTCTGAACTCTTCTTGAACTCTGAAACAAAAACACTATATATTGTGTTTGGTTATCTTCCAGGAGTGAACATCTGGATGGTTTTTATAGCTCCTCTACAGAAATGTGCTGTTATATCATGAAATATTACACTATAAATCTCCAAAGATCCTTGAAACTTTAGACAACAGTCTTCTGCTATTTCTTTGGTAGATTAACAGTCTTATACTGGGAGTCTTTTGTATATCTATCTATATATCTTCAGCCAACTTGTTTCTCTACTTTTAGTTTCATATCATGGAAGTATTTTCAGCCTGGGGCCCTGAAACAGAAATGAAACCTCTTGTTTTGGGACTAAATCTTCCAAATGTCCTTCTTAGTGTCGCCGTCTCTTCTCTGTTTCATTGTGCTGGTTTCACTTCAGGCTGTAAAAGTTTTCACTTAAGGTTTCGTCATGTGAAGCAGCTTCCTTTGTATTAAACTCTTTGTTTGCTTTATTCAAATCTCATAACAAGGTGACTTTCTGCTATGTCTTTTTCTTTTCTTTGTGTTTTCATCCACTTTTGCCAAACTGACTGGTTATTTGCAGAAATCATAATTCTTTTGTCAATTGACAAAATGACGAACTGTCTCTGCTATTGTTCGAGTTCTCGCCGCTCCTTCAAACATAACAAAACAATTGCTGATCCAGGCAGAGCTCCTTTTTTTTAAAAATCAGTTGAGAGTCAGCCTTTTTTTCCCCCAAATCTCAACACTACAAAGGAGCCGCTGCCAAACATGCAGACAGACAGTGAGGCGAGCGGTAAGCCTGCTGGTCTGCTCACCAAATTCTTGAGTATTGATGGAAAATGTTCCCCTCAGTGATTCTGCTGCCTCAGCAGCGACTGGTTTGGCGAGATAATTCCACTTTTCCGTCTGGTGAATCTGTTATTAGCCGTGTATGACGGTTGCAGGGATGTGCAGTAATGTCAGTCAGATATAAAAATATATTGTAAAACACTGTAATTCATGTTTGTACCAAAGGATCTTGTTTGGAAAAAGCCTCTCTCGCCCTCAAACAAGTAAAGTTTGAAGCTCAGAGTATGAATATTGCAGTACAATAGCTACTTCTGCAGATGATATACTGCTCGTGGATAATAGACAGTGTTTTTGGAAGCGTGGTTCAACATTTGGGCCACATCTGTTTTCAGAGTAGGATGTAGATCTGTGTAAAGCGCTCTTTAAAAACACCACCCTCGGTCTGCGTCTCTGTTGCCGGGTAAAAGCTTGTGTGTCAAGCCACAAACGTTGATTCAGTTTGAGATGTGACCGCTGGGTAACCCTTCTACAGAGCCGTCTGTCTGTGTGTGCGCCGGTATTGAAAGGAGACAGTATTTCTGCTTGAAATATATCCCCAAAACAAAAAAAGTCTGCCTGGAACCAGGAGTGGGTGTAAAACATGAATTCTTTTCTGGTTCTGGCAGAAATGTGTCTGTTGTACTGAGTGTCATGACTGTCGAGTGTCGTCAGCTGTCATCTGATCTGATCAGACTTGTTATCTTACTTGTTTGATGGGATCGTTTCAGTTTTAGACTACATTATATTTGGGGAAAACTCTTGTACAGCTGTTTGTGTTTTGTTAGATGATGAAAGATAAATCTTTCAAACGATTAAAGTACATCAAATCAAATTTGTTCACTTGATGCTCACCAGAAAAACATCCATATACTGTAGGTTGACTGTACAAGCAGCTTGTTACGTCATTTTTAGGTTTATTGTTATGTGGCGACATCTAGTGGCCACAGTAATGATAACAACAGCAAAGGAGGAGTTCAGGTGAGATACAGAAGCACAAAGAGTTGACAGCGGCTGCGCAGCGTGGCTGGTTGGGTCAAACAAACAGGACTTTGACCCAGGAGAGTCCGATATTTGTGTCTGGTCTGAAACCAAAAGTCAGTGAGGTATTTTAAACTAGGTGACGTAGATAACTGACGTCACGAACATGAAGTAACCTACATTTCGAACATCGTACCCTAAATAGTCACAATCACAGACACATTATCTCACAAACAGTGGAAGGTGTGTTCATTAAATTACAGAAATGTGATTAGTTCATGCGACTGTATGCTTTTGTCTTGAAAACCACCAAGTGTCTTTGGATAATGATCATATAGTTCCTACTGAATACCAACAAAGTCCCTTTTTGGCATGTCTTACCCATCGGCGGCCATCTTGGCATCACCCCCAGGCAGTTATTTGGGGCTAACAAGACGAGGCCTCTTTGTGGAGAGAGCCATAACGCCAAGTGGCGTCATCATCTCATCCAGCCAGAGCGCTTGCATAACCCCACCTTGCTCGGTCATCCTGTGCATTCGCGTTACATCCTCCTCTTCAAAACTGTCTCAAAGAGATCGGCTGATATCTTTCATATGATGACGTGTTACCTTCCTGTAACCCTTTTCAAATAGTAAACTCTTTTTGTTGCCATGTTTATATTGTTTTGTATCAGACTTGACTATTAAACACATTTGAGATCATCTACATAAAGCAGAATATGAGCTCCGACCAATAATGTGACTAAAATATATTTTTTAAGCGGAGAAATGAATTAAAATGGCCGCTCCGTTTACGGCTGTATTTGATGTTATTTTAGCTAGAAGTGGTTTGGATTTTGTATTTTTTTTTTTTCACGCAGGCTGTAAATAACTGAACACCAGGTTAATTTCCACCTCTCTCTGCTCCACACACCAGTGGGATGATGATATACTCAGGGGAAGCCATTACCAGAGACTTCTTCCTCCCCTCATTATAATTTAATGCAGCTCAGACTCCTGCAGACTCACGTTCAGGCCATCTTTTTGTCCTTTTCCTAATCCTTTCCTCTCCTCTTGACTCGCTGAAGAAAAATGCTCCTATATTGTTTATTTTCTTTGTTGTCTGCCCTTTGACCTTCCACTGATTGTGAGATAATGTATCTGTGATTGTGACTATTAAAGGTTATTTCTAAGGAGGCGTTATAAATCATTCATGCGTCACTCAGGATGAATCGTTAAAATTCCAGCTAGCGAGTTCACGTTTGAACTCCTGTACCCGTGAGCTAATTCGGAGGGGGAATGTTGTCATTATTACAGCTCCACCTCCAGCTCACACACATCTAATTCATTTCTTTTAATGATATTTCTTGCAGAGGTGTTGATATTACAGGTATGACATGTAAAGTTACTCCACCTGCAGGACAAACTTCACATCTCAGTCCTGGTATTTTTGATTAATATCCAAGTTGTCTCTTTTGTCTCTATCAGACAGTCTTCTGGACTGCAGTGAGCATTTCAGCCTCGTGGTGGCGCCGTCCTGGCTCCACATTCCTCTTCTTGTTTTCCCATCGCACCTCTCACACTCGTGTCTAACTCGGATTTCTACATTCCCAGAACACGAGTCACGGCTGTTCCCTCTGAAACATTACCCGTAACTCTCCGTCCTCGTGTCTGTCAGCCTCATTTCTTTCACATTAAGTCACCATGAAGGTTTCTTCCTCTGTAAATCACGCAACGTTATCCGACCACAGGCATAACAGTCGTTGCCAGCGTGCTTAATCATCCCCCATAGTTCTCAGTGTCCCGTCCCACAATGCTCTCTGTCTGCCTGCCTCTGTCTTCACAGCTCTTTGTCTGCAGCCTCAGTCTCTGTAGAGTCTCTAACCGCACATATTTCTTTTTCCCCTCCGGCTGTTAAAAAACCCAGGAGTCCTCCACAACCCTCAAACCCCGAGGATAAATATTGGATTTGTGTTGGGGAACAAAGCGTGCCTCGCTTTAGAATTCGGGTAAATAACCGAGAGAAACACGCTGCGCGGCGTATCCGAGTCTGTTTTCGCTTTTTGTCCTGACTAATTACGTGCTACTAGTTCACCAAAGTGTGTTTGGTTTTATTACACAAGATTCAATTCATGCTCAGTCTCTCAACAAATGTCTGTGGGAACTTTAAGGGTAATTATTGCCACATTTGCGATCACATCTGTTTTAATTTACGTCTTGATACGAGAAACGATGATGATGGGATGAGCAGCAGTGACGTGATGACGGTGTGCTCATACGCTCCTCGCTTCACGTCTCTTAGAGCTGCAGAAGCAAGAAGAAACTGCAGCTTAGCTGAATGCATAAAGCTCTGTTTCTTTTATTTATCTTCAGCAGATAACAGTATAAGCTGAGGTTTGATCCACCTGGTTTCACCTGTTTTTATGCATGTAGAAAATGCTGTGTTTTAAGAAATACGTGTGGACCAGAGAGGCTGATGAACAAAAGAAACACAGATGTAAAGATAAACAGTGCAGGAAAAGGTACAAAGACAGGAAGTGGAAAGTTAAAAATGACTCTTCGGCCTTCTTCGTGATGTTCGGTTTCATTGCACTCGTCTGGCTCTGGAGTCCGTTTCAGCCACTCTGGGCCTGAAAAGCAGCTGGAGGACGTCCGAGGGAAAGCCAGGAAACATTTCGTGCATGAAAAATCATCACTGCAGTTTCTACAGAAGAGCCTTCACACTTGTCACACAAGTTACGTAGTGTTAACCAGGCGTTTCGGCACAAAGTGAGAATAAAAGAGGAAATCAGTGAACCATCAAAATGATCCATCGCTGTTGTTTTATGTTACAATAGTCGTTTTCATTTCTCAGCAAACTTTCTCTGCTGTTTCTCATGAGTTTTGTCTTGACGGGCTGAAAGCAGCTCACAGCAGCAGAAATCTTTCTGGCACTATTCATGACATCAGCCGCGTGGTGACGTGCGTCCACCAGGCCTGAAAGAAGAACGAGTGAAGATGTATTTAATTTTCCACCACCCGGCTGGAGCCTTGAGGGGGTCTGGACCTTAAACTCTGGCAGCTTTATTGCCTTGTTCTGTACTCAGACTGCGGTTCCTCTCAAGACTCCTCTAACCTCTACAAATTGACAAATTAGGCCAATTTTCAGCGGGCTGTCATGGCAACTGCTGCATTTCCTCCACGCTCGAAGGTTTAGAATGTAAAACTGATTTAATAAACCCACAAATTACTGAGTCTTTTAAAATGGTTAAATCCACATTAATGACTCCGTGCTGTTCTCGAGCTCTCGCTTCAACCAGCCTTCGAGAGCGAGATGTGATGTTCAAAGACGAACTCCTCCAAAGAGTTCCCCGAAGTGATTCATCTTATCTTGTTTCACTGCCTTGATTGATTGTATCTGCAAGCGCGTGGACGGGTCGTCTTTCCCTGGTGTTGATAAAGATACGGCATGAAATGTCGCTCTAGCATGTGTCGGGTCGGTCCTGGGCGTTCTTGAGCCGAATTCTGAAGTTGCTGCAGGTTTCAGGACAGCGTACGGAACATAGTGTGCGTGATAAGATTCAGTGGACGCTGTCGGTGTGTTGTCGAGTGTTTGTCTTGTGAAATATGACACCACCGTGTTTTTTTACCTTCCCGCTGTTCACTGAAGGAGAGTCCGCTGACAGAGGTCAGTGCGTCAAGTCCACACATCCTTTTAAGTTGCAAACACACACACACACACACACACAATGCATGCTTTGTGTGTGTGTGTGTGTGTGTGTGTGTGTGTGTGTGTGTGTGTGTCCTCATCGCTCCCCTCGGGTCACAAACTGCTGTTGCCGAGATAATGGTGGGGGATGCTGCCCGGTTGCCATGGTGACACTCCCTGCGGGGGGGGGATGAGGTGGTTTATCTTGGCAACCTTGTGTGTGTGTGTGTGTGTGTGTGTGTGTGTGTGTGTGTGTGTGTGTGTGTGTTGTTTTTTTTTTTTTTGTACAGTTCCAAAGTCAGTTTCCTGCATACAGGAGGTGGACAAAATAACAGGAACAGCTTGAAGTGAGGCGAATGCGAAGCAGCTGTCAGGGTGAAACGTTTCCACTCCTGACTCTTCAGGACGTTTTCTGAAGGGGAAGATTCAGTTTACTGTGTCCTGTGTTTGTTGAGACTGTCTCTCAGAGGTGTTTATTCAGTCCTGGGTCGTCCTGTTCCTGCAACTGAGATTAAAATGTGCTCACTGCCCCTCCTCCTCCTCCTCATCCCTCCTACTGATTCTGTTTATTCACCTTTCAAAAAATAAGTATCTTTATTTTTTTTGAAATCCGCTCTGTTAGCTGCCTCTTGGTCCTGAGAATTTGTGAGTTTTGAGTGTGTGACGCAGCACGAATCAGCTTTTCAGCTTTCAGCTTAAAAATAACTCTGGCTCTGTCGCGTCTTCCTGTTGAGACTCCTGTTATTTTTAATGGACTGGGAGGGATGAAAAGAGCCGTCCTGATTCATGATCAACAGTATCAGATATCATTTATATTCTGTGTGTGTGAGTGTGTGTGTGGAGCAGAAAGCAGATGAACAAGTGAAATTACTGTTCAAAGATACAAAACCAGGTTTATTTGTCTAAATTGAGTCATTTTTAGCTGAGGCGAGTTGAAAACACGTTTAATGTTGCAGCAGTGACATCGTTTAATTTCCCACTTCGCTGTTTCGGAGTTTTTCCTCGGTTTGTTCTTCTGCGTCTCGAACACGACACCATGTAGGTGACAGCGTATGAAACGGAAAATAAACGTTAACATCTTTGTGGCGCCACAAGATAATAAACAGATCACACACACACTCACAGCCGCCTCCTACAGTAAGGAGCAGATTAAAGAATAAAACTGTTGTGCCGCCTCCGGTTAAAAGCTGTACAGTGATTCTTCTTTCTGCACATCAAAGGTAGCGTGGGCACACACACACACACACACACACACACACACAACCACACACACATTACACTGAGTTCATATAGACTACATATAGTATATTCCCCATATGTGGTCGTTTTGAGGTGAGATGACTGAAGGTTGTGCAATGATTCACATAATTTCCATATTAAATGAAACGTTCACTGAGCCCCTCTGACCTGTTTCTATAGATGTGTGTGTGTGTGTGTGTGTGTGTGTGTGTGTGTGTGTGTGTGTGTGTGTGTGTTTTAGGGATGTGGCTTTCTTCTGTTTGAACACGAGAAAAATGTAATAATAGATTTCTGTTCTTCAGAAGTCCTGACCCGCCGTACGCTCTGTTGCTCTTCACGAGTGCGGAACAGAAATAATCCTGACACTGAACCTTCTGAAACGTCGTGTAAGGAAACATTTCGATTTGATGCCATGGATGTAAAAAAACTGTCTGTTTGCTCATACGGTGAAATCAACATTACAATCAGAGAGTACACAACTCTCACCCCTTGGCGGCCATCTTGGTTAGTGCAGACTAAAAAGACCAGGCCTCTGTATAAATGAATGCAGAGGAAGAGCCATCATTTCTCTGTAAATGATAACTGAGACATAAAGAGGAAAAACCTGATTTAAAAAGTAAAAAGCTTAAATGGTTCATTGCCCCAAATTAAGGTTTAAAATACCTTTTTCCCTGCAGGTTATTCTTCTTTTGATGCACGCACACGGCTTGCTGTGACGTGATGTTGTCAGCTCATCCTGCCAGAGCACCTGAACAAATACCGTGATGAAAAGAGTTTGACTTTCTTTAATGCTAATAAGAAATCCATCGTGAATCTCAGCTGTGTGCTCCTGTCAAAGCAACAATGAGATCGACTTACATCTTTCCCAGTTTGCTGAACACACTAAATTCTGTCCCGGAGGTGATGATGTATTATCAACATCCGGTGGTGCCGCGTAAAAAAGGAAGGACTTTGGGATTCGACCTGTTAAGGAAGTTTTCTGACTGGGCTTACTTACTGTTTTTGACAAGTCATCTCGCGGGGACTGTGGCACTTAAAATAATTTATCCACCGTTTTACAGATGCTTCTTTCACCATGGGTCTTTAAATCACAGACCTCGCCTGCAGGAAGTGGGAATGGAGTCAATACACGATTTTTAGCAGGTTGACCCGCGTATAGAAACCGGTTTCGACCCACTAATGTTGATGGAAAAGTGATGTATGGTAACTTGTATCTGAGCATTGCTTTCTCTGGATTTGTAGCTCAATACTAATGAAATTAAGAGTTATTATTCCTACAGCCACATGAGGGTTTTATCACTTCACAGTGAACACAATGTAATTTTCGTGCACTTGTTGAAACAGCTGATTAAAACGACCCCCTGGTGTTATCATTAGCTCGTCATTCAGGTGAGGCAGGCGGTTAATGGCGACTCGGGTCGTGTTTAAATTACTGGTTAATTCAGATGTGACATAAAAATTCATTGTCGTCCAGAAAAGGGTTTGAAATGTGAAAGAACAGCTTGTTCTCTCAGCGCTGTGTGGATGAAAAGATGAACCAAACTCGTGTGAATGAGCTTGGAGGTCGACCTCCAACTTTAATTAAATTGGTCCTCCTCAATCCTTCATCACTCCATCTTTTATCCTCCTGCTGGATGTTTGTCCTCCTCCTCCTCCTCCTCCTCTCTGTCTTTTCTCCACCTCCCCTTCCTTTTCTGTCTTTTCTGTTCAGTTATTCATGCACTCAGATCTATTACTGAAGTAAAACCAGCAATACAACAATTTGAATGAATGATACGTAAAAGTCCTGCATTTAAAATTCTGCTTAAAGTGTCACAGCATAATATAAATGATATATGAATATGTATAAATATATAAATGACCCGCAACAGCAAACTGGACCATCAGAGAAAAGATGTTGTTGCTGTTCATATACAGTTAATATTAACACCTGTTGCTCAGGTCCGATCACATATATCACAAATAAAATCACATATCAATACGTTACATCATCGCGATCCGTCCTCTCTATATCTCCAGAATCAACAAAAACTAAAAGTTCCTTGTGTTAACATGAAAATAAACTTGATTTTAAAGAACAGCCCATTTCACATTAATGTTTATTTTATTATTGTGCTGTAATCTTTAATGGCTTCTTCACTTTAATGTTGTAAACTTATTTTTCTAGCAGGTGTAATCCTATGTAGTCTGTGATCGTGAACGTTTTACATTACACTATAATAATACAGTATTATTTTATTAATTATCCTTTGTATTATTAATCCGGATGTGCTAAGAGACTTAAGTTATCAAATAAATGAGACAAAGTGACAAATGTACAATATTTCCCTCTGAATTGAAGAAATAAAGTAGCAGAAAATTGAAATACTTGAGTAAAGCGCCTCATAAATGACACTTAAGTACAGTAGTTGAGTAAAGATACTTATAATATCCACAATATCATCACCATCATCTATTTCTCGACTCTTCTCTCCCCTCTGATTCTATTTTATTTTATTTTTTTCCTCGTCTTGTTCTTTTTCCTTCCTCCTCTTACGTGCCCAGCTGTGCTCACACACACACACACACACACACACACACACACACACACACACACACACACACACACACACACTGAGCTGTTTCTGGGTCATGAGGGCTTTATATGAATAATAAACAGCTGTCTGCTTTAAAGAGAATTATTTATAGGGCCTCTCTCTGTACCTCAGTATCTCTCCCTCGATCTTAAACGCTTCTTCCTCTTCTTCTTCCTCTTCTTCTTCCTCTTCTTCTTCCTCCTCATCCCCTTTTCTTCCATCCCTCTTATCCCCTGTTGTCTTTTTTATCCATCATCTTTGTAATCCCTGATTTTTGCTCTCTTTAGTTTTTTACTCAATAATCCCACTCCTCAGCCTTTCACTGAGGATTTCGTCTCGTGTCCATTACCGTTGTACTACACGCTGTCATCAGCGTACACAGATACTTCGTGTCATCGTCAGCTGTGGCCGGAGGCGTTACGTTTTTGGATCGTCCATCCCTCTGTGGGTTTCATTCTTATGAAGGCGACATCTCAAGAACATCTTAAAGGAATTTCTTCAGATCTGGAGCAAATGTCTGACAAAACCAGGGCTGTCACATGGAGGATGAAGGGATGGAGGATGAAGGGATGGAGGATGAAGGGATGGAGGATGAAGGGATGGAGGAGGGTCACACGAATGTTTGAAGTGACGGCTGACACTAGAGAGAAGGTTTGACAGCAGAGACCTGATTGGCTGATCAAAATCTGATTGATTAAATGGAGAGGGAGAGAGGTGAATGAAAAGATAGTTATTCTGCTTCGTATCTATCTTTAACTTTGTTTTCTCTCTGTTTTTGTCTCTCTTTTGGCAAATACATTACCCTCAAAATCTGAGTGTAGGAGGTGGAGAAAGAGTCTGTAAACAAAAAGAACAATTACTTCTCAGCCACTCGTCAAACAGCAACCAGATGAATTCAAACACAGAAGACGCACAAGACAAAAAATGACGGTTATTTTTCTAAAAGCCTCAAATATCTGTTTTAAATCAAACCGTGGGAGGAGTTAAGAGGGGGATGTTATGCTGTTTGGATAAATATACATATTGAAAACAGACTAAAGACTTTAATGCTTTGGAAAATGACATTTAAGACTCTTTAATACTTCGTAAGACCCTGATCAGTGGAGTTTAACTGTACAATGTTTGGACTCCTGAGTTCAAGCTGTAAGAAGTTCAAACTCCCATGAACGTTAGTCGAGATCGACGTGTTCGAGTGATCGTTAAACTTTGGATGATGTAGAAAGAAGTTTGATAAACACGAGGATGAATAAACAGCTGATTGTAGATGAAGAGATTGTTTTACTGATGTAAAGAGCAGATAAAAACAGAAGTCTGTTTGGAAGCAGAGGGTGACTCTGCAGAAACCGACAGGATGGAGGGATGGAGGGAGGGAGAGGAGGCGCGGTCAGCAGAAAGTCAGACGGAGGCCAGACTTTAAAGCTTCAGGCTGAAACAGTGTGAGGTCATCTGGACTGAGTCCGGCTGGTAATACCCTCCACACACACACACACACACACACACACACACACACACACACACACACACACACACACACACACACACACACAGGCACATGGACACGCAGCTGCGACAGAAACATCCTGTTCTCCAGGATTACATCACAGTTTACAGCATTTATTAAAAAGCACAAAGACTCATAATGATGTTGGTTCAGAACATTTGTGTCCCAGTTTGACTTGGACTTTTGCGTGTGGTCGTCACGTGTTTTTGGCTGAATATACCTGCTTCTGTCGCCGCGGACAGGCTGGAAAATGTCTCCATGCCTTGTTAAAGATATCCAGTGGTTCCATGCTTGGAAATGTTAAAGCACCATCATGAACAGTGGTCTCTGGCTTGGCTGCTTTCTTGCCTAGCTTTCTATCTGAAGGTGCAACTAACTCACAACCCAAATACTGGTCAGTGCCACTCTACCCACCTCTGTAGCGTCTCCACAGTCGGGTTAACAATAACACGTACCGCTGGGTTTGACTTTCAAAATAAAGCAGACTTATTGTGACATTATGACTTCTGGAATCTTATAAACGTTGTCAAATGCACAAAGTCGAGCACAGGTCACAAAAACAACTCAGGTAAGTTTGGTAAAAGATCAAACTTTAGGTTAAAATATCTGCATCCAGCCGTGTAACTTAACTCACATAAATTGATTTATACTTACGTTACATGTTGAATTTACTCACGCTACAGAAACTGAATTAATCCAATCGTTGGCAGCAGCTCGAAGCTTTCATGCTGATTGAGAGTTTGGTGAAGAGTTTTATTGTAATAATATTCTTCAGTAATCTACAGTGCGCACTGCTCCGGTTGATAATCTCCTTTTTAAACCCAGATAGATTAAAGGGTAATTTCTCTAGCCTCAATCCCAGCATGAATTTTAATATGGAGAAAAATCCATTTTGCTCGCCGTCTCCTCCTGTTGGTTTTCAGTTTCCACAGTGATCTGATGGAGAGTCGGTCGTAAAATAGCTTTTATTCATTCAGGAAGAGTTTCAGTTGTCTGATTCTCGTCCATGTGGGCTCGTGTTCAGACATCATGTCGACTTTAAAGAACAGAAATAATATTTAATAACTGGAAGCACATGTTGAAATCCTCTTTAACTCCACACGACCCTGCAGATGGTCGGTGATTAAATCAAACCCAGTGAGTGTTGCTACCTGTGATGGAGAGTAACTGAATACATTTACTCGGCTTCTGTTTCCATTCAGTACACTTCTACTTCACGACATTTCACAGGGAAATATTGTAGTTTTGTACTCCAGTATATAATTTGTGGGTCATTCAAATGGCCAAACGTAAAAATGTTGGGGTGGAACATAATATCAATACAGCAATACATCGTGATACTTCCAGCTGAGATATGTTCATCGATAAGGTGGCGCCAAATATCGATATTTGTATTAAAACATGCGGCTCATTGTAACGACGGCTCACATGAATAATTCCTGTACTTCATTAGATGATTGTCAATATATCGATTATCAAAGAAACGATGTATCATGATATTATCTTTATCGGGGGCAACGTATCAGGGATCGTATCATAAACGTCTCTTTGTTAGTTATTAATCTTAGAAGTCAGAACTACATTTAGTCATTTTTGCATTCCTTTGTGTATTTTGATCCAAACAAATTGCAGATTTTTCTATGGTTTTTTTTTTTGCACTTTCCATCCTCGTGTGATACCTATTGAGCCTGTTTTTCATTGGGTTCATTAAATGTGCCGTGTGTTGCAGCTCATGATATCTCTGTTTGTTGCAGTGTTTAATGGTGATACTTTGAGTTAAATAATAAGATCTTTCTCAGATACTGTCTGTCGTTATGTGTGTAAAAACCTGCAGAAGAGAACAAAGAGAACATTCCTGCATGAAATCGATCAGACTTCTGGTGTATATTTTGTCCAGTTGTGTGCTCACATTATCCTGAATGTCTCCAACATTGGAGAGTGAGGGAGGATGGAAAATGGGACAAAACGTAGTGTGTCACATAAATTTTCACCAGCGATGGTGGATGTTTAACAACGAAGACAGTAACTCATATAATCCCACGCTGCTGACGTCTGTCTTTTATTTCACTGAGAGCCTCCAGTGGCAGAAATGACACACTGTGAGTTTGACAAAGTCGAGTTTTGCCCTGTGAAGTCTGAGTCAAGACTAACAACATGGAACTGGAGTTGTCCTAAAAGGGCCACAATACTGAGGATATATTCCACTAACAACCCTCAGGACAAACTGTCCATTTGTTCCCCACTCGAGGTTTAACAATCGAGAATTCACTGAAAAGCTTCGAAAGAGAAATTCGTGGCTTTTGTTGTTGCAGTGAATTCATTCTGACCTGCAGGTTAATGGACTTAACAGCAAAGGTCACGAAGCAGAAGGTCAAACGGTTTTAATCTGGAGATGGCGACTAAACTGTAATCTCTGTCACCTCATCGTGACCTCAGAGGAAGAGGTCAGAGGTGTGTGTGTGTGTGTGTGTGTGTGTGTGTGTGTGTGTGGATATAATAGATTTTATATAATGCAGTGAGTGTTTACGTGCCTGAATGTACTGTGAGTGTGAGCGCTGTGTAATGACAGCGATGGCGAGGTCGACGGAGGTCAAACTGAGAGAGAGAGCGGCTGTGAAGGTGAAAACATTCGGTCCGGTTCTCACTTCTGTTCTGAGGGTTCTGACTCGGTTATGGGGTTAGAATTAGTGGAAGGCTTCCCACAGTCGTTAATCAAACCAAGTAATCTGTTTTACACACACACGAGCAGATACAGCAGCTCTATCAGTCATCCTGCAGAGCTCTGTAACACTGAAATGAAATCGACCTCTGGTTTTATTCTCATCCGTCGTCTTCAGGAAGCAGCTGAGGTCAAGTCGGTCTGTACGTGTTGGTCTGTCAGCTTTGCAGTGTTGATACGGAGGAGATGGAGTTTAAAATGGGGGAAAAAAACACTTGTAAGCTTTTGTTCTGCAGCACTGAACTCAGTCGGTTTGTTTGAGAGGGATCCACCACTGATGACGTCTCTCTCTTGTTCCTGTAGCACCACTACTGTTCGTACACAGCAGTGGATGGATGCACTTGGAGTGAGTTAATGTGGTCAAGTGTCTGCTAAATATATGTAAAATCAGAGGAGGAAGTGGAAAATAATAAATGCAAGTGTTCCTCTTGTTAGCATGTTGACGTGTGCGTCTGCAAACCATTGAGCTAACGATTATTGAAGAGTAATTACTGATGTTTCCAATGTAAATGTATTCAAAGAAGGCGACAACCATCCCAATTAATACGAGTAGAAACAATTAACTTTCTAAACTAGCCACTCGATTCCACCACGACCGCTTCACTTCACGATATCCACATTACGTCAAAGAGGGATTTAAGTACGTAACCTACTCACTCGTTTATGGTAGAAGCACAAAAATCGAGGAGGATGTGATGAAATAAGCAAAATCTCAGGAGGTCTGCTGCATACGTAACGTTACAGACACACGATGGAAACCAGGGCACAGCAACAGTGTTACAGCCCGAAGGGACATACAACTTGTTTATGTTAGAGGCGAGCAACACAGAATCAGTCGAGTGCTTCTTCAGGAAACTGGACAGACAAATCTAGATTGGACAGAAGTGTAACTTTAACGGAGACTGATAGTGTAATTAAAGACCTGGAGTCTGAGAGGCAGCAGGTCCTGACGCTGCTGCCGAATCTCTTCTGGTATTGTTGAAGGTTTTTGAAGAAGTCCTGGATAAGAAGGCAGTTCCCCCAAACTGTGACACAGGCCACGATCTCATCGTCTTATCAGCCGGTTATCCTGATCAGCAACATTCACCGTGTAATCAATGATATTTATCAACCCAACAATGTCGAATCGGAGCTTTAAAACTCTCAGATGCACAAAAAACGTTTGGTTGTGTCGTCGTCTGACTCGGTTCATGTTGTTTTGGACCAGTGTTACTGTGAGGTTAATATAATGTTAATGGCAACAGGCAGGTGAGACCAGGAACAGGGCAGCATAACAAAGTGCCCCCTGGGTAATGGAGTTTATTTTGGGCCAGTATGAAGTGCTGGTATGCAAGAAAAAGCCCGTCCAGGTTCAGCATGATGATCCTGTAGTCATGCTAGCGTCTCTTCAGGCTGTATTAGGAACTGTGGTGCTTTATGCTTTAAGCTAATTATCATATCAAGGTGCTAATATGCTCACAATGACATTGCTAACATACTGATGTTTACCATGTTCATCTCATCGGTCAAGCAGCAGGTTTGTCCATGTGGCTGGTAAATGGATGTGGATTCTCTTCAGCTGAGACTGATAACAGATAGATAACTGATTATTTTATTTTTTATTTTTTTAAATATGTTTATAATCTGCAGTCGATGCTTATAAAGTCTATAATGTAGTGAGTGAAGGTTCTTCTTCTCTGGGGGATTGTGAAGGTGCAAACAGCCACCTGCTGTTTCAGAACTTGTAAAGGTCTCATCTCAGTGATACAGACACATATAATATACATTTCCCAATATCAGACTGATTTATTGATGCAGTATATATTTTTCATCCATCACTCAATAGATCACCCAGTTTGTTACTTGTGTTGGCTGCTGAGAGACGCAGATATAACAACAGACAATCAGTACTTACAAAGTCTTTTTTGTGCTTAGCGCTAATTAGCAAATGTTAGCGTGCTAACTAGGGATGAGCGAATACACCATCACCTGTATTTATATCTGTGAGTGGACGTTGTTGTTGAGCTTCAGATCTGTTTTCTACCACAAGAGGAAGATAATTAATCACAGAACGAGTTTCCTTCATCATATTGACACATTTTACTGGGATTGTCTGATTACCTTTGCTGGTGAACCCCCCAGTGCTAACACGCTAAGATCGTACACATGGTAAATATTATATGCTTTTATTTTATTCTACTCTTATCTATTATATTAGCACGCTGATGTTTAGCACTTAGCTCGAGGCGCTCGTGTGACTCCGAGTCACTCAACCGATTAATTGATTATAAAAAACGCTGCAGATGAATTGTTTGACGAGTTGTTCTGAATATTTATCTGGAATAAATTGTTTCTCTGCCTTTCTAATCACGAGCCACATGATGCTGTAACATTGTTAACCTTGTTTCTCTCTGTCTTGCAGGGCCTTGTACACATATGAGGACGACAGCAATGATCTGACACTCGCCTCATCCGGAGGTACGTTACAGATTTTCTTCATTCCGGTCTTGAGAATCTAATCTCCCCCAGCGGTGACACGTCGCCGTTATTCTCTCTCATGTGTTAATGAACATGGCTGCCTGTTAACATGTTAGCATCATGTGTGTTTGGAGAGGCGGGACGGGCTGTAATTTGCCGCTGCAGGCCGGCGGCTGTAACTCTGATGAGCTCTGCAGGTTCTGCTGCTGCTTTGGGGCAAAAAAAATCGTCTTCTTTTGTCTGCTGATTGTCAGAGAGCTGGATTCATTATTACTGCAGTTAATGACGCGCTGCATGATCATTACTGTTTAATGAGATGCCTCCATTTCACACACAAACACACACACACACACAAACACACACACACATCTAACCCGTCCAGTTTCGGCTGATGATACCATTGCATCATGATTTGTGTTGTGAGTAAACTCACAGGAATGCTGTTTTCACCGATTTCAGCCAGAATTATCGTGTTTATCGCACATGATCTCTCTATATTTGTGGAAATAACTGAGCCTTATTAGGTGAAAATTAAACTGAGAGCTGTTTTTAAGACTTTTTTTAAGCAGACAGACAAACGCGAGGCTGACTAACACATTTCTGACAATAATAAAATCCAGAGTGACACCGGCCTCGTGTCTTCACAAACATACCAGATTTAGCGAGGGACCAGGACGTCTGATTGGTTTTTGATGGGAACCACGGCTCATTCTGCGAGTCTAATGTGATCATCGATGTAGAAATCCTGAATATGGGATCACACGTCACATGAGGGGAATAAAACTGGAGCTACTACAGAGAAGTCGCTGCATCAGTAATGCTACAGACGTGCGTGATGCAGAGCCACGTCTGCCAGCAGCCTTTTTCCTTCATGTCATCAGTGTGAATATTTCAGCAGCGACGGGCTGAACTGTAAACCTCCGAGGAACCGATGTGCCTCTTCAGATCAGGGACCAGCAGAACACAGTCGTGTTTGTGCAAATGTATGAGTCTCCACGCTGAGATATGAAGAACCAGATCATAAACTGAGGCATAAAACTGTCAGACTGGATGACTTCAAGTATTCAGGTCGTCTGCTGAAGAATAGAAGCAGCACAATGTAAAAACATGCATTACATTCAAAATACAGTGAGGTATGAACCCTGACAGAGTTATATATTGTTTATTATCACTGATATGCAGCATGAATATGTAAAATGTATAATGTTACATGTGGTTGTGTTCATTCAAACAGCTTGTAGCCATCTTAATCTGTCACAGTGGATTATATTTTACAGACTCTCGTCTTTTTTAAATAAATAAGTGCTGCAGCCAACAATTATTCTCATTTTCTTTATATATTGATTCGTGATTTGGTTTATAAAATGTTTCTCAAAGCACGATGACGTCCTCAAATGTCTTGTTTTATCCACAAACTCAAAGAAAAATCCTGAAAAATTGAAATGTGTGTTATTTAAACTCTGATAACTCTTTATGTTGCTCTACACTCAGTTCTCACACAACTCGGTGCCGATAGTTTGGTTTAGGTACAAAAAACTCTTGGTTATGGTTCAGAAAAGATCATGTTTTGGTCGCCACAAATGCCGTCTGAGCTTTAAAATCACCACCATCCACTCCACGTCCCGACATGAACGTCAGAGGCGATATGTCAATATTTCACGAATAAATGTGAACGTATCTGTGGTTTGCAGAAACATATTGCCAACATTGTATCCTGGTGACTGGATTAGTTTTAATGTTTATTTCTTATGTTTATCACTTTATCAGGTGCAGATGTAATTTGTTAACATGTATTTTTATTAGAATAACTTGTGTAGAAGATCTACAGTCTTGACAGATTTCCAGGATTTGATCTCTGGTTTCTTTTCTAGTTTCTTTCACAAGTTGATTGATTTGTTAATCTTTTACCAGGTTGTGTGTTTGGAGGTCAGCAGAGGAGGACGGCAGCATTGACATGACTGTCGTTGTGTTTTATTAATGCTCATCTGTGTGGTTGTGTGTCGCAGGAGGCGGTCTGGCAGAGATCACGCTGACCTTTGACAACGGCAGGGTGATGTACGGCTTCTGCAGCCTGAAGGAGCCCAACTCCGCTCTGCCACGATACATCCTCATCAACTGGGTGAGTCGAGGGGAGACGGGCGGTGCATGACGCAACACACACACACACACACACACACACACACACACACACTCGCTGAAACATCCTGGAAGGTATTACAGGAGAACACCAGAGTCATTAAGGGTCACAGCACATTTTTAATTGAGCCGTTTGTTTAAGCAGGAAGAACCGCAGCAGCGACGCTCTGTCTTCATCAGCCAATCACAGAGCTGCAGCCACGGCCAGAAAAGTCACTGCAGATCCACCCGTCCAGAACCACAATCTGCTATTAAGTCTTCTTTTATTGTGCATGCTGTGTTATTAAAGAGATGATTTATTTAGATTTATCAAAGGGGTTTCAGGTTTTTAAAAGCCGATCCAGCTTTGTACTCTTATAATACTGATGGTGTTACAGCGTATCATAACAGGACCCAGACTCCAGCAGGTGGAAAAACAAAAGGTGAGTTTCATGAAATAACGCTTGGATGCAGAAATCAAAAGGCTGGTAACAAAACAGGAATAATCCAGGAGCAGGAAGAGAGAATGAGAACAAACAAGAGGACAAAGGAAGTAAATACATAACACACAAGGAGAAGACAGGAAACACAGACGAACCAACAACGAGTGAAGCTGCTGCAGAAAATGTGTGGTGGAAAAAGACAAAGACAGGAAGTGTAAAAGTGACACACGAGGAACACCTGAGGATGTAATCTACAAAATAAAACAAGAGATGACGACACAAATGATCAAACACACCAGAGACATCACCGTTTTTACTCCACACATTCTCCTTCATTTTCCAAACCCGGTGCCTACACTACCCACGATGCAGCTCACCCACTGTGTGACATCACTGGAGGTATTATATCAGATTAAACAGAGTTTTCTTCCTTAATTACATAAACATAAAAATCATGCCATCAGGATTGAGCTGAGTTGAAACTCTGCAGGTAAACTAACGAGACGAGTCAGTGAACCCCTGCAGGTCCATCCAGCAGAACATCGTGTCGTGTCGGCTGTTAGAATTAGTTCTGTATAAACTGAATGTCTAAGAGGATGAACGATGCAAAACGGGACAGCGAGCGATTGAAAGGTCCGGTAATTGCAGTGAATGGAGGCTGGGAGAGAGAAAGAACGAGACATTTGGGTTTTTTTTTTTTTTTTTTTTTTTAAAGAGAGAGTCCGGGAGCAGAGCCAGAGGAGTCCGTCATCCTGCAGCACAGCAACACTAACAGCCAGAGGAGCACCAGACCAGAACAAACCGGGCCGGACCGGGCCAGGAATGGACAAAGTGTGCAAAAATGTGCTGTGGATGAAAAGAAATACACCAATGATACACTTCACTGTGCCAAAGTGTGGCACAAACTGCAAAATATCAAAGCTCTCCTCCTCCTCTTCTTCTTCTTTTTATCATTAGTATCATTTCTCTTCCTCTTTCTTCTTCTTCTTTTCCTTCCTCTTTATTCTTCTTCTCCTCCTTGGTTTCCTTCTCCTCCTCCGTCTTCTTCCTCTTCCTCTTCACTCCGTCTGATAGATTAAGTGATCACTTCTTCTTATTGACAGATAATTGCTATGAATGCAGATGAGCTGGAGACGCGTTCCCGTCTCTTTCTCTGTGTAATTGCTGCGTGCTGTGTTTGCATTGTGTGGCTGTGAATGAGTCGTGATTACTGGATCACATGACGCGACCGTTTCAATAACTGATCATGACCGCCGCAGAACAAAGAGGCCCTGATGAGACCCGAACCAGGAGGAGACTGTCCTCATGAATCTGAAGGGAAACAGAAGACGGCTGTGATGTTTTCTTTCTCTAACTTTTATTTTCTCCCCCCTCCCCTCCTTTCTGTCCTCCCTCTCTCAGGTCGGGGAAGACGTGCCGGATGCCAGGAAGTGTGCCTGTGCCAGCCACGTCGCCACCATCGCTGACTTCTTCCAGGTCAGCACCACAAAAGTACTACCTGCTTATAGATACTCCACGTTGATGTCTGTCTTGGTCCCGGAGATCAAACCATCTTTATGTGTCCATTCAGATGCTTCACCTGTGTAGAAGTGCCAACACCACACGGGTAAAACACACGAGAAGGAAACCGAGACGGAGGAAAACGTTCAGCTTCTGAAATAAATCATTTGAGTCAGTTCAGCTAAAGAACACAGAACCTTTATTAAAATAAGATCCTGATCTGATCCCGTCAGGAGATTTACATAATCAATGAACTGACGCAGAAATGTTCACACCTAAATGTAAAGACACACACACACACACACACACACACACACACACACACCTGTCACTCAGAGAAGACAAGAGCCGCTGTTGAGAATCATCGTTTGAGTCTTCTTCTTCTCTTTCTTCATCTTCTTCACCACCTCCTTCTTCTTCTTCTTGATATTTGGACATTTGGATCTTTTGATGTGGTGTTGAATGAGGCACTGAGAAACTGCCTCCCTCTCCTTCTTCTTCTCCTTCTTCTCCTTCTTCTTCTTTTTATTCTCTTTCTTCCCCCTCTTATTCTGACATGGGGTTGAATGAGGCACCGCTGTCACTACATTACACTTGTGTGTAGGAATACAGACGTTACACACTTACACACGTAGACCTGAAGTAACGTCCGATGACAACGTACCAAAACTGTTAAAAACAATGCGAACACTTAAACAGATCTGTATTTCGTGGGTGGGACGTGTGTGCAATCAGAACGAGGGTAATTGAAAGTCCCGTCGGTGTGATGGCTGTGTGGGAGAGAGCACTGCCACTTAGTGTAATGACTCTTCAACACACACACACACACACACACACACACACACGGAACAAATCAAAACGTCACCTCGACTTTAATCTTGATCTTTGTATCTACTCTGCCAATCCAAAAATACACACTCAGGTGTCAGGTGTACAGGTATGAATACACTGCTGTGTACAACACACACGACACACACACACACACACACACACACACACACACACACAAGGTGAGTGAGAGGATTTTCATTCTGCTCAGAGAGATTACTTTAAAAAAGAGGTGGTATTAGTCATGCACTGTAACACACACACTCTCACACACACACACACACACACACACACACACACACTCACACACTCACTCTCACACACTCACACACTCACACACACACACACACACTCTCTGATCCTCCCACAGGTTTAATTCGCTGTAGCTTCTTGTTCCACAGAAAAACAGCAGATTATGAAACAGGTTTCCATCGTTCTGGAGTCTGAAATGTGACGACAGAAGTTTGTGTGTGTCGATGTCGTTGAAAGAAGTTAATAAAGTTATTTGAACCTCTCCTGGTGTTCAGGTGATTTGGGGTTCATACTAAACCACAATTCTCTCTCTCTCTCTCTCTCTCTCTCTCTCTCTCTCTCTCTCTCTCTCTCTCTCTCCAGGGGGTGGAGGTCACCGTCAACGCCAGCAGCGTGGACGACATCGACCCGTCAGCCATCGGGCAGCGGCTGACCAACGGGACGGCAGCGCTGGCGAGCCCGGTTCTGAGCCGCCTGAGAACCCGCGAGGAAGAACACGGAGAGGTGGTACGGTTTATTTACGCAGCAACACGTAGGCAGCACTCACAGTGGAGAAACTGCAGCGTTACCTTTTTAAAAACCAAGTCAGTGCTCCCAATAGTTCAAGAGGACCGTCCCTTTCTCCTCTCCTGATGCAGGGCACGGTGTACGAGAAGACCAACGCAGAGGTGGAGATGAAGAAAATCAATAGAGAGGAGTTCTGGGAGAAAGCCAAGGTGAGTGTGACACAAAGAAGTGTTTCCCCAGAATTTTAAAACCTGGTTAGTGTTGAGTAAAAGTCGACGTGGACGCCTGTTGTGTTTGGAGCCGAGCTGAAGTGAAGAACAAAGTCAAACGTCTGCGTCCTCCGGCTGTGTCGCCTTCAGGAGCATGAAACAAAATGTGAAATGACAGCGAGCGTCATGCAGCTGCAGGGTGAGCATGGATCTGCCCTTCACTGCTTCAGACGCTGAAACTGGAGATATCGAGTTCAGGATCAGAACTGGATCAATCAAGTAGTCAACAGACAGATAATTAATAAACCAAAAGAGCCACTTATTCTGTTTCCAGCCTCACAAAACAAGACATCCAAAGACAATCGCCTCAGACGTTTGAGCTGATGATGTGCCATGTTTTCTTTTTTTCTCCAGCGTGAGGAGGAGCTGAGAAAGGAGGAGGAGAAGAAGAAGGCGGCGGAGGAGCGGCAGCGCTACGAGGAGGAGCGAATGGAGCTGGAGAGGATAGAGCAGGAGAACCGAGAGAAGAGGTACCGCGAGAGGGAGCAGCAGATCGAGGAGCACAGGTGAGGAACAAGATGCACCACCGTCACCGTTCTGATGGATCAACAGCATCTGTTTCTGCAGAGGACTGGAGCAAAACCAGCTGATGAACCGTCAGAAGTTAAGACTCTCCTCAAAGGTCGGGGAAGTTTCGTAGTCCATAAAACATTTCTGCAGCTTCTCCTGAACAACTGAAGTAGCCGGGGACGTTCACCTGGGGAAAGAAACTGAAGCCATTTTTATGTTTTTTCCTTTTTTTAAAACATTTTAAATCAAGTGTCCAGCGACTTCAGTCGTTCAGTTGATTGCTGCAACGCCGATTTGCCGTGAAGCTTCAGAAATGTTCTGCAGACTGAGAAACTTCGATCCAAGCTGGAGACTTAAAATGGCTCCATACAGTCTCTGGAGATCCCAAACTGATTTAAAAACAAGTTATTTTTGTCCTTTTTAAAGATGAAACCTTCACTGTAGCTGCTACGCTAAGAGCGCACCTCGTCTGCAGAGGTTGCACGAGCTCGACTGCAAGCAAATGGTGTAAATAACATCTCGTCAAATGGTGTTGGGATCTCAGAGCTTCAGGAGACCATCGAGCTGCGTGGAACGTTTTAAAACAAGTCTCCAGCTACTTCAGTTGTTTTGGAGAATGCTGAAACACTAATTTGCTGCAAAGCTCCAGAAATGTTGAAGAAACTTAATCCGATTTTCTGTCGGCGTGCGGTTGAAGACATAATGACTGAATTTCTTTAATTTTTTGGGTGAACTGCTCCAGAACTTGCTGGAAAATGAAGCTCTGACATGCACTCGCTCTTAACAGACCTGTGAAGAGAACGTTTTGACCTCCTCTCATGTTGTGAAACCTGGTTTTAGGTAAAGTATCAGTTAAAGTGCGTTTGTGTGTGTGCGAGCAGGAAGAAGCTGCTGGAGGAGGAGGAGGCCAGAGAGAGGTTGCGGAACCAGAGCACCATCGTAAGTTTCTCTCTTTCATTTGTTTGTTTTGTTTCCAGTGAAATCAGAGATTAGATTACAGATTCTGAGATCCGACCACACCGGCACAAACACACACACACACACACACACACACACGCACACACACACTCTGCCATCACTGCTCTTCACAAACAACCATGAAGACGTCGTCTGCACGTCTCTCTGTGTGTGACCGTTTGTTTCTGAAGAGAGCGATTACACGCTGTGGTTTATTTTCACAAGCAGGCATAAAAAACTATTCGAGCGTCCTGCAATCAGCTGCCTGCTGCGTCGTCGCACACTTGTGATATCTCCAGTTAATCTCCTGAACATCTTAAACTCCGTCCTGCTGCTGAGTTCACACACATCAGTTGTAGAGACTCGATTGTTTGTTACTGACTGACGAGGAGGGAAAAAACAAAAGAGGAGATCATTGTGTCACAGATATTATACACAGTAACACACCTACTACACCTCTTTGTCTGCTGTTGATATAAAAAGACTCATTCAGCTCCGGACTGTTGACAGAAAAGATGCCAAAGAAAGCGAAAAACTGTTATTTCACTCCAGATCTTTTTGCCCCACACAAACACAAACAGTTAAAAAAAAACACAATGGGACTGTTGAAGGCTGTGAAAGTGTGCAACACAATTCAGAATATCACAGAGAACGTGTGACAAAAACAATGAAAATCTGCAACACAATAAAGACGAGAACAATAAAACAAAGAGGACGTTTATGATTTGTTCGAGATATGATGAGATATACATTTAAATGCTTCTTCTAACAGGATCCAGCAGGTCTTGCATTAAGTCTAGCCAGAAAAATAAAGATGGCAGCCGTTTGATTGACAGATTATTTGAGATGATATGCCCGCCCTAGAGCCTGCAACAGCCAATGTGTGATCGTGTAGATATGTTACCGCCTCCCTCGTCTTCTTCTTCTCTCCTGAGCCACTAACACGTCAGCCTCAGGATGACTGATGCATCATGTAGCCAGTGAGATTTCACATCCAGTAATATATAGTTTATCACAGTTTTTAAAGCCCTAAACTTTTAAGATTATCAGGTTTATTTAGTTTGATGCATTTTGCTGATTTGCTTTTTCAACCTGTGCTCTCATTTTTGACTAGTATTACTATTTGCATTAAAGCGTGAATAAGAAACAACTGTAAGAGTTTCTGCTCCTGATGCTCATACAAGTGACACAAAATGGCAGTTTTGCGAACGCCGCAGTGCGTCTGTGTTGCTGATCTTTGCTCCTGTTTGTTTGTAACTGAAACAAACTCGGTCTCTGTCGCCCCTCGCTGGTGGCATCCTGTGATTGTTTTCTTCCTTGTGGTCTGTTTCAGTGCATCGAAATTTTTTTTTTTAACCTGCTTTACGTTTAAATCTTCTTCTTCTCCTTCTTCTTCTTCTCCTTCTTCTTCTTCTTCTTCTTCTTCTTCTTCTTCTTCTTCTTCTTCTTCTTCTTCTCTGCAGGCAGCAGAGCCGAGCATCGAGGACCTCAACCTGGACAAGAAGGAAACCGAGGTGGAGGTCAGTCCGACAGACGACAGTAAGAACACAACCACAAACTCAGAGACAGAAACTAGTAAATAATCGTGTGTGTTTGTGTTTTTTTGTGTTTCCAGGAGGCGAAGGCCATCATCGCTCAGCGGTCAGGAAACCCGCGAGAGTTCTTCAAGCAGAAGGAGAGAGCCATGACCATCAGCTGCGACACCTCGCCCATCTCCGTCCACAGGACCGGTAAACTCTTTTAAAACCAAATCATCTTCTCATCAGAAGCTCTGACGTCCGCGGCTTTTTCTCAATATTCAAAAAAATATATACATGTAATGTGTAACAAAAGAAAAGTGTCGGACGATGAAGCCTCCCGGACATCTGACCACATGACATTAATCATCTCCTCCGCTGCTGCTTCCTTAGATCCAGAACTCACATGTTTCATTTTCACAGATTTGCTTTGTGTCGTCAGTAGAAATAAAAAAAAAAAAAAAACAGGAGGAAAAAAGCATAAAGCCGCCAGACGATCTCCGTCTCCTCTCTCACCGCTGGATTACTGCTGCGCAGCTTCTTCTGTCGCTTTGATTTTAATTTATGTTGTTGCACGTTGTTCGTCTGCAGCGTTAGTTACAGTCTGAGTGACGGGGAGGGATCGACGGGTTTCATGATTCCAATCACCTGGAAATATTATGTTAGAGTGAGATAAGAATCTATTTTTTGGGGGATGCACCTCGTCTTCACTCTACATTTATTTAATTTTCAGATATTCTTTTTGTCTCTGGGATTCATTATTCAGACTCGTGAGGTTACAGAAACACGCAGCTGAGGATAAAAATCTGTCAGCTTTTCATTTCTGCCTAACTGCATGCTGTCAGTCGGTGTGTTTACAGCAACACTAACCTCTTCTCTCTTTCTTTCTCTCTCTCGTTCTTTTTCACTCATTCGACTCCACATTTGTGTTCACCATCCTCACTCCTTCTTATTCCACTCTGATTTATTTATTCACCCGATCCTCCACTTCTTCCATGTCTCTCTCTTTCTTCTTCACTGGGTTTCCACGGGACTCTTTCCCACAATCCTTTTCTGCTTCTGACTGTCTCCCTGTGGGGCTGAACTCTCTCCTGTCTGTCTTGTCTTCTCGTCCATCCTCTCTGTCCTGCTGCGTCGCCTCGTCTCTTCTTCTGTTTCATGTTGGTGCGTTTGAATCTTCGTGTGTGGTTGTGTGTCGTCCCCCCTCCTCCTCCTCCTCCTCCTCCCCCGTCGACCGCCAGGCCGTTTGGACAGCCCGTTCTTGAGGCAGCAGCACAGTCCCAGCAGCCCCAGTCCGACTCCCCCGCTCCGGGGTGAGTCGCCCCTCCGCACCCCGCCACACTCACGGAGGCAGCCCGCCGCTGCAGCCGGTAGGTACAGCACAGAACTGACCAACAGCAGAAGAAGAAGACCGATGGACACCAGCAGCTTAGTCCAGCATCCCTCCCCAGACACCAACGCCCTCCACGAACATGGAGAAATTAGAGTAGCAGGGGATGAAACTGCATGTGGATTAAAAATAATGTGAAGCGTTAAAGAGTCCGAGAGAAACTTTACAGTAACACTAATATGACAGAGTCATTCTCAGAAAACACATCTGATCATGTCATTCTTCTTCTTGTGTACATGATTCTGACGTTATCTTAGTTTACTCCGAAAACAGCATCCGTCACGTATCAGCACTCGCAGTTAAAAGAGTTCAATGAAGCGATTTGTGCAAATGAACGTCTGAGAGGTAAAGAAACGTTTTTTCAACCAGAAAACAGAAGCAGATGTGAGGACTGAGGCGAGACTAGATTCAGATGAGACTTTATTATTCAGACTGATTAAAAGTATTTTGTTTCCAGTATAAATTAATTTATTTTTCTGCCGTCAAAAGTTGACATAAATTAAAAAAACACTCCATTTTAAAATCACTGAACTGTCGATCGTTAAGTCCAGCAGAGTTACCTGATGACCAGACGGCAGTCGGTAGATTCTGCCGCAGGTTTTTTAGCCCACGTGCATTTTCATCCTCTCAGTTTTAGCTCTTCATTTTCATCATTCACTCCACTGAGCAGCACAAACACACGTTTGCGCACCAAACCCTCAGAATCACCTCACAACCCCCCTGACGAAATCACCCCCGGCCCCGCCCTCCGCTCCCGACAACCCTCATCTCCCCCACCACTTCTTTACAGAACACTTTAAAGAAGCTGAAGTTTTATGTTTTTCTTTTTGTCAACGTCCCTGAAAAACACCAAAACCAAACAAATGTGAAAAGATCCAACAACACGTGATGTGCATATCGTAGCCTGATGTATCTTCTTCCTTTGTGCCGTTGAGCTCCGCTGTTGTCAAAGACTATTAACAACACGTCAATCATCATCATCAGTCGCACACACACACACACACACCATCCTGCTGCCACAAATACTCACTAGAGCACAAAATGTGGATTAATCTACTGCAAACACAGTTTACTTCTGGTTGAGTGGTGATCGCTAAATATGACCAGAAGATTAAAGAAATTGAGCCTATTTTCCAAACAACACTATATTTGTTCATTGTTACAGACGGTTTGGTCTTTTCATGGGATTTGTTGACAGTAGGAAAAATATAAAATGACTAAAAATATGTAGCATTTATCCACTTTAGCTTTCAGACTCTAAAAAAAAGAAGAAGAATCCTTAAAGATCGAGTCAGAAAAGGCATCAAAATCTGACTTTCTGTATATTTATAGCATGCTAGCTGTGTCTGTTCATTAAAAACAAACTCATTTTTAACCTTCGTTAGCTAGAGTAGTTTCTACAAACCTCTCCATAACTCACCTTCCTTTAGCCTGTGCACTTCCTCACTAATAAGCGAATAGCTAACAGGCTAACACTTAGCATTTCCTAAACTTTTCCTTTATGGCTGTGAACCATAAAGCTGTTTGTGGGTTTGTGTGATAGATGTCGAGTCTGTCGTCCCCTCAGTCTTCATCCTTTAGATGTCGTCCAGTCAGCTGCTGATGTCAAATTATTTTCCTGAGTGTTTCTGGGTTTTTTTTGTTTGTTTTTTTCCTGATGTTTTCTGGTTTGAATTAGCAATAAGCTAACTGTGCTTCCTCTCAGGGATATAAAGTGGTTGTCACTGTCACTACAGAATCTCACTGGTTTTTCTTCCACCTCCTTCCTCTTCCTCTTCCTCTTCCTCTTCCTGTGATCCCGGACTGCATCACCTCTTTGCAAACACTCAAACACACACTGCTCCTGCTGCTGCTTTTAATCCTGACCGACTGAACAACCTGTGAGTGTTCGCGTACGAATGTGTGTGTGACGTCGTCGAGCCGCCCGTCAGTCGCCACCGATGTCTGTCGACTGAATGTGGATCTTTGACCTTTGACCTCTGTGGGGTCGATCTAGTGTCTGTTCAGACTGTGATTTTGTTTGTTGTAGCCCATCTGACATCACTGCAGACCAACTTCCAGAGCACGCAGTGTCGGGTTTTTAGACGGCTTTCCTTCCTCTAGTAAACTTTCACAACTTCCTTACAAATCCTATTGTCAGAGTCAGCAGATAAACAGTCAAGAAAACAAAGAAGTTTTGTTTCTGTTTCCATAAATATTTGATGTTCTAAATGCACAGAACCAAACCAACTTTAACAAAACACCAAGCAGGTTCACAAAATAGAAACGACATTCTCACTGATCTCTTGTATCATTCACATAATATTGCCTTTATTAAGCTCATTACTTTTCTGTTGTCTGATAATTTAAGTAGAGAATCAGTTCTAGGAGAAAATATGAGACGTTAGGATGCTGAAATGTCCATGAAAGAGTCCTCATGCACTTCACGATTTGGACATAACTCCAAAACCTCACAGATTGACCGGAAACACGTCTTGAAGTCAGTGAGTGTGGACGTCAGGATTGGACCTGATGCCTCGCTCAGACCAAACACAAAGAAATTGCGATGCATCATGTCTACTCGCTCGATAACCGCAAACCACTTTGGTATGACCCCAAAACAAAGACATTTCTCTGTGATCTGACTGTAATAAATGCATCTGAAGGAAGCCGAAACAACAACGTCATAATGCGTCCTTATAAAAAACCTGATTGCATGCCTCATCAGGTCTGTTGGCCAGACGACAGACAAACAACTCTTAAAATGCCTGTTCCGTAAATGGAGTTCGGATTGATCAGCGCTATGCTGTGCCGAGACATATTTCCAAAACTTACCAGGTATTCTGACTTTCTTGCTAACTTCCATCCACAGCGGCTCCTTATTCATCCCATCTCAGTACATGTGGATGTGTTATCATACAGCTCTGTGTGTCCACAAACGTCCAGGATTAGTGATTATCATCCTTTCTTCCATAGTTGTTCATGAATGTCTGGACATCAGCAACGTCATGAGTCCAATATTTTCAGCTTGGCAGGAATTTCCGCCACTATTTCCTTTTGTATTGATTGATCGATTGGTTCAGTCAGTGCTGTGAGCACCATCTTAGACTTAAATACCTCAAAACCCGGACAAAAAACAAAACTACGTACATGCAGTAAAGGTATGTTTTGGGGTGACTCGTGACTTTAAAGACGTATTAAAATGCTTTGGAATGTGGTCAGCAATTATGCAGTTACTATGCAAAATCATGCAGATCACCTTCATGATCTGCAGACTGTGTTGTTGCATGTGTGTCGGTGCAGTAATGGCAGATATTATGATGGGTGGAGAAATAACCAGTTCATCTCTGTCCTCGTGACAGCTGACAACAATGAACAGATCTCTATAAATCAAATTCTTACTCGAAAGGTTGTTTTTTCCTGAACTGGTTTCCATTTTTAGAGGTGTTTTTGACCACCAGGTGAACTGGAGAAAACCCACCCATGCAAGACTCCGCTGTGCTGGATGTGATCTGTCATTCTAACAGGGTCACACCTCTCAAGTCATTTCCAGTCAAAGTGACTCTGTTGTTCCTCATCTGTGCCTCATTGTGTTCGTGTCCTCTGGGAAATCTTGTTCCGGCCTCCGAACGGGACGTCTGACTTCAACGAGCATGAAATCATCCAACATCTGAGAACAAAAGTGCCGTGGAAGTGCTTCTGTGACGCTGTGTTGATGTTTGTCCTAACGAGCTGTCGACATCGTGACTGTGACTCACCCACAATGTGTCCGCATACATTGCTGGCATATTAATGAATGTCTGACGAGTGCTTCATGACATGCTGGATTATATCTGTACGCGTCTTGTTTTGGGTGACAACTTTATCAGTGTTGACTAACTTCAGCTCTCCTCGTTACGACTTCCTCTGTGTGTAGTGTCACATGTCTTCCACTCCGATTCAGAGACAAGTTTGACGAGTCGCTCACTTCCAGACTGTCTCATGATATTCAAACACATGTCAGTCAAACCTGATAAGACAAAGCAACAAAGCCAAGAGTTTGGAGCCATGCTAGCAGCTTTGTGCTAAAAACAAAAGGTGACAACAAAAAATCAAAAACATCAGGAATTCAGTGCTGTTCTTGCAATAAGCTCCTCAGTTCTGCTGTAACTATGCTACAGCAGCTACGCTAACCTCGTTTTACTCACGTGAGCCTCATCAAGTCAGAGGTCGTCATGGTTCTTCCTCTGGGGACCATGAAGGTCTGAACCAGGTTTCAGGACAATCTCTCTGATAGTTGTCTAAACATTTTTTTTTCTAATCCCTCAAATGTGAACATCTAGAAGAAGTGTCAGAGGATCAGCAGAGTCATTATGATTCATCCTCTGGGGACCATGAACGTCAATGTCAATCCGACCAATAGTCCGATAGTTGTCAAGACATTTTACTTATGAGTGTAAACTTCATGTTCACATTGCGAAGCTGCTAGCATGGCTAAATTTAAATCTGTAGAGTTAAAACAGACACAATCTGAACTTCAGATCTCATCTCAGATCATATTTTACAGTCACGATTGATCTGCAGACGTAACAGAGCTCAACTTTTACTTTTCCAAATAAAACTTTAAATGTGATTAAGGAGCACGTCAGACCTGCTTAGTTACGTCGTCAACTTTTAGTACCTCAGGTATTTGAGATGTCAGCGGAGGTTCAGAGGTCTGAAACAGGCTCAGTGACTGCGTCTGTTTGCTGATGATGTGATTACTTTCATCTGGACTTGTTGCTGTGTTGAAGTAACACAGGATTTGACTGTGAAGGTCAAAAAATATGACTTCACCGTCCTGAAGCTTCCTTTAAATCACTTGATTCAAACTTCAGTATTCTGTGTTAGCTCAACACTTCTGGTGTCGGGTCAAATTGTCTTGTTCCAGGACGACTTTTGCTCTGTACCTTTTTCGATGGTGTTGTGTCCGTTCTGTGCCTGTAGGGGACGATGACGACGAAGCGAGCATAGAGCGCAACATGGCCGCCGTGTCACCCATTCCTAAAATAGTCACCACGCCCATCAAAGAGGACTTCAGCCGGGAGGACGAGGACAGCAGAGACGAGTGGGGTAAGAGCGACAGTGAGGTCCAAATTTTAAAAAAAAGACGACCTGAGACTGTGACAGTCGTGAGCAGATCCTAAAAAAACCCAAATAAAAACGCTCAAACACTGAAGACTGGAGTTATGAATGAAGTGGTGTCGTGTTCGTTTCCTTCATCAGATTCAATGTCGAAGCCGGAGCAGAAACCGCCCGTCCAGGAGTCGACACCTTCCAAGCCGGTGCAGAGCGTCGCCCCGCAGGCCCGCGACTCCGGCAGCTTCAACGTGTGGGACGCCGGGACGGACAGCCTGGTCAACCTGTGGGACAGCAGCTCCGGGCCTCCACCCAACACCTCCCAGACCTCCAATCTGGTGGACCTGATGGGTGACAGTGTCCCGCCCAGCTCCGCCACCGCCAGCGGTAAGCCTCAGCCCCTCGTCAGCTTCGACGACATGGTGGACGGGACCTTCGGCTCGGCCGCCGAGGACGACCCCTCCAGTCTGGTGGACGTGACGGCCTCCGACCAGATGACCCTCAGCTACCAGCATGCACTGCAGCACGCGTCCATGGAGGGGCCGGACCTGGATGACGGACAGCTGCTGATGACCAACGGGGAGACGCTGCTGAAAGAAGGGACTCAGGTCAGACGGGTTAATGCAGCCGCTGATTCAGAGAGACGCCGTCTGTCGTTCTGTTGGGCTAAAAGTTGTTTTCTCTGTTGGCTCTTATAGGCGAGCGAGGGCTACTTCAGCCAATCACAGGAGGACGAATTTGGCCAATCAGAGGAGTCCTCAGCTAAACCTGCACCGGTCTTTTATAACAAGCCACCAGGTGAGAAACCTGTCTGAAAACGACTGTTACTCTCACTTCCTCTCGTCAACATTTATACATTATCTCCATTTCGCTCGCATTTTGAATTATTTTTAGATTATTAATTGGCTTCAGTCGCACAGAACACTTCCTGCTCAAACTGCTTTCAAATTAAAAGCTTCCTGGTAGGTTTTTATTGTGAAAAATCAAGAAGTATCCCTCTGTGGTTTACAGCCTCTTATTAGTGACGGGCCTCAGTGACTACTTCCATCCTTCCTTCCTGCTTTTACCTTGTTTAAAAAAATAAAAGCCTTTTTCCTATAAACCCGAGGCGATTGTTGCCATGAGGTTTTCAAAACGACCCAAAAACAAAACTTATGATGGGCAGTAGGAGAAGAAACAACAGACTGAGCTGAAGTGAAATCTAAAACTACGACTGGCAGGAAACAAGAGACACAAACAAAATCCAAGAACTAAAGAATAAGAAAATAAAATACAGACTAATAAAATGCAGGAAACACAGGAAATAAACAGATCAGACACGATCCAACAACTGGAAGAGGAAAACACACACAGGGACCGATGATCAGTATATTCTGGTTCTGATCGTCATCTCTGATCAGAAATGGTTCTAACTATGTTTATTCTTGTGTTGTATTTTAAAAAAGTACCTGTTTTACGTCCCTCTTTGTATTGAATCCTTTAGCTATAAAACATTGTTGTGTTTGTCGTGAACTCTGTTGTTCTACAGCTCAACAACAGTTTAAATGAGGAAACGTTCTCAGTGGCGTTTATCGAGGTAAAAGTGAACAAAATAAAAATAAACTAATAAACTAACAAAATAATATATATAATAGACTTAATACATTTTTGGTTTAGATAATTAATTATATACAGTAAGATAATTGTTGATTTGTCAATATACTGTAGATGGAATATATAATTTGATATATTTAATAAAACATTGCATTTCATTTATTTTAATACATATTAAGATGACTAATTTCAAATAAAAGCCTGTATCAACTCTTCATATCAGTGTAATATTTAATAACAAGGTGAAAATTCTCATAAGACCATTTAATTAACACAAATAATTGTAAATATATATATCAGATCTACATGTCTGGGATATATTAGTGGTATTTGTCAGCTGTAGTTTGTTGTGCTGTCGAGTTATATTTTGTTTTACTGACAGATGTCTCTATTATTTTGTCCACCCCTCACATGTCATCGACTGTAGACAAACAGCCGTCTGTATCATGTGTTATTAAACCGTAAATCAATCATTTCCTCTGTGAAACAAGTTAACTTCTGTGCGTTTGTGCGTTCAGAGATTGACATCACGTGCTGGGACACGGACCCCGTTGTCGACGACGACGACGACTAAAACCGACCAATCAGAAAGCTCCTCCACCACCAACACCACCACCGGACCAAGAGGAAGCAGGAAGTGCGCTTCGAGAAGAAAACCGATTTTTTTTTTTTTTTTTTTCTAAAAAACAAAAACACAAACAAACAAAAAAAAGTAATAATAATAATAATAATAATAATAATAACAATCTTGCATCAAACTTCTTCTGTATTATCTTTTAGAGGAAACGAAACAGTAGCCACCGATTTAAAAAAGGTTTGAGTTTCATTAAAGACGGTTTGAAGGCTCAGTTTTATTTTTTTCTGTGTGTTTGTTATTTTATTTATTTGTTTTTCTTCTTCTTCTTTTTTTTTTTTTTGCTATGCAGATGTAATAGCTGAGAGCGGGACACTTTGTTTGTGTAAATGATTTATTACACATTAACGTAGCGCGCTGCTGCATATTAGAGACGATGAAGCCCGTGTGTGGCCGGCAGCCGACACACCTAGTCTGTAGTGCTTTAATAACACCCTATAAACTAATACAGCTGCCATGTATATCTTCACTCTTTTCTTACCTTTTTTTCACCTCCCTCCTTCCTTCTGCCTTCCTCCCAAAATATCCCCAAAATATTCTTCTCTGCAAGTCAGTTAATCTTGTATTTAGCCCTCACTTTACTGGAACAAAAAGAAAAGAAAAAGACAGGTGGATTATTGTATTTATTCTGGTGTATCTGAGCTTCTTTCACTGATGGAAAACCAACAAGAAATTCTCCTGAATGGAGTCAAACTGCAAACAGCTCCTTTTTTGACCCTTTTTCACTCCTTTTGTATGATTTTCAGACTGAATTCAAGATTAAATGGCTTGTACAGTAAATCTGTTTTGCTTTTTTTCAGTGCACTTTTATTTCTTCTTCTTCTTCTTCTTCTTCTTCTTCTTCTTCCTCTGCCTCGTTGTGGATGAGCTGCAGCTTCTCAATCAGCCCTCCCCTCTGCTTCCATGAAACTCATCGTTCAGAAACCCCAATTATATATTTACACGAACAAAAAAAAGACAGAAAAAGAAAGACAAATTCCAGATGAATATATTGGAGATATTTTTCCAAGTGTTTTTAGGAGAGTTTGCCTCCTTCAGCTTGTGCACAGTAGAAGAAAAAAAAACAAAACAATGAATCCTTTGTTTGATTCTTATTCTTCTGAATTTCTCCAAAGGCTTAAACTTCCCGTTCAGAGTCGGGGAGGTTTTAAAGAATAATGATTTAAATGTTTATTTCTGTCAGTCGCTGGATGACAGGAGGAAGCAAACGGGGCCACACGATGCTCGCAAATATTATTTTCTGGTCTTTGTTTTAATCCGCGTGGAGAAACCAGATGTTCACGGTCTATCACATCGCTGCTGATTCAACAGTGTCAGTTTTAATTATAGCTGTTGAGATTCACACAGTCAGAAAACTATAGAAACTCCTGAGGATCTCACAAAGTTAAAGAAAGTGAGAAAATATTCCCGGAGCCGTCGCTTCTTTACCGGATCTCCAGTCGAAGTTAACAGGTTCTGTTCTGGGCCGAGACCCATCCTCCATCCAAGTTTAGTGGAAATCTGTCCTGGAGTTTTTGTGTAATTCTGCTGACAAACCAAAGTCTCAGCTTCTTTTACCCCGACTTCTGATTTTAGTTTATAGTCTGAAGGAGTTTAGTTCCTGATACTCATTGTTTACTAAGATAACCAGAGTTATATCACATCTAAATCAGCCATCAGGGACGTCTGACAGAGAGGACGTCTGACAGAGAGGACGTCTGACAGAGAGGACGTCTGACAGAGAGGACGTCTGACAGAGAGGACGTCTGACAGAGAGGACTGAGAAGATGCTGAAGAGTTGAACATCTGCAAACATTTTAAAACCTTCCTGGTTCTCCACGCAGCTCAAAACAAACCCAGTGTGACTGTGTGACTCTCGTCTGCTGCTTCAGCTCTGTGCCAGTGCAAAAAAAAAAAAAAAAAGCACCGTATGTATTTAGTTTTTTTTTGTTTTTATTGATGTGACATTTAGTTGCCCTTGAAAACTGGAGCGAGAGGTGGGGCGGGCTGAGACGGGAGGTGTGTGTGTGTGTGTGTGCGTGTGTGTGCGCGCGCGTGTGTTTTTAATACCTGTCAAAAAGTGTGCTAGAAATGATTTTCGGGACCTTTTTGAATATTAGCAACAACATTGTTAGTCTCTTTTTCTTTTGCTGTAAATTCCTGTAGAAAATAAAAAAACTCCTAGGCAATAACAAACACCTGTGTGTGTGTGTGTGTGTGTGTGTGTGTGTGTGTGTGTGTGTGTGTGTGTGTGTTCACCTGACAGCGAGAGGTCGGCCTCTGCAGATTATTTCACCCGGTTTGATTTTTACTTCTGCATCCTGAACACGACGAGGACGTGCTCACATCCAGCGTTCACTAGATCATATTCTATTCTGTAAGCATTTTTAAAATGCGGCTCAATTAGTGAATAAAAACTCAACTTTAGGTTTCATTTCTACCATTTTCATCTCATCACTCAGAGCTGTGTCGCCCGGTGAGAACTGATCTGCTGATTTAAAAAGAAGCGGTCGGTGTGAGAGGTGAATCTGGACTAAATGTGGAATATAAATAACTACATTTGCTGTGCCAACACCACGTATCTATTAGTATTCATTTCATGTTTTATTGATGAAGACTGCATCTTATTTCCCTGCAGTCTTCATCAGGTTTCCTCCGGCGCTGCTGCAGAGAAAATCTTCCCCAGCAGCACGATTCCACCAATTAAAACTGCAAGAAATACAGAAATGTGGAGAGCAGCTGAGGGGAAAGTACAGAAAAGTTTGAGTTCCTGAGTTTGTGCAGCAGAACGAGTCTGAACACTGAAACACTGAAACAGTGAAACGTGTCTGTGTGTCTCGCAATGATGCAGTTTGTGGCAAATATTGATGGATTACAAATAATTAAATTAAAATTAATTTCTAAAGATTATTAAAGGCAAATATGCTGTGAATCATGTGGAGCAAACATCACTAAGTCACCACGAGACAAACAGTAGAAGACATTATTAGACTTTAATGAATATTTTGGTTAAAAGGAAAAAAGGAATTAGTATTTTTTTTTCCTCCCTAAACTCGTCTTTTCAGTGACATCTAGAGGCCAGCAGGAGGAGCAATTAACACTCAAGGGAAAATGAAAAGCTGCTCATATTCTTGGTGAAGTTGTGATGATAAACAGAAGAGATCTGAGAGGAAAACTAAGCATTTCAAAAATGGAACTCCTGAGTTTGTGCTGTAGTTCGCAGCTCCACCACTAGATGGCCTCGCTGTACTTCCTCCTCGGCTGGTGGAGCTCTGCGTCCCTCTCTGAGAGGATGTTTGTCTCCTGCCCGGCGTCCTCAGGTGTTTCAGTACCTGACAGTTTGTGTCATCAGTGACACAAGACTTGTCATGACGTCATTCTTCAGCTGATGACTTCAGACGGTTCACCTGTCAGGAGGGTCACAGTTTACAACTCTCCCTCCGACGCTGCGAGGTGTCATGGCGACGACCCTGAGGTCTGCTGGATTTAATTAACTTCAGTTTGTTATTCATTATTACGACATGATTGACAGGTCCAGAGGCCGTCTGATGCAGAGCTGCAGCTCAGCTTTAATTAAAGTTATTCAGCTTTTTACACCAGTTCAGGTCACATTATTCTTCTTTTTACAGGTTTTTGTTTGGTTAAAAGTTTGTTAACATCTGACAGCTGAGATGCTGCAGTGATAATAACATCCAGAGCTCCTCTACAGCGGATCATTACTGCCACCGTGACCAGATCAAACTTTGGGAGGAAATGTGAAGTCTGAATATGAACGCTGACTTGGACTCTCCAAAGAAGCACAGCTTATTAAAAGACCAACATTTCAACACCATGTGCTTCTTCATCAGAGTCAAACAGCTCACAGACTCACTGATTTTAGTTCTATTGATGCATTTGAAAGGTAGATATGTGTTATGTGTGTGTATGTTTTCACTTTTACTATAAGCTTTTTCCTGAGTCTAATACATTGGAGGCTTCCTTTATCTCCGTCTTGTTGTGATACTTGACTTTATTGTTCCTTTGAGTTTTTCTCCAGCTAAGCTTCTCGATCACTGTGATTCATGTGTTTTATCTGGACCTGTCTAACCTTCCACTTGTAATCGATCGCCCTCCCTCTTTTCTCCGGCCTGAGCGGAGATTATTTAACAGGACGACTTTCTGCATTGTTTGACTCTGACGAAGACGCACACGGTGCTGAAACGTTAGTCTTTTACCAGAAGTTTGTGGTCTGAATCTCTGCGCTCCAGTCTACTCCGGACTGAGTGTTTTCCTGTCGCAAAAGTAAATCAAAAAAACATTTCATGTTTTTGTGACATATTTTGTTTTTCATGTTATGATGAGAAAACTGAGAAAGTGACACATGCAAACTTAAAATCCTAAGATACAGACACTGGGACTAGTGAACAAGAAAGAGATTTTGGGAAGATTTCAAAGTAAATGCCGGATGGATGTCGACATCCAAGTCAACCTCATTATGCATTTCTTGTGAGTTTGGAGAAGTACTTCCTGTGAGCTGCTCGTTTGCAGGGCTGTGGAGGTGGAGAGCGAGGCTGGGTGGGTTTACTGTAATTAGGCAGACAGATGGGAAATCTCCAGAGGTTGTCCAATCAATTGGTTTGGCCACTTGGTGAGCAGCCTCCTGTAATCACTCATTAATCAGGGGAAATGAGCTCTGATTAATCTCTATGACAATGACTCTGAGTCGAGGCTGCAGGGTTTTTTTCTTCCATCTCATTTCACTCAGTAGGTCTTCAGAGAAACGAGCTGCTGTCGAGTCTGATAGGAATAAATAGAAATGTAGTAAAACATGGACGGTTTCTACATTCACCACCGTTAAAGTTTGATTCAGGGCACGATAACATCCAGAAACTGCATCTTTAAACCCTCACAGCCCCTTAAACTGATCTGATAGACTCAAATCATTTCTAACTGCTGCTCTACAATCAGGAAAATCACAACTCTACTCTTACAGTCCCAAACAAGCAGAGATTCTCACACCTTCAAAACAACAGCAGTAATTATAATGATCACCCCATAAAGCAAGAGCAACTTCTCCCAAATCATCCCCTGAAAAAAGAAGGAAAAGAAGAAGAACAACAACAACGATTTCTCCTCTGGTCACCTTCTAAAACAAAGCAAACTTCCTTCCTTCCTGTCACCGTCTTAAAGCAAGAAGAGATCATCACACCTTCAAAACAACAGCAATATTTCCAGTGGTCACTTCAAAAAGCAAGAGCAAATTCTCCCAGATCATCCCATGAAACGAGACCAACTTCCTCCCCCGGTCACCAAAACCAAACTAATTTCTCCCATCATAACCCAACTTTCTCCCGTCACCCCCTAAAACAAAGTAACCTCCTCTCGGCCCCCAACAACAAGACCAACTTCTCCCCTTTCTGCATTTTACGTAGGCTTCACTTAATTAAACAACACAATCTTTTGCAATACGTTGAAGTGCTGCTGTATGTTAATAAAAGACTTTGGAAAACCTCTAAACCTGTTTAGTTCTGTTTTGTTGAATTTGAGACCATTAAAACTTGAATTATCAGTTCCTATAAAAGAATAAATGTGAAAGTTCATTATGATCCAGGTCAATATTAATCTTGTCTCTTGGTGAAATCACTGGGTGAGAGTCTGTCGTTGTCTCAAATTAAAGGCCAAGACAACTTTTACAGTGGTTGAATATCACATCGATTAAAGCTGAGAGACGGAGCGCAGAAACAGCAGAAGTTGTAATTTATCTTCATGTGAAGCCTGCAGAGTGAAGAGCAGCAGCTCCACTGACTTCACTGCAGTCGGATCAAGAATGTGAAACTTTTAGACACTAAAACTCTCAGAGACAAAACACAGACAGTTCGACGGCTCGTGGAAGATTAAAGTCTGAACAGGTTTTAAAATCCTACAACTAATATTTGCATTCAGTCATCTTTGATTTAATGAGGAAACATTTTTCACTGTTCGAAATAATGATTTGTGGGAGAATTAAACTTCTCGGTGGACCGGCGTGTTGGCGACAGTCGTGCCGGTGGGAAGATGTGCGATGGCGGACTCCACCTCCAGCTGTGATGTCATGTGATGTGGGCGGGGTCGGCAGCTGTGGCACAGCGGCGGCGGTGGGAGGCGGGGCTGATGTTCTCGCTTTACTACATGTAAACAAGGCTGAGCTGGTTGCCAGGCAACACACACGGCATGAGGAACGGTTGAGTCAGGTCTGAGGAGGAGAAAACCTCAGCGGTGCGGCTGCTGTTGTTGTTTTTCTGTTTGGAGTTTAGGCGGAAAAATGTCATCCAGTCGCAGCAGAGGGAGTCACGCTGCGTGTCGAAACTGTCAGCTTGTTGCCGAGGAAAAATCACAATGTTTGCATTAATGCGGTGACCTTTTCCTGAATAAATAAATGCCACATGTCAGCAACAAGACTTCACACCTCCGTCATGTACAGACAGAGACGTGAATAGAAACATTTAGAGAACAATTTAACACTCGGTGAATTTATTATTCATGTCACACCGGCTGTGAGGTCGCTGCTCAGCTGCGGAGGTGAATATTCTGTCAGCCTTTTGTTTCAGAGCACTCCTACTGCTGTCAGGACAAACTCTCATCAACAAGTACAATGTGTTACACAAGAATACAGATACAGCAAATCAAAGGACTGTGAGGCAGTTTATATTCAGCCGGTGGGTGACGACATGTCACATTAATATCTTACAGCAGTTATATAATGGTTGCGTATGCTAAGCTAGCTGTTAATGCCATGGATGTTTGATCAGATCTGGATAAAGCGTTGGATGAGTGGCTCAGTTCATTCTTGTGAAAGCTCCTCAGTGCTGCATGAAGCCAAACATGTCAAACTTTTCTCAGGTGTAAAACGTAAAATTCATGCACCTCTTCTCCTCTGGACACCCCTGAAACCAGAACAACTTCTCCCTTGGTCAGTCTCTAATGTAAGGCCAACGTGATTCCTTTTCTTACACTTTAGTTAAAATCTGACGATGTGATGTGACACCAGTTTGTTGAGGCTTCAAATGTGTTCAGCAGAGTAGGAATGACTTTTTCTAATGACTCCAAATCCATCGTCTGCAGGACTAATTTTGCCTTGTAAAGTTCACAAACATCAAAATCCATTTAAAATTAGCAGATGAAATGTGCATCTTGTTAAAAACAAGCCTGATTTAACTATTTGCTGACGCCCTTTTCTCAGGAAAGTACTTAAAGATAATATAACAAAGCAACCACATGCAGACGTCTCACTGTAAGAAGCACTGAGGAACTCGTCTCTTTGTCTGTGCAGATCTTTTGTTGCTCAAGAGCACGCGTCCTGTCGTAGCCTCTCTCTCTTTACGTAACCTCGGAGGCTGAATCATCATCAAGGTGTTTGTCTCCGTGCTGAAACACACGTCTTTAAGCTCAGCTGCTCATTTTCAGTTGCGCAACCCGTCTCTCAGGTTCCCGAGGGCTGGCAAATATTCCTCCGAAGGTGTGAACACGTAACGTTTGATCATCAGTGAATCATCAGCTCGATGCCACTGCTGTAATCTTCATAATGAACGACATGATTAGATCTTCCTGCAGCGTCTGTGATGTACTTTATAAATATGAGGGCAGATCTGTTCCTCCTCTGAAGTCTGAGGACTCTGTAATCTCAAATAAGTGGCATTAAAAGCTGCAATATGTCAGATTTTGAGTTGAACTGCAGCTACGTTTAGCGAGTTAGCTCAGTTAGCCGTGCAGTGAGCAGTCCAGACTGGGAGCTAATAGCACCAGGAGAGTGTGGTTAGCATGCGTTTACTCCTCTACATTCAGATTGCAGTTCATTTTTTTTATTTTCAACTAAAGTTCTTACAATTTGCACCTTTAAACTCAACACGATACAAGATTAATCTGACGTTGTGTCTGTTGTTGTTCTAAAAGAAGACATGTTGGTCATTTTGCAGCCCATTTTCCATCAGGTTTAAACAAAAAAAAAAAAAACTGACAATAAACATAAAATGGCTCCAAACAGCTCGTCTGCAATAATCCAAGACTCTGGAAGTTCAAATTTTAAATCTTCTTTAAGATCTCATAGTTTCAGGTGACATGGATTACACGTGATGAGCCGTATGGAGCCATTTTATGCTTGTATTTGTTTTTTTAGGAGAATCCTGCGGCGCTGTTTTGCTAATCGAATTCGCTGGTTAGTGGATTATGACTGCAAGTTTCATTCTTAAAAAGGGGCTGGAATCATTTCTCTGCAGAACGCTACACACGATAAAGGATTGAATACATTTAATACATGTGATTAAAATGAACAAAAGCTTGAGAGAATGTCACATTAATCATCAGTATATTGTGCTTTTACCCAGCTGCTGGTCTCCACCCGAACACCTTTGGTCTTCATGATAATTGCCTTCGATATAATCCACCCTCTCTCCACCCCGAGCGATTAAAATCATTTTAAAGCCATTTTTACCATCGCTGGGTGGCGGCAGTGAACGAGCTGGGCTGAGAGGATGTGACACTCAAACACTGCAGCTGTCTCTCTGCGTCTGCACTCAGAGTCAAACACAATCTGATGATTGTAACTGAGCAGCGAGGAAGAAAAACTGCAGCTGAACTTCTCTCGTCTTTACGTAGAAGAGAAGGCGTTTCACTTCAGGAAGCCGTTAACGACGCGGAGCAGGTGATCGCTGCAGCTTCAGCTCTCTGTGTGATGTCACGTAGACAAACCAGCAGAGACCAGCACCAAAACACTGCTGGTCTCTGCTGGTTTGTCCAGCAGGGATACTGAGTGGTGCAAAGTACAAACAAAACAAACTATATCAATAAAATATATAATAAATATATCAACAAAAATATATGCAAAACCCTTCTTCCTCTTCTTCTTTGCTGCAATGTGAAGTAAAAGATGTGAGACCTTTTTCTGTGCATGAGAGATTTATTATTTTCACATTCTGAGCAGAGATTTGTTAAATCCATGTTGATGAGCGCGTCTCCTGTTTTCAAGGTCCGTCCACCCGACAGGTGCGGCTCATCACCACACTGATTACACAACAGGATCAGTGCACAGGTGTGCTGTTCACAACCGAAGGCCGCTCCTCACTAACACGGACATTTAGCAGAACAAACATTTCCCTGGACGTTTTGGCCTCTTATCCACACACACACACAGCTGATTTATGTTTTATGTTGGAGCGTCTTGTTATCGGAATGTCACTGGTTTGATTCCCCTGGTCTGATTATCAAAGTGTCCTTGAGCAAGATACTGAAGCCCAAACTGCTCCTGTTGTGCAGTTGGCAGCCATTAGCTCATATTTTTCGTTGACCCTGAAAAAAAACACTGAACAGTTTCAATTCAAAATAATTTAATTCATCTGTCCATCGTCTGTTTTAGTTTTCGAAGTTTCACTGCTGGCGCAACTTTTTCGAACACAAATGTTTCAAGGGCAGTTTTTCCTTCTGTAAGCTCAGGTTTTATTCACTGTTCTGGCTGTATTCAGATCTGTGGCTGCAGAATTTAAACGAGTCCAGTTGCTGCTTGAACAGCTCAGAACATTAACACACCTGCAGCTCCTCGTGCACGTGTCAGCATGGAGGTCACAGCACAAAATACACATTTCAACCTGCTCGAGATCATTTTAAAGTTAATTGTTTTATGTTATTCTTTGTCTCATGGTTGAAATCCTTCTGGGTTGATTGGAGCAGATTCGGATCACCTGTCAGGCAGGTGTGGACACTGACTCCTAGCCAATGACTGAGAGCAGCTCGGTTCCTCTCTTCGTCAATCAGGTTGTGACGACGCCCTTTACTAAGAGTTTAAGATGAGGTCGGTACAGCAGGCTCGGTTTGTTCTGATCCAACCACGACTTCACACCTTGTCAGCCAGAAACTCTGCTCAGTTTAGAGCTTTGCTTTCTGCTGCTGGTTCTGAGACTTTTAAGTGACTAAATAAACTTATTTTTTTAGTTTTGACATGTTTCATTTAAAGAAACTTTAGAAGGAATTAAATAGAAGAATAGTTAAATATTTGTTCACTGAGGGGAAACTTTTCAGTAGTTAGTCCTGTAAAAATATTAGATTTTTGTTTTTCTTTTGTTTCTTCCTGGTCAGCAGATGTTTGGAGAACAACCTCCAGATCTCAAAGGTTTCCAGTCGCTCTGAAAATGAACCCTAAAACCTAAATTACATCAACTGAGCTGATTATTCATCAGCATCAGCATCATTTTACATCAAGCTGACTTATAGAAAAGACAAATCACAAGCACACCTACAAACAGCAGGAACACGTCAAGCTTTTATCTCAAACATTTACATTTTCCCTGAACTTTACCAGCGTGGTGGCTTTGTGTAAAACCCTGCTGCAAGACTCCCCCGATCGCTGATCACGCTAATGGAGTTTAATCACTTTAAATGGAGATGAATCACTTTTAATCAGGTGTAACGTGTCTTCGGAAGAGGGAGAGAATATCACTTGTTTCGAATATTGTTCTTCAAATTGAATCTTTTCGAAACGAAGGACACCTTCTGAGTGACTGTTTTCTTTGTTTTGGTGCCTGATATGAATCTTCACGGCTTCCGGAGGCACAAACGGCGTGAAGAAAAGCGACGAAGAGAGATAACTGACTCGTTAAACACCATAACGTCACTCACAGGATTCTGCAGAGCTGGAAAGAAGCTCAGAGTTGGTGATGCTGGCTGTCGCCATCTTGGCTGTGCCTGACTCCGCCCACCTCACAGCTAATCCAATGGGCATGAGCTCTGTGGGTGGAGCTTAAGTGAACCTAGTTAGTTCAGCCCAACATGCTGGAAGCTACCAAGTTAGCACCAACAAGCAGTCAGTGTTCAGACAAAGATTAAAGATAAAAGATTTGTGTGAGTTTGACCCAAACAGCCAGAACTCTGCGCTGCACACCGGCACTCGCCTGATCCAGTTTGTTCCAGTTACCCTGCAGGTTCTTTTCTTTTACCCGTCTTCTCTGTATGTTCAGACAATCCAGAACATTTCTCCTCCATTCAGCAGTCAGATAAGTTACAGATGTTACAGAGCATCACAGCAGGTTTCAGGCTCCTCCTCAGAACGAGACAAGTTAAGAAGCGAGCGATTAATCTACTTTTAATCCCACAAGTTAAAAACAAACTCCACGTTCTCCTCACCGGCTTCAGCTGCTGTCTGCTTCACTTCTCTGCCTCTGGATGTTGCAGCTCAGTGACAATAAACCCTAACACCAGATTTTCTTGGGGATCGATAGTTGTATCTAACGTGTGCAGTGGAGGATGGACGCTTTGGGTTGTACAGCTTGATTCCACCAGAACCGAACCGATTTTGGAAGCGAAGTGTTTCACTTGGCTAGTTGTGGCGGCTGTGTGCAGTCAGTGTTCGCTCTCTCGTCAGGCTGCCAGGTCCAGATGAACCGAGCCCCGGGCAGACTCGTGGGTCGCTGCATCCACAGATAACTGAGCCATCACCTAATTAGGTAGCTTGCAACAGCCGAGGAGAGCCAGCAAAGAGCCGCTGCTGTTAGTTACTGACTCACATTATACAAATCAGACTTTTTTTCAGTACAAATTGTCAGAAGGATCAGAAAAAAAACCTGTGTGGGTAAAAGAAAAGTCACTCTCCGAGAATAAAAGGATGAAGAAACACACAGGTAAAAGCTGTCAAGGAGATGTTAATGAATACTGCAGAGATAATGTGAAGTTGATGGCTTTATTTTTGATATTCAACAGTGTACTGCAGTAAAAACACTCCACCTCCTCCATAAATTAGAAACCCAGCAGGTGAAGATGTGTTTGTTTTTTTTATTCCACAAGAAAAAGAGGCAGTTTGTCACAAAGCTTAAAGAAGGATAATAAATCTGTACATGAAAAAAGTTTGGTCAACAGTTTGTAGTAAAGACGACAACGACGGTAACGAAGCAGCATGTAACAAAAGTTGTGGCTTCGTCTCTAATGTCGCAGCGACACTGAAGGTCACCACGTGTTCTTTTGTTAAGTGTTAATACTACGGGTCCTTGAGAAGGGGACAAGCTGCGAACATCGAAGAAAAATAAATAAAATCAGAGCAGATAAAAGAGGAGAGGTCGTCGTGGGCAACAGACAGTTCCCGGGCGCCATGGCAACAGCAGACTGGAACAATAGGCTGCTCGGTCGCGGAGAGACGAGAGGAGGGACGAGCAGAACGAGAGGGCGACGCGGGGAGGGGGAGGTAGAGATGAAAGGTGGAGAAACAGCTGTGCTTGTACCTCGTTACGGCTTCTTCTTCTCTCCTCCTCCGCGGCTCAAAAAGAGCCTTGACTCAATTAGCCTCCATGCGACACCACGGCATCTCTGTAATTTCCTCCCCGTGTCCTCACGCAGAGCCGGCAGCAGAGTAAGTGGCAGCCTTCGCCCACAGCGCCGCATCGGGGAATTGACCCTGTGACGCCTTTGCAGCACTTTCAACCCTCGTTGAGCTCTTTAAGGGAATTAAATCTCTACTTCTAGCGGCGTTTCGTGCTGTAAACACTGAGGCATATAGACAGGAAGTCTGCTTTAGGCAGAGCTCCTGCTTCAAGGCTCTTCAGAGACGGTTAGACTCCTCCAGGTAGAGTCCAGGTCTAGACGGCGGTGCTCCGACCCAGCAGGGGGAAGGCTGTCGGGAGGCCACAGCTGGGCTCGAGTCCCCTCAGTCCATGGACCCCCTGAAGCCCCTGTATCCCTCCTTGAAACCCTTGAATCCCCCCTTGTAATCCCTGAATCCCCCCTTGGAGTCCTTGAATCCCTCCATGAAATCCTTGTATGCTTCCTCGGAGTCCTTGCACGCCTCCCTGCAGTCCATGAGTCCTCGGCTCTCGGCGCGGCATGGTCGCCATGGCGGCGGCGGCCTGCGTGGAGCGGGGCCCCGGCGGCGTGAGGTTGTTGTGGTTCAGGTCCATGTTGGACAGCAGATGGCCCAGAGAGTCCCAGCGCTGGGACGAAGGCAGCCGAATGAGGGAGGAGTAACCTCGCTCCGGGAACACAGTCATCACAGGAGGCTTGCTGGTCTCAGATCTGAAGACAGGAGCAGGATCCTGGTATTCCCTCGGAGGAGGAAGTGGTGGTGGGTGTGCGGCTCGGAGCGGGGCGGGCTTAAAGTATGTGCCCCCCCGAGGGTCGGCCAGGACCTCGCTGTAGGGCGGAGGAGGGTCCTCCATCATGACGGCGTCCTCGTAGCAGGGCGGCTTTCCGAATATATCTGTGTCTGTGGAGACAACGGAGAGCCGGATTAATCACAGCGTAAAGAATCCTGCAGCCCAAAATACTGAGTCACAGATCGCACTGAAAATATCTGATACTGTCACGTAAACCTGTAAATAGCTGGAAGGTTTGAAGAGTCAGAAGTCAAACTGTTGGAACACAACTCTCTCTCTCTCTCTCTCTCTCTCTCGCTTGTTTTCCATCTGTTCGCCTCTGACGACTCATTTGTAAAAATACACTTTCATCATGTTTATTCAGATCGGAGAGGAAATGGAGGTAAAACGCCTCAATTAGACCATTTAGACCAAGTGTGGAAGCTTTTAAGGCTCCTGTGCAGCTCTCATGGTGTACCAGGGTTAACAGTGTCCACTGCATGTTAACGACCAACAATCAAATGTGAACATTACAGTCATGTGCTGCTGCTGATGCAGAGTGATTGGGTTTATTTCTACTGAGTGTCTGTCTGAAGGGAGGAGCGAGTGATTTCAGAGACGGTGTCAGTAGTTTGTCGTGATCTGAGGAAAATCTTTCACTAGCTGTGCATCCATGAAGCAATTTGATGAATCTCACATCAGAAGTTTTATAGAACAATTTGAAACTTTCTCTAATCACGCTCATTTAAGGTGTTTTTGTGAATCATAGTTAAAGTGCAAAATGTTTAAACTCTGACTGATCAGCTGTTTCCACCGTCGGCATTGAACCGTTACGTTTCTTTGTCTCCGGACAGTGTGATGCACGACCGATGCTAGCTGACATGCAAGAACAATTACATCTCTGTCAGCGGAGGCTCCTGTCGACTTCTCTCCATTTTGTCCATTTGATTTATTGTTCCTGCTAAGAATGAATGAGGTTTTTTCACCTGTGTGTCACCTGTCAGTCAGTATCTTTGTATGAAAATGAGCTAAAACACTTGATTGTTGTCTGACGTCTCATTAAAAATATCTTGACTTTGTTGCCCCAAAGAAATGCTGCAAAATACTCAACCGGTCGCTAAAATCACACAGTTGAAATGGTCTCTGTGCACTTTGTGAGTGCAGCAATTTAATAAAAAGCCTCGACAGGATATTTTCTGCTGTATTTCGTCCACAACCAGATTCTCCTCTAATTGGACCGTTAGCACCTGATGCTAATTTCAGCAGGGAGCCGACCAGCAAAGGAACATCCTGTTTTATTTCTGCAGCCAGTTCCAGACCTCAGCAGTGACGACGTGTTCGGACCGATGCTGAAAGTTCTGCATATTCAGCAGAAACAGCTGAACTGAGCAGGAAGTGAATCACACTGCTGGTGTTTCACTGAGGCTGCTGCAGCTCCAGGAAACACATATTTTTCTTTTATTCTGACAGGATTCCCCGTCATCATGCTGGATTATTAAACCTCAGGTGTTTTCTGGTTTGAGGATCGTGGTGTTTTGTTTCACTGCTGCATCTGTTACATGATACAGATCGCTCTGACATTTTCTTCTGGGTGACATTTAAGAAAAAAACCTGTGTTTGTTTTTTTTACTGTAGAGAAGCAAAGCACAGACACATGAACCTCTTCCTTACAAAACACCAGTTCTCTCCTGCAGCAGCGCCTGTGGGCAGCATGCAAGTCTGTGTTTCCATGTATTGTCAGTATAGAGAAGCACAACAAACATCCGTCTGAGGACAGGGTCTATTTCCAGGCTGATGATTCTGATCGATATCTGTCGAAATGCTGCACAAAACTCTCCCGCTGCTTCTGAAGGCTTCACTGGACCTGAAATATTACCGCCGACTCGTCTTCTCACCTGCTCACACGGGATCCTCTGGAGAAAAGAAACAAGTTTTCACCTTTTTCTTCCCTGCGAGGATCTGATCAGAGTTCATCTCTCAGCGCCGTGTTATCAGTTTTTGAATGAATTAAATATTAAGCATGAGAATGTGACTCCTGGAAATGATGCCATCCTCGTCTGATTCTTACAGAGCGACGCTTCTTTTAACTCAAACAATCTTTGGCTTCAAAAAATATCAAATCTGATTATTATCACCGATTATTGTGTTCATGCGGACACTGTCGGCTGCTGAAAGTGAGAAGCTGTGTCGTGTCTTTGGTAGCGACCACCTGCGTGTCTTGCACTCTGCTCTCTTTGCTTTTAGGAGAGAAGAAATGAGCCGGTGAATCTGTATTTTAACCAATCCAGGTGTCAAAGTCAATCACCTGTAATGTCACTCAGATATGGAGTGGACTAATGGAGTGAAACGCTCAGTGTAGAGCCTGAGCTTCCACCTTGGCCTGCTGATGATGCAGACGCTCTCTTTACCACGGCCAGAGTTCAGCAAATAAAGGATCATATCTTCATGCTTTCAGTCAATATACTCCATTAAAATACGACCCTGAAACCGACTCCTAGAAGCTGTTTCGGAAAAGATCGCTTTACAGTCAGTAGATTGGCTGCAAGGGTAAAAAAAAAAAATACGCTTGACGTTCAGTTGACACACAGTTCTCTGTGCGTCTCCCGGGAATATGCAGCTGAATCAAGTGTTTCTCTGGCAGAGGACAGCAAACGTCCAACGAAAAGGGACTCGTGGACACTGCGGTGTTGAAACACATGAACAACGGGATCATCTCCGGGCCACACGAATGCTGCACGATTACATTTGCTGCCTTTTTAATTGTGCAAACAGGAAGTAGGACATTACTGCATCATCACTTTATTCCCTCTCGGTGTTCACATCCGCCCACGTTCAGCACCAGCGGGTCACTCGCCTGCTCACTTCGGGTCTGAGTGGCCACGGCCAAGTGTGTAATTTTAACAGGGCAAAAAAGATAATTACACTGTTGAGCACATGATGACTTTTTAATCACTACTTGTGAAATGATTCTGCAGCGCCTGCCTAACGTAACTCCTCTCAGGTTTATCAGTGAACTGTATGAACGTCTCTGCAGACTGGAGCTTCTGCTGAAGGAGGTCCAGCACCGGCTGAATGCAGCAGTTTGCTCTGTGCTCCCTCATCAGAACCCACCAGCTTGGTTCCCACAGCAATTACACAATCGTGCAATCATTAAACAGATAAGTGTTGTAAACAGAACCACGAGCAGACAAAAGGTTAGTGTTCCCGACCGAAGGATTAGAAGAAGAGCGGACTTGCTTTTTCAGGAAAGTTTATTCTGCACAAACGTGTCAACTATTAAATATTATTCTGATATTCCTGAAAAACAGTTTAATGCCTCTTTAATATGTTGTAATTCTTTCCCCCTGTGGTACTGAATAATTTTTCTTGGACTCATATGGAATTTTGAAATTCTAGTATTGTGAAAATCCTCGTTGAGAGGCACTCATGTCCAAAGTGACGTCTTCAAAACGCTTCTTTTGTCCGACCAACAGTCAAAAGCCCAAAGACTCTTCATCTGCTGTCATAAACAATAAAGAAAAGCAGAAGATCGTCACATTTAATAAGCTGTTTGACAAATTTTGTTAGACAAATGACTGAAAGAATCATTTTCTTTCTATCAGCTGGATGTAGCAGCCCACATGTCATTCCTCAGCTTCGACCTGTTAACAACAACAAACATCATAAAGTTGTACTTCAACAGCTGTTTGTCGAGCCGTTTCCATGGAGCTGGATGTCTTTGTGTACACCTGGTCAAAATCCAGCGGTCCTCACACATGCCTCCAGCATCACACTCTCATTGTTCGCTCCCCTGTCGATCCACGTGTCGTCAGCAATCGAAGCCGCTGCCAGGACGGATTTAAATACACATCAGAAACCGTGTCGAGCACAAACACGCAGGACTGATGTTTCCAGCGGGAGGAGCAGGAGGGCTTCGTTTGAAGCAGCAGCCAGATCTCTGAGGAGGACGTGTGCGATGCTGACTGTAATCTGTGACAGCTACTGTGTAGAGACACTGATCACATTAGTCAGGCTGAAGTACAGGAGGACGCAGAAACACGGCGGTTGACTGTGCAACAGATCGATTCTCTCGTTTTAGCCGTCAAACGGGAACGATTTCAGTATTTCAGCGTCGTAGAAACAACGAAGCTGATCAGGATTCATCTCAAACATCTTTTCATCCTCATCTGTGCTTCGTCTCTCATTTCTGGTGACAGCTTCTCTCAAAAACTCGCAGGATTCATCACATCAATCATAAGCAGATCAACCACCATCACCTCATTTTCTATGAACGACACTCATCACTAACGACTTAACGCCGTCAGAGGCAGAACAGAACCTGATTTTCCAGTTCAGATCTCTGCGGTCGGCTGCAGAGAGGAGGAAATGATCACCCAGCATGTATGTGTGGGTCAGGACTCGGGGTACAAAAGCCTGTCAGAGCGAGACGTGCCGGCTGTGTGGGACGACAGCTGAGTGATGCATGAAATGTTCTGCGTTTGTGTCGTTTCTAACATCTCCTGTTACAGTTTCAGATGTTTTAAAAAGCACATTTTCTCAGCTGTGAGCATCCGAACAGAACTGGACTCAATCACGTCACATTTATCAACCTGGGAATGAAAAGTTCGATTAGATTGAAGCAGGTTTGTCTGAAATGCAGGTAGATTTCCTGTTTTTGACCAGTGAACATCAGGAGGCAGCCGGCCAACTTTTCTTTTTCGGTGTTTCCTGTTTTATTTTGTAGGTTTACTCCTCTTGTGTCTTACTGATTTACACTTCCTGTCTTGGTCTTTTTTCACCTCAACCTCAAATTCTTCTTTATTATAGAGTCACTCAGTGCGCTCAGTTTATCAGGCACCGACTCTTTCCAAGAGATCTTTATCCAGGACTTTTTCAGAGGTGATGTAGCTGGAACGCCAGGCAGAGAATCCACCAATACACTAATATGTTTCTTAATTAATCAATTTATAACCCCAATGCCTTTTCCTCTTGTGAATTATCAATAACTGAATAGCATGAACACGGAAACAGATACCAAACCTTAAATAATGTTCCAGGAAAACACCAGATCTTCCAGGACATTCTGCTTTTTCTCTCATTTTCCATGACTCAACTTTCCAGATTTTCAAGGTTCTTCAGGATGTGCTGGACACTGTTTTCTGTGCGACCAGTAAACATCAGAAGGCTGTCGGCCATCTGCGAATGACTGCGTTGTTGTGTTTGTTATTTGACTGTTTTGGTTTTCTTCCTGTTGGTTCCTGTTTCATTTTGTAGGATTAATCCTCTTGTGTCTTCACTGATTTGCACGTTCGATCTTTGTCTTTCTTCACCTCAACCTGAGTCAGCTGTACTCAGTTTACTGGACACACTGATTATTAGTGTTGATTGAACCGTGTGGTCATTCTGGAGGATCTAGTTCAAAGCTGCTGAACAGTATTCATGTGTCTGTATCGGGGTTACACAGCAGATTTCAATCCTTCTCCTTGGTTCGTCTTTTGTTGACGTATTTATCCGAGATGCAACAAGTGTGAAAGAGTTAAATCAGCGTCTCCTCGTCTCTCTGGCTGAGCTCAGCTGGTCGGCACCTGCTTCTCTTTTAGCTCCTCGGCTGCCTGGATACTAAACCTCTCCATCAGTCTGCTTTGTGACCGAGACTCCAGCAACCTTTTGTTTTATCCTCCGCTGTCTGTCTCTGCTCGTTAACCATCTCTGACAGCAGCTGATGCTCTTTCGCTCGCTCCAGCTCTCTTCGTTTACTCTCCAGAAATCCCTCTTTTCTCACACTCGGCAGATTACAGAGGGTTTTTTTGCCGTTTCTCCTCCTCTGCAAATGATTCCTTCTCTGCACTTTACGTTCCATACAACAGCATAAACACCGGTAAAGTCTCATGCAATCCACTACAGCGACTACACAAACTGGAGGCTCTTTTTAATCTCTGTATAAATTAGCATTCGATGAGCTGCCGTACACGTTAAAGCTGTGATGTCGCTCAGTTTGTGGGGTTTTAGTCGGCTGCTTCACCGCCGTGTTTGAGATGCCTGCGCGTCTACTTAATGCTAATGCTGCTCACAGCTGACAGTCATTTTCACTGCAGCTGCACTTTTTGCTTTTTCCCCCATTTCAGACGTCTTTACAATTCAAGTGGCTGTGAAAGCACTTTTCTGGCTTTCTAGGTTGACGCTTGAATTTCCTGAAAAGGAAAGTTTACTTTTCTCGCCAGCAGAACGAGCCAAAAACTCATGAATTAATTTCCATTAAAAAGTCTGTACGGGGCGACCTTGGGCTGAGGGATGATGGGAAACAGGAAGGCCGAGGACTGGACAGGAGAAGCTGCTCTCTTTTATGTACAGTTGGTGTGCCCTTGAGCAAGGCACTTGACTATCAACAAGCATAGCAGCTAAGAGATCTGCAGTCTGTCATTCGTCTTGGATGGCACATTAAAATGGCTGAATTCCCAGAGAAGCGGTTTGTTTGTTAGAGCAGCGACCAGGTGAGTGTTTGAGTAACTCGGCCGTCAGCGTGCAGGCAGCTGACTCAGAGGCTGTTGTGGTTGTTTCCTGTAGCAGCGGAGATGCTGACGATTGTACAATGCCGACTGATCATATAAGACTGCTACTGGGCGGCTATTTCAGTCCACAGCCGGTGAATCAGACTGATATGCAACCCGTGAGTTGTGACGTATGACTACGTAACGCTATAGAAAATTAAAGTGGCGATCTCGAAGATTTCCAGGTTTATTTTTGGACCTCCGTCGTCAGTCGGCACCACGTGAAAGGGAACAACGTCTTCTGAGACGGTAATAATAACACTCGGTACTTTATGTACTTATTCATTGTACAACATCAGGCCACCTTGTTTCGATCACTATGATTTGAAACCGTGTCTCTGAGTCAGCACCTGTCACCTGTACCTGTGATGTAATGCAGCTATCCCGACCAGCGTCGCCACCCAGTGTACATCGTTGGTATTACAGCAAATGCAAAGGCTCAGTCATTATCGTGTTGCCTCAGTCGTTGATGCTGAACTAACAGTTACTACTCTAATTCATGTGCTTCTATCTAAACACAACATGATCTGTTCCTCAACCTAACCAAGTCGTTCTGGTCCTCCAGCTGTGCTCCTGCAGACTCCACCCTCTCCTCTCATCGTCTCTCTGTCTTCTCGCCTCGGTTTCCTTTTTCGTTCAGCCCGGCTGTGTTGTTGCTCGCTCCGTCACCGCTCGGCCTCCACAGTCGCCGCCCACGCCTCAGCGGCAGCTGTCACCATGACGCCCCGCGGGGGAACGCTGCCCGGCGGGGAGGGAGGTGGTAGCTGGGAACTGAAGAGGCTAAAAAAAATCTGACACAGTGCTTTAATGTACTCCTCCTCCTGTCCTCCGCTTCTGTCTGCTGCCTCTCAATTCATTTATTGTTCTCTGTTTTTTGCTGATTTAACAAACGTGAATAAAATGTGAATAAAATATGAATTTGGCTCGTGAATAAAGAGCAAGTGAGCCGTGACAAGTTTGGCATTTACGCTCGGCGGTGATTAATGTTCTGCTGGAGGAGAAAATGTTGCTGTTCTGACAAACGGATGCGGCGCTGCTGCGTTTTTAATTCTGACTGCAGAAGTTTGAAGAGATAAAGAGGAAACACTTTGTTTCATCCATTACTGAAGCTCGACATGTTGGAGTCAGAGACGGCTGCATGTGCTGTTCCAGACAATTAAACATTTCTGAGAAGACACGAGAACACAGCGACGATGTTTCTACTCAGGTTAAAGTGACGTAAATCAGGACACAGTTCGTCCTTTTGTCCCGTTTTTAGTGAACCGGGTCTACGTTTGTATGCACTGTTACAGGAAATAGCCACAGCCTCACACTCTGACTCTCTGACAGCAACAAAGCTTCTCGCCTTCTCCCGCCTACTCAATTATTATGTTACCACACTGCCAAAAAATGGAAATGGACATGCTCCCATACAGACTGGCTGCCCTCGATGCTCCTCGTGCCAAACCTGCTGCTGATCTGCCAGAGAATGCAGAAGAGACACAGAAGAGACGGACTGTGGACTCCAGATTTGTTCCTGTACCAGAGTCAGACGGAACAGTCTGTGCTCGAGAATAATCCTGCAGAGCTCCGAGACGCTCGCGGCTGCAGGCGCGTTCACAGTCACGCACACTTGTACCAACAAACTTGAATTCTTAAAGGAAATTTTTGTTTCAAATCATTGAAAAACGTTTGATGCAACAGTATCAATGCAAAGAGAAACATCGACTCGTATCACTGCCATCATCTGTCCATGTTCAGCTCCTTTCTCAACAGACAGTTCCAGACTTTTAGATGGAAAAGAACTGATTAAATTCAGCATTTATAATGGTACAACAGTGTCTTGGTGTCCAACATTGGCTCCTACAAACAACCTTGTAACAGCTGCAGGTCTAAAGTGAAACCCTGAAATCTGCCTTTTGGATTTTTGTGCGACAAAAACATAAAATTATCAAAAAAAACATCCTTCAGATCGACACTCAGCGATCACCTCAGTGTGTTTCCAGCGAGCGTCGTTCTTCTGAAATGTTTGAACTCTGCGTATGTTTGTGCATCTCGACATCAGTGTGGAGGGAATGAAAATGATTATCACGGTAGGTGAAGTTAAACTCGATTATTTCACCAATTATCAGCATTAATTAGCTCCAGCTTATTATTTTGGAAGGATAACGAAGCATAAATGAATTCCATTAAACACCCACACATCCTGTTAGAAGCTCAACATCACAAATGCGACACGCAGTTGATACGATGCACCAGAAATCTGTCTTGGACTCCACATCCACAGTAGGCGGGTCGAGCAGCACCGGCGCCGTACCGACTGCTAAACTCCTCCCACAACCTCAGATCCTCAGACCATCTCCGTACCCAAGTACAGGATTTGGATCAACATTAACAATTCTGGATTTTTGAGAACACCAAATCCTCAGAAACCTTCTGAAGTCCCATGTTTGTCTGACGCTAGATTGCAGATTTAACCATGAGGCGGTAGTTAAATAAAACTGGGCTACGATCATTTATGTGTATGAAACGTTTTCAGACTTTTGTTTTCAGCTCAGAAGAATATATAATAACTTCCTCGTTACCTGGCATGCTGACCCAGTTCGCCTCTGGCATGGGATGAGGAACCGGCAGAGGAACCGGCGGCGCCAGCGTCGGAGGAGGGCAGAACTGCGGCGGCTCTCTGGGCAGCTGCGTGGGTGGAGCTGCAGGTGGTGGAGGAGGAGGAGGGAGAGGAGGGTATCCTGCGGGCGGACAGCTGAGCGGCTCCATCTCGACGGTCCGCAGACACTGCTCCCTCAGCCGCTCCTCGTGGCGGCGCTTCAGCCGGCGCTGCAGGAAGCTGCAGAAGCAGCAGAGCATGACGACGACGGCCCAGACCAACCAGAAGCCGGCGAAACAGGCCAGGAAGGTGTAGGTGCCCTGTGACATCACCATGGCAGTGAGGGGACGGGCTTAGAGGTCCCCCCCCGAGGAGGGAAGGGGCGGTTTCAGACGGGGTCCTGCTGTGGTCGTGATTCGTCTCTCCAGGATCGATGGGAGAAGATCTGGCACGTTTTATCTCATTCGGTGATGAAAATATGAATAATTAAAGTGCTGACACGGCTGTTTGAAGGCTGTAATCCAAGATGGGAACTTAAAAAAAGCCGCGTGACTCGAACACTGGTGAGTTTAAATCACTAAAAATCCTTCAGAATCGACACAAGACGTCAGAAACTCTCACAATCTGATAATCAAGATGGCGGCTCTTTCACTCGACGCCTCCCGAGATTCAAACAGACAATAAAATAGCTTCTGCTTTGTTAGAATCGATGGGAAAAAAAGTATCCACAATCCTTAAAAATGAAGATAATCTAAGTTAAAAACCGTCCAAATAAATCCAGAGAACAGAAGAATCTGCATCGCTCTCTTCAAACGTCTGAACACGAGATGTTCTGTCGCAGGTTCTGTCCCGGTTTTGTTTACTGAGGTTCGTCTGCAGCATCCTCATTACAATGTGCAATCATACTTGTTAAATAAAAAAACTCATTAAAATGTTTTGTTCTGGGTTTTTTTCTGGAGGAAGGGACCTGAATGCACAAAACACCTCACGATGAAGTTAATCACCTTGGAAACAGCGGCTGCAGCTCGTTAGTCACGCCGGCGCCGGTTCTGTCCGCTCGGTTTAGAAACAAATGGATCTTGATCACAGGACGTTACATGTTGAGAGTTGAAAATTACAGCGCTGCAACACCAAATTCACCATGAGAAGTCTTTGTGCTTTTTTTTTTTTTTTTTTAATTATGAAGGTAAATATATGTTATTAAAAGTCTCAGAGTCACTGAGGGGAAGAAAACTCATGTAAACCTGCAGGAAGTCAATATTTTTCAGTAGTTTCGAATCATTTGTATCCATGCAGAAGTTTAACAGCTCAGCTCCTCATTTACACATGAATAAGTGCGAGTCTGAGGAAAACTGCACCGTCACAGGTGAACGACACTGATTTAATTCTCCACCAGACAACTTTCAATAATCCACCGTCTCAGCTTTTATGAGGCCGTCGTGTCTGAAAACGTTTCCATCTCTGCTGGAGGAGAATGAAGTCTGAGTGGCATCGTGGCCTGATGTCTGAGGCGGTCCGACGGAGGGAAGAGGAGGGAAACAACAGCTGGAGGCGGGTCAGATGACCTGAGGCAGCGTCCAATCAGAAGCACCGATGTGTGAATCCCTGTCAGACGAGTTGGTCCACGTGAATCTCAGCCTGGTCCGTTCAGGGCCGCGGGGTCCCGGAGTCGGGGGTCCGTCAGCGCCGGCCGTGACGCCGAATTCTTCCCTCTCAGATCCCGACGGGACTCCTCGGCCTCACGCTGCTCTACAAAGACACACGAGGAGGAGACGAAAACCATCGTCAGCGATTATCAGAGGACAGATTCAGACAGAAGAATCAACACAGTGAGAAGTCGGAGCAGTGAAGCGGGACAGAGGTCGACCTCGGGGGGCGAGGATCACTTTCACACTTCAGAGAAGAAGCTCGCAGGGAAAATATCCTCAGTGAAAACATTACAAGTAATAAATCACTTCAGTTGTTCCTCCTCTTCTGCACAGCTCATAACAAACTGTAACAATCAAACAGTTTCAGTTATTAAAGATGAAGAAACAACGAGGCGTCACTTTTAAAGAAGCATTCTGTAGTTTGGAAAAGAAACAGCTTCATTTTCTGTCCAAACAAACTAAATACAGAAACCCTCTTTGTTTCCATGACTGATTAAACAAACTGATCTTAAAGGACAATTCATACTGTTTTACTTTGTTGATATGTGGCGGACCCTGCCACCTTTCTAGCCTCAAACATTTTCATCTCATTCATCGTATAACTGATGCACGAGTCTCAGATTACTTCTACTACAATCACACGTCATTATTCCTTCATCCAACCAGCCTACAGTTTGTGAGCGTGAGCACAGAAAGAAATGTCTTTGTCAGAAAGTATTTGGCGAACAGTGCCGCTCGTTACCATCGTCAGGAAATGACTCATGACATTGTGAAATGGACCGGAGTGGGTCGGGGACAGGAAAGGCAAATGATTGGTTAAGTCGTTCCTCTGCGGCTCAATGAAGTCACATTATTTTCCTTCTGAACGTTAACAGAAGTCGTTATTGGGCTTTTTCCCTCAAGTTAACTGACAGCATTCATCTTTTTCAACATGTGAATTTAGTCAGCGAGTTTCAGGAGCTGAACAAATCCACAATTTAAGAGCTCCCTGAAGAAGACGGACAGAAAGAAAAGAGAAACAGATGAAGGTTTGATACAAGTATAATATCCAAATCTGAAGGGAGGATATTGGATTCAGAAGTAACTTCACTGAACATTTCTTTCTTGTTCTTCTTCTTCCCTCAAAGGGCCAAAAAAAGAGAGAAAGAAATCCCCTTTAAGTCCAAAGGAATATTTTCTTCTAGTTCAAACATGATTCTCTGCACATTTAACAGCAACACGCAGCTGGATCAGCTGGTTCTGAGTCCGACTGTCACAGCCCACAAACAGATTCATTAATATGTTCTGCAGCCAGAAACAGCCTGTGTGTGTGTGTGTGTGTGTGTGTGTGTGTGTGTGTGTGTGTGTGTGTGTGTGTGTGTGTGTGTGTGTGTGTGTGTGTGTGTGTGTGTGCGTGTTTGATTTCTGCTGGTTTCAACAGAATTATTCATATGTTCTGTTTTCCACCATTTAGAAAACACAGCCTTTGTTTTTTTTCTTAATTGGCTCCGATCTGTGCCGGATTTCTGCATCTTGATTTGCATCTGATCGTTTTAATTCTTCACTGCAGCGACGTGAAGATGTAGATGTGTTTTCCCCCCAACCATGGTGCAGAGGCTCCTCTGGAAACTTTAGATGTTTTGCTCCCTGTTTCAGTGAAACACAGACGGTGGAGGACAGAAGGTCTTGCATATCTTCACATCAACGACCCCAAACAGACGGACGTTTACTGGACCGCAGACCTCCGTCTGGTGATCCGACACCACGACACTGTACAGCCGTCTGTCTGGTTGCATTGTGCACATTTTCCAAGAGAAGTTTTCATCGCTGGACCAAACTTCATGATGAAGAAGCGAAGTTTCAGTTTCAGCAGCTCCAGGTCTGAAAAGTTGACCAAGATTCCACTGGTTGCACAAAGAAGCGTGATTGTATTTGAGCTTATGAGAAAATGAGCCTCCTTCTCACTTGATTTACTACCTCAGTAAAGAGTTTCCTCCAGCTGTGATGAAGGGAACGCAGTACAGATCGCTCACTAAGTAAACGACAGCTAGCAACACGTAGCAGCAGTTAGCAGTTCCTTTAGCAACAAAGCTAGTACAGCTCCGGTCCCGAGGTGTGTGTTAAATACGTTTGTTAGCTTTACTTGTTGCTAAAGTAGCTGCTAACTGTCCAGAGCTGCTGCAGACAGAACCAGGCGAGGCCAGCGGGAGGGAAAAAAAAAAAAAACAGGACATTTTGTTCCATTTCTCAACATGTTGATCAGTTTAACGAAGTTGCATCAGAGTCCACTTTTAGGGGTCTGGGTCTGATATTCAGTCCACACCACAGATTTATGAAGCAACACACTCCTCTTGCAGCATCATAAAATAAAGAAAGTGATGTTTTGACTTCATGGTCTTTAAGATTCATCATGAGCAGGACATGAATTTCGTGGCAGTCCGTCTGATGAACACTGAGATATTCCACTGGCTAAATGGAAACTTTACCTCTCGTTATTATTCATGATGTGATTTTGGGCGGTGAGTCATCAGCTGCTGTGAGATAACGACCCTCGCGTCGCTCCTGTGAGGCTGAAATGTGAAGTGCAGACTTTTGTTTTTGTTTATTTCACAGTTTTAAAGATCATCTGTTCATCTCGACATCAGCATCGGGAGCCACCAGTCACGCTTCACCCTTTTCATCGAGAGATGTTTTTAGAAAACACTGTCGAGATTATGAATGTAATATTTCTTCGCCTGCTGTCTGAACGTCTCCTGAGAGAGTCGCATCACTCTGGAAAAAAACCCTCTGAACAGTCGTGACTTGTCCCGTCACCACTCGAGCTGAACCGAAGACATTTACAGCAGTTTGAAAATAAGATATCTGAGGGGAGTGGCACCTACTTCCTCTCCGAATTGAAAGAGTTATGACGTATGTGTTTTTCTCTCAGATCGGCCACTCGAACAGTATCACAGCAGTATTTATAGCTCGAGTGGAGCCTCGGCGTTCGTGTCATGTACTTTCGTCTTCCACCTCCGCGTCACCTCTGGGAACGGCCCTCCTGTGTCTATTGTAATTTAAAATTGTTCAGCAGAGGTGATTCATCAGCAGAGAGCCTTCGTGAGGCCGCTGATATTTCAATCTACGAGCGGCGGTATTGAACAGAGCCTTTGTTTACTCCCCACGCCTCCTGCCCGTCCGAACCCGTCACCACAGAGGAGCGTTCAGCAGGACTCGGACCTCAGCGGCCTCCCACACAGTACAGTACACACTCACACTATTTATATCACCGCGCTCTCTTTCATCTCCTCTCATGTCGACTACAATCTGGAATAACACCGATCCCTCTCTGAATTAAATGAATGAATGATTTGAATTTGAACTCTGAGAGCTGAAAGGCGACAATAAAACGTGAATAAGCAAAACATTACGGAGGATGTTGGATGGTGAAGTGGGTTGTCGGAACATAATAGAGACACTTGCTGTGTTACCTTGTTACATAAAACACAAGGGAACAGCAGAGCTACTAGCCACGTTTAATTCACATTTAGAGCACGTTTTGACTGAATTTCAGCAGCAGAAACTGTGAATAAACGCTTGTCAGTCCTCACTAGAAAAAAAAAATGCAGCTTATAGATCCATTGCTGTGAACACTTTTCCTTTTCAGGGTCATGGGTTCAAAACGCTTCAAAAATCTCATCTGGGCTTTTTGTCAATGGAATCAGGGCGATGCTGACTTCCAGGTTAGCCGGCAACAATCTGTCATCACTGTATTGTTTCACAAATTAACCACGTGGCGACACGGGAACATCGCTGACACTCGTCGGGACTTGATGAGTTTAAATCACGAATCATAGACGTAATTTATTCAGTAACTTTTCCACCTGCACCGAGTTTTAAAACTTCCACTTTCCTGCCCACAGAATGAAAACGACCAAAGATGAAAACAAACTACAATCTTCCAAAACATCACAGAAGGTTTTTATAAAAATGGTCTATCAAAGTTTTTTTTCTGTCTCTGTGGATGAAGTTCCCTGCTGAGTTTTCTTGTCAACAAACGAGAGATTTGTTTCTACTTCACTGAACTTTCTGGGTTCTTCATAAAACATCTGCAAAGCCAACTGAGATCTGCATCTTTGTACAATCGTTTACGAGAAAGCGACTAACGATAAACGCTGATTTCACTCCAAACTAACTTTGTGTCGTGACAGCTGCTGTGGACCAAAACTCTGCTGTAACTTCTTTAAACTGGTGTTGAAGCACAACAAACTGATCATTGTATCATGATCAATATGTGATTATATGGTAACGTTTCTGTTTTGTCACATTGTTCTTGAGCTGTTCTGAAATTTCTCTGTCGGTGAGTTTAAAGTCCTGGCATCCAATATCCCAGAGGTTCAGATAAGTGTTGCGTTCAGGAGCTCTATTGTTCGTTAAGAGACGTGACGTTAAGAGTTTTAATTAATCCTCCTGGACGTGAAAATGAGGCCTGTGAGTTCCCAGCGTCGGGCTGATCTCTGATCATGTGAGGACTCGGTGTTTTGCTTCAGGCCTCAGCGGGTCGCTTCTTATCCTCTGAGGTTTCATCTGTCATCACATTTCACTCAGAGCAGAACGCTCACATGATCTCTGGATCTCGTTTCCTGTTTGTGATCTTGACTTTTTCGTCCGACTCGTGTCCTTGAATTCTTCGCGTTTGTTTCACTGAGTTTCCACCCGACACAGATGGACTGAAACTGTGAAGTTAAAGTTTTAAAGACTCTTCAGCACCAGTGATAAGATCCATCCCTGCAGTTTTAAAACATCACCCTTACTTTGATTAAACATTTGCACAGATTTGATTTGAGCTGTTTGATCTTCGTCGCCTGCCTGACGATCCGTGGCTGCAGAATCACGTCTCGAAACTTAAAGGATCTTTTTAAAATGCTGACAAGCAGCTTTATTCCCAACACGTTTCATCAGGTCCTGACGGTCTGCAGCTCAGGTGTGACAGAAACTCACCTGCTGAGGTCTGAGAGGTCGACAATGACAAATATATGAGAAAATTGGGTTTTTTTTAAGTTCAAGTTTGCTCCCTTTAAAGTGTGAGGCTGTAATTTGCTCCCCCTGCTGGTCCAACGCAGCATTTCTTCTCCTCCTCCTCCTTCTTCAGATCTTCCTGATTAAGTTACGATCCCAGGCGTTATCGTTGGTCCGACTTTGCACCATGAGAACGATGTAAAGGTGCCAATTGAGAACAATTCTTTTCCATGAAAATAAACTTGGCATCAGAATCTTTAGATCCAAGTCTCTCGGTCTGTGTTGTTTCTCGCTGATCCCATCATGCCAGCCATGTTTTGTTTCTGTTCTCTCTGTTGGTACTTTCCATCTTTCCATATTCGGTCACATTTATTAGACTCACAGTCAAAATACTGTACAAGCCTCTGAGCGATTCAATCTACGATACATCGATCCTGGATCGATATGTCGATTCAATCATCCAACAGCTTTGATGCAAAGTGAAAACATCGAGTCATGTCAACGCCATCCTAAAGGACCTTACTGCAGGCCGAGGTATCGAATCAAATCGTATCGTATCGTGGCAGACTTTGTGATATCGGCAAATATCATACCATCATCCAAAGAACTGATATATTTACAATACAAGACAATACTCTATTTTTCATTTTCTTCTTATCTCCCGTCACGACGCTGTGCTCGTGCTCTGGTTTAGGCACAACAACAAATCTCAGAAAACATCTGATGTTTCACATCAGCAACATCGAGATTCAGCCACGATCGCTGAGGCTGGAGATGAGAATCAACTCGACTACGTAAAGCGTCTTTTTGTCAGGAGGATGAAGTGATGTAGGCTACACGGCTACGTCATCAACAGCAGCTGGAGGTAAACAAACCAGGAGACAAAATGGAGAGAAGGCTTCAGGATCTGACTTCGATAAGACAAGGTGTGATTATTTTTAACATCAGTTAACATCTGCCACTGACCACTTCAAACGAGCGTGCAAACTTTCAGATTTTTGTCATTTCAATTGTGATATTGTTCAAAATGCGTTCATGGAAACAGGAAACATGTAGTTGAAGTGTGAGTTAAGACTTCTGACAGACTTGTACTTTACTTTAAGGTACTTAGTTACTTTCCCCAGTGGAGTAACATCAGCTGCAGAGAATCACACCGTCCACAGCTGTCAACACGACCTGAAGTCTTCAGAGATCACAGTGTCTGAGCAGCTCCGGATCAAACTGATCAATGTGTCAAATCATCATGATCGATTCCTTCATTACGCAACAGCTCAGCTCACTGCTGCTCTGTGAATGTCCCTCCCTCAGTTTCCTCCGTGAGAGAAACAGCAGGAGGGTTTTTCATCCTGAGGCTGAGACTAAAGACGTGACTCTCAGTCAGACATCGTGTCTACATGGAGGTGAACAGCGCAGGTAATCAAACACCTCCAGCAGCAGCAGCTGGCACCACAGGTCTCTGATGAAAAGACACAACTCACCTTTTAATCCTCCGGGCGTCTCCGAGCAGATGACGCACTCTGCGCGCTCCGTGCGTCAAGTTTTATGTCCAACAGAGAAAAAAAAAATAGAGAAAAAGAAACAAAAGGAGGTAAAAATCAGGATCCTGCTGGTGAGTGTGAAGCGTCCACCGGCAGAGACGTGAGCTCCTCTCTCCTCTCCTCTCCTCTCTCCTCTCTCCTCTCCTGCTGGCTGAGGAGCTGCGCGTCGTGTTTTGGTCGTCAGGGGAACAAAAATAGGTTTATCAGTTCACCTTGACGCGCTGGCTCCTCCCTCCTTCTCTCTCTCTCTTTCTCTCTCCTCTCCTTCGTTCAGTCCCTCCTCCCTCTCTCTCTCTCCCTCTCTCTCATCACTGATGAGCAGAAGGAGTGTGTCGTGCCACTCTGCCCGCCCGCCTGTCTGTCTGTCTGTCTGTCTGTCTGTCTGAATACAAATCAACCTGCTGGCGGAGGTTTTCCAAGGACGCACGCCTTGGCGCACGAAGCCTGCCGCTGTGAAGTCTGCAGGAGACTTTCTATGAGGGCTGATATCCACACTGTGTATACAAACTAATTATACAACACTCCTCAGGGTTGTGTTTGTGTTGTTGTGTTATCTCTGCCTACACACAGGAAAGAGTGGAGGGGACGGTGGGAAAACCAATCTGAGGGCCGCAGACGGTCTTATCTTAACGGAGGAGATGGTCGGTCAGCGTTATCAGCGAGGTCGCCCATCACGAGCCGAGAGTCTAGCCGAGCAAAGGCAGTCGAGATAAGATAAGATAATCCCGTATTGATCCCCAGAGGAGGAAATTCAGATGCAACAGCGGCACGAGGACAAAACTCGGAGGAGCCTGTGATGACGGCATCCTGGGAAACGTAGGATGCAGTTAAACATTAAACTTAAACCTGCTAACATCGGGCTTTTTGTGTGCAGTTGGAATGTGTTTCCACCCGGGTTGCTCTAAAGTAGACACGATCTAAACATAACACACTGATGCATTTCCCCCCCACACGAAAACTGATGACGTGTTATCAACATCCGGCAGTGGTGAAGCTTAAACAAGACGGGAGTTTGTGATACGAGCCTGAAAGACAGTTTTCATAGTGGCCAAACTGTGAAACTACAACGTCACATGATGCACTGCGGTGGTCTCCAGGCGTCCTTAAAACATCCGGTGGTGTGACTGGAGCTGTTATCAGCTGTCTGGTTGGCAGCCTCGTTGGCACCACAGTAATCTCCTTCACCTGCTGGTTTGCAGCGATGTTAACTTATGATGTTACGTCCTTTCAACGAGGCTGATCGTTTCAGGAAGTCGTTTGTTTCAGCTTCAGCTGCACCTTCAACAGAGGTTCAGTCTTTTAATCAGAGATCAAGTTACGAACAGGTGAGTTGACATCAGATAACCTTCAGTTTACCACACCTGCACCTCGTGCATATTAAACATTCATGTCCGTGTTACATCATCACACTGACACACACACACACACACACACACACACACACACACACCTTTCAAGAGATGAACTGTCTCTTTAAACCTTCAGATGTTAAACTTTTAAACATGTCGCTTTATACAAAATATCTGATTTCACGTCTGTGTTCAGTGAAGAAGACGTGTTGATGTTCCAGCTGTGATTAGATGCAACACGAGACGTTTGCTGGTTTCCGTAACAACCGTCAGAGTTGATTTGACTTTCAAAACAGACTGAAGTCAAATCAGTGAGCAGCCGGCGTCTCTGAACTACATCAGCTGTTGTTGTTGCCGCCTCAGTCCTGTTGAAGGAAACTTCTACCTGAAGCCTGAATTACATCTGATGCTTCAAGTACATTTTTATTAAAGAGGTCATATTATATGTTACTGTTCAGGATCATACTATATTTGGGGGTCCTAGTAAAATAGGTTTACATACTTTAATCTAAAAACACACATTATTTTGTTCAATCTTTAATTTGACATCAGTATGAAGCCAATCAGTGGCAGATTAATGTGGTTCATGCTGAGCAAGGTAGTGTGATCTAAAATAACACCTCTACAGCAGAAGCAACTGCATGTCTGCTGACTGACTGGAGTGTGTATATATATATATATATGTGTTATAATAAATATATAGATAGAGAGAGAAAGAGTAACTTTCACTTTGCTGATCTTTTACATGCACTAAAATGCAGAAAAAGAAAGATTATGACCTCTTTAAATCGTAAACTCGGCTTTAAAGTTTGTCTTTGCTATTGATAATAAAGAGATACGAGGTCGTACTGAAACATATGTTCTAATATCAAATGTGGGAGAATATGAAGCATAGTAGGTTTTTCCTTATTGGTATCTTTTATTTGGAATACATTAAATCTCGTCCTGCAGCATGTTCATTGAACTGTCGTGACATTTTCACTGTCCAAACAGTTCTGCCAGCCAGAGAAGATTATTCTGCCTGCGTCCAGGACTCTGACTCCAGAGACGACCGGAGCTTCATCCAAGTGCTGCACAAACTTTAAATTACATCTCATGAACGTCTGCAACAGAAAATACAAATTAGTTTCTGTGAACATGGCGATGACCAAAGACTGTTACAGAGAAGAGATTTGTGTTTATGACAGTGGTGCTGCACTCAGAAACACCAGGGGGGCAATTTCTACATAATGTTGCTTTGTTATATTACAGGATAAGCGTAGAGAACACGTACGTGAGCGGTACGACATGTGATTTCTTTGTTTTGATACACAGAATCTGGTGACACGTTCACCGAGTTCTTCTTCTACGTCTGGAGGTAAATGAAGCTGATTGATATTCGCTGTGAGACGCTGATGAACGTTTTGTTCCAGAGGAAGTAGAAAAGTGCAGTTGTGCGAAATCAGGGCTGACATCATTCTCCTGCGATCAGAGCTGTGGCGGCGATGATGATGATGATTATGGTGATGATGATGAAGCAGCATGTGACTGAAGGACTGGAAGTTCATCTGTAGGTTTACAGTCTGCTGTCACACACACACACACACACACACACACACACACACACACACACACACACAGTTGGATCAATGAGCCGGTCGTGTCCACAGTGTGTTGAGACGAACACTGACTCGATTGTTTTCATCAGATCCTTCGTCATAAAGATCAGTCTGTTCGTCTCACACATGCAGATTTCGCCCTTTTGTCCCATTATTGCCTTTTTTGTGGAAGAACTTTTCATCAGACTTCTAAGTGAAGAAATCCTCCGACACTTTGTACGAGGAGGCTTCATGAAGTCAGCAGTCCTCAAAGAGTTGATGCTCGTGCAGAAGAAAATCTGTAGAAGTGACATTGTCTAAGAACTTTCCCTCAACGTTTAGACCAAGTAGTGAAAATAAAGATTAATCAGAAAACACCAGATAGTCGGTGTGGACACTGTCTGACACGTGTTGGCGGCTTTTTGTTTCTATCAAAACATGTCAGAACATTCTGCTTTTCAATAACAGCTGTTTGTTTATCCACAAAGAGGAATTTCCAACTTCTACACAGTGTAATACTGAGGGCGAAACACAACATGGAAGGCGGCATTCATTTTTAGATGTTTATTTTGATCTACCTCTGGAGGAGTCGGGGCGACGTGGGAACTACAGCGGACAGTGTTTGTGTCGGAGAGGAGAAACAACCCCAGCCGGCGCTGCAACCAAACGAGTGATGAGACGGTTTCAAATATTCAAAATGGAGCACGGCCATGTCATGAGGACTGTCTTTTTATTCACCTCTCTCCTGGCGTCAATCAGTCTATCAGCCAATCACGTCTCTGCTGTCAAACATAAGACCGCCCTCCTCTCTGCTGTCAGCTGTCAGTTCAGGCGTTCGTGCGACCGTCCTCCTCCAGATCTCCACGTCCTCCTGATTTAAACCTTTCACTCAAATGATCCATCAACTCGTTCTCCTACAACTCGTTCATATCCTGCGTTAGTGGTGAACTCTCTTGCTTCTTGTTTCAGTGTTTTAAAGTCTTTATTCAACAAGTTTTCAAGTGTTTATTACAGACTGGAGCAGCGATCGTCTGAAGATGCTGTGTTGCATTTGACCAACAAATCATTTTAACTGTGGTTACTGCGCGTCACAGAGGGAGCAGCAGCACTCTGTAAAACATTTTAATGTTTGCCTCTCACTGTCAGACGTGGATACAGACAGAAGACAGACTCCAGACATGTTTTAGGTGTTAGTTTACAATGCTAATATGCATTTCGAGTCATGGTGCGAACTGCTTCCTGTGAGTGCTGGTCGCTGGAGACGCATCCAGGACTCGTCTGCAGCATCGCCTCACAGGTTTCTGCTGGAATGTGTTGATGTGATTTTATTAATTTATTTAGTTTTGTTTAGTCCCGTCTCGTTTCTCGTCTGCAGCTCTCCTCAGTGGGAGATCAGAAGTTTGATGAGTTGTAACCGGCGTCCTCCTGCAACATGACAGCAATAAAAATAAAATAAAAAGACACAGCGATGATCTGGAGACGGTGGCATCGCTATGACAACAGCTCTCTGTGGGAGCGAGGGACTGACAAAAGCTATTACATAAAGAGCGCTGCGAACTCTGCTGTTTTTTTGGCAGCAAGGAGTTTAATACCCGTATATTACAAGGCTTTCTGCACAGTTATTATCTTACAATACCATGAGAATGTGCAGCTGCACACTGAGCCGCCATCAATCTATTAGTATTTATCACCCGATCTATATTCCACACACTCCACTTCAGCCGCTTCTTCAGTCCTGAAAATAACAAGACTGCAGTTCAATCAAAGGTGCTGCGAGGGCCGGACCAGCAGCCGCCGAGGATGGTGATGATGAAGGACTCTCACTGGAGATTAAGCTCTAACAACCTGAAGGAGGACCAGCTCAGGAGTCTTTAAACAAGACGCAACAACATGTTGTCCACATCAGTAATGTAGTGAAAGCAGAGAAAACACGAGTCGACGCTCACCAGTAAAACTCACTGGGTGTGTTTCAGAGGTCTTGTAGAAAATATCTTGTTGTGTTGCCTCAAAGATGACCAGGAAATGTCTTAAAGTCTTGCTGCTAACAACTGGAAAATGTCCTGACTTCTCATCAAAGATGTCCAGTTTTGTTGTCCGGTTGGAAAATGTCCTCACGTCTCGTATGAAATATCCAAGATTGTTGTTGTTAACACAGCCGGAAAATGTCCCAGTTTCTCGTTCAAAATATTAGTTTCAGCTGGAAAATGTCCTGAAGTCTCATCAGAAATATCTGGTTTTGTTGCCACTGACTCGGCTGTAAAATATTGTGATGTTGCACCAACAATATCCAGTTTTGTTGCTGCTAAGATGACTTAAAACTTCTGATGCTCTCGTAAAAAAATGTCCCATTTTGTTGCCTCAAACAAAGCTGGAAAATGTCCCGACGTCTCATCAAAAGTCTCCAGTTTTGTTGCCACTGGCAGCTGAAAACGTACGAATGTTTTTGGTCTTTAATTCTCGCGCCCGGCCCTGCGGTCCGTCTGTGTTTGGCCCTGATGCTTCAGAAATAAAAAATCTGTCTTCAAAGTGCTTAAATCGCCCATAAACACACTTTTTTATTCCTGTTTCTGGAAAGTTGACTTTGTGGAGATCAGACTGGCTCATTGACATGCTGATGAGATGCCAAACGTCTGATTGCTTGTTTTTTCAGGCTCCTTCCTGTTTCCTGGCCTCAGCAGGGAAACCCGACTTCTCGGAATCGAGGCATTAAATGTCTCGCAAGAACGTCTGGGGGGAAACCAGAAGCACTTCAGGGTCACGAGTCTCCTTGAGGTTGTTTTTTTATCCTCTCAAACAAAAACTCGATTCTTCTTTGTCCTCACAGCCTTTGGTCGAGGCACAAGTGGGAATATGAAAGCTCTGTAAAGACCCTGTGGCAGCAGCACTGGAGGATCTGCTCTTTTCAGATTAACACAGTAACTCACATTGATCCAGTGATTTCAGGTGATTGAAGAGCAGAGATCTAATTTCATTAAAGTTGAGTCATCCTGTAATAACCTTTTATTTCCTGATAAATGTTCATGAAATATTAACAATGAAAGTGCATTTGAAGAAAAGATGAACTATGAATTTAATAATCTGCTGGAGATAATTTCATTAATTCAGCCTGTCAAAATAATGAGTCACTGATCACGACCAGCCGGCTCGCCTCGGTTCCCATGAGGCTTTGCTGCGACTGCTGGGGGCGGCGGGTCATTTGTGCCGGTGCCAGGGGAGCACGTTTAATAACACAACAAATGTCGGTCTTCAAAACTCACAAAGCATCTTTAATATTCAGCGCTTCAGGTCTAATGGATGATGTGAGACTGAACAACTGGAAGCTTTCGCAGCTCATTTGTTGCATTTTGGCGTCAAACATCAAGAAAGTGTCTGATACCAAGTTTATTCAGAGCAGGTCGCGTGACATGAGAAGAGAGAAGTCGGGTTTGTTTGGGAACAATCTCTCCTCTGTCGCTTTTAATGTCTTTAAATTCATGTTTTTAAAAGTTAGAATCCCTGAAGCAGAGTAATTGATTATTTTTGGCCACTTTTTGGCAGCAGAAGCTGTAAACACAGCACCCACTAATTATTGTTCATTAACCTCGTGGGTTTTTTTTTTTTTTTTACACTTAATTATCTTTCTAATTTAATTACATGAAAGAATTCAGCAGTAAGACGATGTAGAGACGCTGGGCTGATACACATACAGATATTCTACCTGATATTTTTATTTTATTTTATTTTATTTTTTTAAAATCTCATATTGATCATTTAAGTGATCTAATAATTATAAATTATCTTACACTCTCTAAAAACACATTTTCAGATCAGCACGTATCCGACAACATTTACACCAACACGATCGACCTGTGATCAGCACGACAGGTTCAACGTTCTGCCTCTTCATCGTCTTTTGAACGCTGCAGCAAACGTCTTCATGACGGCAGGTGAATCTTCTGTGATGCACTTTGATCTCGTCACAGTTTTTAAGGTGTTATTCTATAAAAAGAAAGAAAACAGTGTGAATTAAGAAATAATCTATATTGAGAGAGTACGAGCAGGATGAGACTAACGGCATGAAGGCGAGAAGTTACGCTAAATTAAAACAACATCTTAAAATTGTGAGGACTTGTGAGTCTGTTGGGGATTTTTTTTTATATATATATGACACAGAAAACACCTCGGCTTCCCATCATGGATACCTTCTTCCCATCATCCTCACACCTCCCATTTCCCGTTCTGCTTCTGCTTAAAATAGACTCATGATGCCTGAGATAGATCTCCCACGTTCAGTATCCTTTAATATTTCTGTCCCGAGACCTTCCTCACCCCGTGACTCAGACTCTGCAGCCACGCCGGCTGCTCAGTGAGGCCGTACAGTGGCATTAAAAAGGATCAATACGTTACAGTAGTGAATGTAAAGACACCAGCGTCACGAGAAGCTCGGAGCGCCGCTCTGCCAGAGTTCTGGCATCCAAACGACACGAGCGTTTAATCTCTCGATTTTGATCCCCGAACAAACACTGGACGGTTGTTTCTGCTCCAACGCAGATGATAGTAGCGGTTTATTTTTAGGCTGATGGAGGATCTAAACTTGGAGCCGTTTGTGGCTCCCAGCAGGTGGAGAAACTCTGTGAGTGGAAACTCCTCTGAAGTGGTGCACAGCTGACGTGGTCTCCACTGTTGGAGTCCACCCACTGAGAGTGAGTAGTGTGTAGTGCTGGATGTAACGAGAGGAAACTGCAGGAATCAAATTGCAAACCGTTCGACTCAAACTAATCACGTACAGGGTTGTTCACGCCGGAGGAGAAGCTCAGAGAAAATAGTTTTTATGTTTGTTGTGTCGGTCGCTCGGCGCTGATTGAATGGATCGCTGTGACACTTTCTACACACATTCGTGTTGCCCAGAGGATTAATCTTACTGACTTTGGTAGAAATCCTGACTCTTCTTTGCACACATCGAACACAATTACTGCCCAAAACTTAGCTGAACATATCAGCACGTTTTCACTCCCAGCTTGTTAAATACAGTAGCTTGGCCCTGAGCTTCAGTATATAACCCTCTGGAGCTTTACATGTAAGACTCAGTGGTCTCGCACCAAAAAAATACTTTATTAAGTTTAGGCAAAAAACAAATACTTGGTTGGGTTCAGGCACATAAAAAAATACCTGATTGGGTTTAGAAACAACTAAAGGGAGCTTCAGGAAGTGACACTATGGCGTAATTACATCATCAAGAAAGAAACATATAGCCTCTGTACAGGATGCTCGTGTGATAAGCATCATAGTTGTGGTATAGAGGAAAGAAAAGGAAGGAGATCCGATTTTAAACCCTGTTTTTTTTTAATACTGTGTACCAGTGGACTCAGTGATGCTGCTGCTCCCTGCTATAACTGAAACAACCCTTTTCCCAGCATCCTCCGTCACCTGACCTCCCCCACCTGCCTACACACTTGTTTCCGATTTCCTCATCAGTCCTGCAGGGTGAGTGTACCCGTCCATCTCCATTTACTGGTTGCCAGATTGTCTATTGTGCTCACGCCTGAGCTCTCCAGCCTTCTGTTCTGCCAGCATGATCACCGGGCTGCCCGCTGGACCGCTGCCACACCTTTGGACACATATTTCTCTTTTATTCGCCGGTCTGATCTTTGACCGTGACTCACGTGTTTTTACCTTCCTGCCTGTCTCTGAGTCATGCGTCTGGCTTCAGACCTGTTTCTCCACTCAGCCACTGCAGAAATCCCGTGAATCATGGATCTACGGAGTCCACACAGCCATGTTAGCAGACCAGACCATGCTAATGCTAAACACAAAGAGCAGCTGAGGCTGAGTCACATGTCATATTAGGTTTTATACTAAACTGTGCTTCGTAATCATTTCCATCATTTTTCAAGCAGATATGTCAAATATTTGCTGGTTCCACCTTCTTGTGAGGGTTTGCTTTTGGAAATTATGATGAGAAATTTTAGTTTTTTGACATTTTTTAGACAAACAGATTAACTGATTAATTATGTAAACTATCATCAGTTGCAGCCCTGATGATGATGTTAGAGACGTTATTCTTTAGCTGCTCTTTGTACGATGTGGAGGAATCCCAGGAATGTTTTAAAACATTCAGCCACCAAACATGCCATTCCATCTCCACTCTTCCACTGCTTTTATTACTATTTTTCAAATCGTTTCCTTTTTTTTCTTTTTTGCGCAGGTTAACTTTGCTAACGCTGGCTGGCAAATGATAACATTGCTAACACTAGTTGTTAAATGTGAACATTTACACTACTAAATCTAAACTCAGACATTTGGGGTTTTTCCTGGCAAATTTTGGACCCAACAAACATTTAAAAATGTTTAATTCACAATCAGAATAATCTTTTTATGGAGAAGAGACACTTTTATTCTGCTCCTTTTTACAGGCTCTGTAGACTTTTTTTTTTTTTTTTTAAAAAAGACCTTTAAGCTGAAAGGTAACTTGTTTTTAACGTTTTTTTCATCATCCAAGATTAATTACGAGTGAAATGTACGAAGCAGGAGGAGAATATTTGATTAGAGTTGATGTCATTTCTAGCAAACATTAACCCGAGTGGAGCGGGCCGGTGCTGCTGTGTGTTAATGTTGGGTCATATAACGGTGGAACTTCGAGCTCCTGATATTTTCAGCGGTGATCACAAGTTCTCACAGTCCATCCTGAGGGGGACACCGAAGTCAACAGAACACATTAAACTTGGGCCGTGAATGTTTCACACAGTTTGTATATATTTCAGTGTCCCGGAGTGGATCGAGTGACGCTGACGCCTCGAGCCATGTGTGGCTGCTGTGAAGCTTCAGGAGGTTTTTATAGAGATTAAAACTGTTGCTTCTTAAATCACACGAAGATGAGATTGTTGAGGTGGTTAATCATTCTGTGAGCAGGGACGAGTCACACAGTCAGATGTAAGTGACTCAGAACATCATGAAGACAATAAATGAACAATAGAACAACGAGCAGCCAGAGAGGAGCCGAGCCGAGCCGAGCCAAGCCGGGCTGAGCCGAGCCGGGCTGAGCCGAGCCGAGCCGGGCCGAGCCGAGCCGAGCCGAGCCGAGCTGAGCCGGGCTGAGTGTGGGATCAGAACCAGAGGAAGAACTGGTGTCACAGAGAGAGGGCAAGAAACGAGAAGGAGGAAACAAAGAACTGGGTCAGTTCATGATGTCGTCACAGCGCCAAGTCGGGGTGTGTGTGTGTGTGTGTGTGTGTGTGTGTGTGTGTGTTTTTAATTTGATATCAAGTGACACAGCAGTGACAAATGTGTGAGTGTGGGAGAGGAAGTGTGACTGCATGACGTGTGATCCAGAAGTGACGCAGCACCACACACACTCTCATACGTACATACTGTACACACACACACACACACACACACACACACACACACACACACACACACACACACACACACACAGTGGAGGTCTTTGTGTTGGGACGTCAGCTCAGAAACACCCACCCTCTCTTTTTTTGTTGTTTTCCTCTCTCTCCAATTCAGATTAGCTTCATTTAACACAATAAAGTGCAAAAATATCCGATTGCACAAGTTAGAAACTGTGATGATGTAATGAGTCAGAAAACAAGAGAAGAAGAAACAGAGGCAGTTATCGTGCCTTCGTCTCCCGCTGCTGCATCCTTCATTAGTCAGCGTGCTGTTGATGGAGCATCCTGTATTAATTAGATTATCACCGTCATCCTCGTTATATTCATCATTGTTACCGACCACATCCGTCTATCTTATTCTGTCTGCGCTGGTCTGATTATTCAGATCTTTCACTTGGTTTGAAAAAGTCAGGTTAAAGCTGTCAGATAGATGAAGTGGATGAAAAAGAACAACATGTACCTCTCAGAATTATATTTAAAGACATTACATGTATGTATGTTCTTTCCCCCCCCGTCATTAAATAATCACTGTAAACCTTCTCAGAGCTGTTTCAGTGTGTTTGAATGTTGGATGATGATCTTCGATGCATCTCAGGACACTTTGTTCAGCTCACATCACGATTGCAGCCTCGTCCTCTGTCTCTCCATCTGTATCTGTGCTTCTCGGAGAAGACGTGGATGTAATCGGCGAGCAATCACCTGCACCTTCACCTGTTTACACTGACGACTCATCCTGGAACGCAACCGCACAGCCGGCCTTCGTCTCAGAATCAATAAGCAGCGCCGAGCACAAGCCGCGAATATGTACTTTTCTGCGTTTGGCGTGGGCGTGAGCACACGTGTGGGAGTCTGTCGACTTACAGTCGGCTATATTCATTTCATTTAAATCCTCCCTGACTTTGAGTTGCCGTGGTAACGCAGTGGAAAATGGAGGATGGCTGGCCGGGGAGATGTGTGCAGACACACGGACGCGAGCTGGTTTCTGCACTCGTTTGTATCAGACTTTAATGTTTCCTGAAGGAGTCAGTTTGTGAGATACAGCCAGCGTTTTTTTTCTAATAAGATTTTAAAAAATGAACCCAACAGAGTGTGAAGAAACATGATGTCACAGATGTTTATGAGTTGTGGAGATGTCTGCTGAAGTTAGCAGGCTAACCAGCTAGCCACAGCCAATCCTGTCTCATAGAACCACTGATTCAGCTGGGATGCTAGCTGTTAGCTTCACAAAAAGATTAAGTACTCACAGAAAAACACGATCATACACGGTCTGAATTTCTGTCTTTAACCAAACTAAGACAAGTTCAGTTGTCGTGTTGACTTACCGTAGAACACACTTCATTCAAACTCGACATCTTAGTCAACAGCATTATAATTGTTTTCAGTTGTTATGCATGAACTTCATCCTCGTTGAAAGCACTTCATAAATTTGGCTCTAGGTTTTACACAGCCCTTCAGCGTTGGCGCAGGCTGTCCCAGTAACACTGTGACATTTTTGTGGTTTGGAAAGAATGAATAAAAAAGGTGTGAAGGAGAAGGAGGAAGAATTCAAAGAGAAAACAACAAACTGTTTGATGGGTAGGACGTAGAGAGAGAAATTCACGCTAACTCTCAAAAATGATCCACGGCCATTATTTCCGAAGTGTAAGATGTTCGAACATGAACTAGGTGTGCAGTCTGGCAGGAATCGGAGTGTTTTATAATGCAGTGTGAGCCTCACATGTGTGAATCATGAGGTCAGGTGGCTGCAGATTGATGCTGTCTTGCCTTGATGATTTCTGATACCTCCTTACAATCTGTGTTTATCAGACACCTCAGACGAGATCAGCTCGAGTGACGCATGCATGGTCCGATTTTATGTCGAGGGGTAAAAACATTTTCATCTACTGGCAATAAACAGTCTCTTGCTTTATCTTATCATTCTTCAGTAAAAACGAGGACTAGATTCTTATTTATTTTTTTGATTTGCCAGTTAATTTAACATCTCAGAGACCCTGAAGCCTGAAGGACTGCAACAGCTGAAGAGGGTGGTGTGTTTACTGGGGAAACTACAGATCACAATCCTCTTTGTTGTGATCAACCTTAAGCATCTGAGGCGAAACTGCAAAGCACATTTACATTTCAGGAGATGCATGTTAGGCAGTGGTGTCGGGTATTAATTTACACATGCAGGAGCACAAATAAAGCTTGTACATAAAGTGTAATAAAGTGTGATTAACATACTTTCTGATACATCGACACACGTTATGCAAAACACAGTGTCATGGATTTCAAAGAAAACGCATCATCTGTGTATGTGTTGGAACTTCCTGAATAAATGAAGGTCAACTTACAGCACAAAGGAAGCGAGTCTCCTCATCTGTACATGAAGATAACACTGATCTGAGAAATGGTCCAGGTCAACTTTTGACATATCTGAAAATATTGTCATAACACTGGATATATGAGAAATAATTTGCGTTGCATAAGGGATTTAATTTTGCAGCGATGCCCTGGAGGTTACATAAAATCATGACTATTTAAGAGAAATACTAAATCAGAACAGACCAACAGAACACTCATACATATATATTACAGTATTTATCAGTGAACTAACATTTTTGTCAAAGCCTCATACAGACCAAAACATAAAATGCCGTCCTTCACAGTGTGAATGTGTTTTTTTACACTGACAGCTGAAATCGAAGGTTGGAAAGACAACAGTGGAAGACACAGGTGACATCACATCTCATACAACCACCGATCAAAACTAGATTTCAGGCTGATGTGTCTCAGCTGCCGTTCGAGCACCTTTAAAGTGGCAATTTATTTATTTTGAATCGTGCTCCTCAGCACGGCGATCAGCACAGAGTGAACCTCCTCTGCACATTTATAAGGCGTGACCGTGGCTCCATGACAGAAAAGAGAGCAAATGCTCAAGTATCCTAAAAACAAAACACCGGCTCTCAAGACTGAGACAGACACTATCACCTGACAGTGGAGTTCATCCTCTGCTTCATGGAGCTTTTTAGCATCTTTAAGCTGATTGTTTTGGTTTTCACGACTTCTAACTGTTCACTCTCATCTCTCTTCTGACTGCCAGTAAGAGAAAAAAGTTGATAACCAACTTACTTGTGTCCAGTGGCAGCAAACATGACTCAGGATAACTTGTAGTAGCTTTTGTGATACGTTTTCTTATGTAGCACCATCATGAGATCAAAATTTGTCATTCTCAGTACCGTCAGGTGTAGTTTGCGTTTGAGCTAATATGAAGTGAAAAGATGGTGAACATGGTAAAAAAAAAAAACTGCCAAATGTTAGTGTTTTAGCTTCCTAATCATAAGCACAGAAACATGCTAACACACAAAACAAAGATAGTAAACACAGTAAATATTAAACCTGCCGAACATTAGCATCTTAGCATGCTAACACACAAAACAAAGATAGTGAACATAGCTCCAGTAAACAATATAGGCTACCAGCTAAAGGGCAGTATGTTAGCATTGTCACCATGCGTATGATAGCACGCTAACGGACCACACAAAGGTGGTGAATATAATTAAAAGTTATACCTGCTAAACATGAGCATGTTAGCATTGTCATTGTGAGCATGTTAGCATGCTGTTGTTAGCATTTAGCTGAGGCAGTGCTGTAAAGACAGTGTCACAGAGCAGTTAGCATGTCTGTAGAGTCTCTCAGTCTGTTTCTACCTCTACAACATCTGTCTCCTTGAAAAAAAACTTATATGAGCAATCTTAGAAAAAATAAAACTGTGAACTGTATGAAAGTGTCCGAGGCAAAACACACACTGAATGAAGAGACCCGAAAATGAATGAAAGCAGTGTTTTTATTAATCGAGGCTGTTTCTCAGTGTAAGGCTCTCAGGATCAATGACCGGTCGGTTAACAAAAGAGAGTAAAAACACATTCAGAGATGAACTTCCTGAATCCTTCAAACCACCAACGCACCAAAAGAACCAATCCAGTCCAAACGGAACATCTGATACAAATTCAAACATAATGTTATAAGTATTCTCACCTGTTTATGTGAATCATTTAAACCAGACCTATTCAACCGGTGGCTGGTGGGCTAAATGTGGCCCTTCAGCGACCTTGTTCTGGCCCGTTCTGTGAGTGATTCTGATGTTCTAAGATTGTTGCTTCTGATTTGATCGATCACAGACAATAATTTATTTTTTCAATGTTTTCATACACAGATACATCTTGAAGAAAACTCATTTAAAGGGGAGAAATGTATCAAACGTTTGTAAAAGTCAGCAGACAAAAATCTTCCACCATCGATTCATTCTCGTAAATAAAGTATCACAGTTCAGTTATGGAAAAAAAAAAAAGCCAAACAATGAAAAACATGACTTTTGTCAGACCGTCTTTTTCTCATTCATCATCTCAGGAAACTGAAATCATAAATATTTGGAACTATTTGATTTATATTCACTCAGGAGAAGAAGCAGTGGTTATGTGACATACATGCAAGTTTGTACATCTATGTTTATGAGGACTGTCGCTGATATGATGAAGTAACAACAAAAGGTGAATAAATGTCCCTTTAGTTCGTTCATTAACTCTGAAACCAACTCTGAAAAGTTAAAAAAACATCCAAACTGTCCTCACAAAGACAGACGCACAAGTAAAGACACACATACACAAACATCTCAGCAGGTCAAATCAATTTGGAAATCTATAAAACATATTTTATTATTGCTAAACAAAATAAAAACATCATTTAAATAACCCGCTGAAGCTGCACCAGCATGAGCTTTTTCTCTTGGCTTCGCTGATATTCAAGTTATCAGGAGACACAGAAGCAGAGCTGGACGATCGAGTTCGGATCATTTCTCACAAACAAACAACGTGGAAACAAAAAGTCCGTTGAAGAAATTCAAGATCGTTTCAAGCACAAGAAGTTAAAACCTGAAATCAAGTTTCAATTCCAAAATGAACCTTAAAGGAAAATTCTGTTTTGTAACAACATCGTACTCAGCAAATTAATAACTGAGATCTGGAAACACGGTGACGTCGAGTCTGACGATCAGACAGGTTGTAAACAAACTTTGGGAACATTTGTATTAAAGAGGTCATATTCTGCTTTTGGGTTTTTACTTTTCCTTTATTGTTTACTGTGAAACGTTTGTACGCGTGTAAAAGTTCTGCAAAGTGAAAAAGAGGAGTCGAGCCTTTACTTCTGTAACTTACATGCATCACTATATAACAGCTGTTATATAAATATATATTTTCATATGTTTATTAGAAAATATATATACTCTGATATATACTCGTTATTTTAGATCACACTACCTTGCTCGGCATGACCCGCCCTGCTCTGCCTCTGATTGGCTACATCCTGCATGTGCAGCTCTCATCAAAGATTGAACAGAGGCGAGATGTCTCACTCTGTGGCGAAAACAGAGTGTTCAAGACACAGTGAGTAAAGGGACGCTGCAGCCATGAACCATGTCAGGAAAATTATCTGTTTTTTGGAAATGAAAGTATGTAAACTTATTCTACTAGGATCCCCAAATGAAAGTATGAATCTGAAAATTGGCAAAGTATGACCTCTTTAAAAAGGTCTTTGTTCGTTTTTCATTATTTTCCATGAATAGGTTGAATCACTAACACACACTGTTACAGTCATATTGATTATTACACTATTTATTTGTCATTTACTACCTATTCATTCGGTGCTGTATGCCTCTTACTTTGGTGTTTACAAGTCTGAATTTTTAGTCGACACAGACATTAACGTAGCGGTCGCTAGGTCGGACCAGGTAGCTTAAATTTTGTCACGTGGACTTCTGAAAGTCAACACATACCCCATGATTCACAGCCGCCATGACACCATGGATGAATTATGGGTGCAGTCACTTAACCAGAAGTAGCTAATAAGTCGCTAACCCTCATTCTTAGAGCGAATGCTACACGGTATCATTCATTCATAAAGATCAAGCTTAATGACTTTATCAAGTGATTTATTTGACCGCTCAGCTCATATTTTAGACCGAAGTTAACCAAGTTCTGGTTCTGGTTCTGGGCTGGTGCTGGTGCTGGTGCTGGCTCAGAGTTGGTTCAGCATGCAAACCTTTTATTGAACTGGCTTGATTTCACAAAAGCCATCACAGAGTCGATCGTTCAGTCGCTGTACATGTCTCCCATTTCTCAGCATCGCCAGGAACAACTATGGCTGACAACATTAATTGAAACATTGTCGCCTCAGATCTTGAAAATATTTTGTTTATTTGTGCTGTAGGTGAGTCAGAGCACGCTGCAATAGCTCTGGTTCTAAACGACGTGATTTAATTCCAGAAGTGGCACCGAACCAGCACCAGAAACACCTTGGTTCACCTTATGACTTTGGACTGACACATGCACAAGATCATACTTTCTGTTAATAAAACTACATTCACTCTCGTAACTTGTCTTAACGTTAGTGACGCAGGAGACATAAGTCACGTCACATGATGCAAATCAACACCACTAATTTCTTCAGATTTTGCGACGTGGCCTTTTCTAACTGGGCCCAATTCACTACAGACTGTATGAAGCAGAAGCAACATTTTTATCTTCCGACTTCCTTTTACTTGTTTCTGTGTTCCCAGATTTTAGCCGTTAACATGCTGATTACAAAAACTACAAAAATGAAACCCAAGCTGTCATAAATCAGAGTAATCCTTTAAGGCTGAGGACACAAACAGAGCAGAGAAACAGCAGTGCAGTCCTGATTTTAACGTCCATGTAGGACGTCAGCGAGCTCTCCCTCGACCCGCTCAGTCTTCTATAAAATCACTGCAGAGACTCCAGAGTTCAGAGTTCAGGGGTCGGGCAGGGCGGCAGAGTCGGCAGCAGTCTTTTAAGCGCAGTGAGTCTTTCAGTCTCATCGTCCTCGTTTTCACAGACGACGTATGTGAGGATCCACGGACAGGAAGTGACGCAGCAGCAGGCTTTGTACAGACACACACAGTATGTACAGTATAAAAAGAGGCGGAGTCTACAGGCTGGAGGAGAACCTTCGAACAGCAGAAGGCACCTTGATGGATGGACTTTGTCATGTTTGATCGTCTCTTGACAACCGGTTTGGTTTGACTGGTTTGAACTGAAACAAGAACTCACACAAACTCAACAGTTGGCTGATTATGTTTAAAAACAAGCCGAGGAGAGGTTCAGAGCTGCAACCATTTGTCGATCGATTGATTAATCACCAACTTTTTTTGTAATTGATGAATCATTTCAGTGTTTCTTTCAGCAAATTGTGCTGCTTCCATCCTCTGTATTATCAGAATTTGATGATTTTTTGGGGGGTTTGGACTGCAAATGAAGACACGTCAGGACATTTTATAGACAACATTATTAAATGATTGATTTAGAAATAATCAGCAGATTAACAGATGATGAAAATATTAAGAGTTTTCTCAGTTTTCTCACCTGCTTCTCGACATTTCTCATACAGAAGCTGATCGCTGCCACACCAGAAACACAGACGAGGATCAAGTTTGTTCTGACTTCAAGTTATTATACGTTATAATATATCATGTTAGAACAATAAACTGTTTGTTTGTATGACAGTAAACTATTCACCTTGTTATGATGTCAATCATTTATGTTACACCATAAAGCGTTTCACTTTATAACAAAACAGATCTTGTCTTAACATGAAAATAAGCTGATTTCACATTGAAAAAAGGTTATTTTCAAATTAAAACAAGATGTTTTTAAGTAAAAACAAGATATTTTCAAATTAAAACAAGATATTTTCAAATTAAAACAAGATATTTTCAAATTAAAATAGATATTTAAAACTAGATGTTTTTAAGTAAAAACAAGATATTTTCAAATGAAAACTAGATATTTTTCAAATTAAAACTAGATATTTTCCAATTAAACAGGTTGTTTTCTTGTAAAAACTACATTTTATTGTTATATTATCATGGTATGTCATGAAACGTTTCATGTTATTACAACATAGATGATGTTGTAACATTTCACAATAAAACCAGATGAATAGAAAACCTCCTTGTTTCAACAGCATCAGCCATCATGTTTTATTACAGCAGTGAGTTGAAACGTTTCACGATATGACCATGAAAAATATCTACAGAAACTTCTCACATTTTCACGTTGCTGTGTTTTTCTGGCGTGGCAGCCGCCTGCTGTTGTCTCACCATGTTGATAGATCTGGTTTGTGGCGAGTTCTGAGTCTTTTGGTTGAAAGAAATGCATGCTGGGATACTTCACACATTAGTCAGCGCCAAAATCCTCCAGGATAAACTGACAGAGTGAGAGGAACTGTCACACTAACAAATAAAAAACAGTCTGCACGGCTCGACGCCACGAGAGGCGAATAAGAAAATATCTAAAGGGACAGTTAAAGGGTAATTTCATATATTTATTAACCGTTATGTCCGACATCAGCTGAGTTTCAGCATCATATTTACCAGCGGGACAAGAACTTGGTGTCTGGTTTGAGTCTACAGACCTAAGAGGACAGCCGGTGGTGCATTCAGAGGTATTTCATTTTAATAGCTTAAATCAGAGGCCATATTGTTTGAGGAAGCCATCGAGTGCGACAGGACCAGCTGAGGCATTTCACTGCAGCGATGAACAGACCAGCATCAGTCTCAGTCCGACCGACCATTTCAACTAAACGCTCCAGTTACTCTTGTCACTTCAACTCCAAACTGATGTATTCATACTGCACCTATTTCCTGAAACTGGAGGGGTTTTTGTTAATAATAAAAAGATGTTATGATTAATGTTTCTGCAAACCACAGAGACATCCACGCGTACGTGTCGTAGGCTACCAACTGTATCGACATTTGTACAAAACTCAGGTTCGGATTTCATGATTTAATTTGGGCTGCATATCACATCAAGAGGAGCAGTTTGATGAGGACGGAGGCTGGTAATCAGAGCATGAAAGTGATTTAACTCTCTGAGTTTCTGTCAAATGAGATCGAACGACAGTTTCATGTAAAATAACTCGATCTCATCAGTTACGTCTCAGAAACTGGCACTGAGGCGAGAAGAGTAACTGGAGCCGCGATGACACTACGAGTCGATTGTCTAAAGGAATCCAGAGCTGAAAAAACTAAAAAATAATAATACTATCGATATAAAAATATCTGCAGATGTCGACAACTTCACGTCATCACCAGTTCAAAATCAAAACATCGAAGAGAAAACAAAAAAAACCACACGAAAGGAAACAAATTAAAAATAGAGCTTTTATGTGAAGTTGGTCACAGTCGATGAGCTGAAAGTCACTGGTTTGATTCCCTGGACAAAAGTAAAGAGATCGAGGAATGCTCAGTCCTCCCTTAGTAACCACTGTCACAGTGCCCTCCAGCAAGGCACTTTTACAGCAGGCGATTGTTCCAGTGGAGCTGCGGCAGCTCCCACATCAGTAACATGGACACGTGTGAGTGGATCAGTGTGAAAGCAACAAAACAAACAAACTCAGACGAAAAAGAGAAAAAAACAAAACAAAACAAACATCTGTTCATCTCGTTCAGGACGACAGCCGGTATTTTAAATAACATTAAACTTTATGGCTATGCTGAAAATATACATTCTGACATTTAGAGAAGGACTATCTTAAAAATACAAATGTGCAAAAGTTGTAAACAAATGAGATCCTGTGTGTGTGTGTGTGTGTGTGTGTGCGTGTGTGTCACAGCCTGGTGGGCTCCTCGTCACTGTCGCTGCAGTTACCACAGCAGTCCTGCAGAGGGAGGCAGAGAGCACAAAGTCAACTTGAGATGCATGTATTTACCTCCAAGGTGCCAAAGAGGTGATGATTTGACCCGTTTGTTTGTTTGTTTGTTTGTTTGTTTGTCAGCAGGATTTACACAAAACCACAATCCACAAATGAATTTCTTTTTAACATTTTGGGACAAAGTCACAGAACGTCTTTTAAGGCTCGGTGACTGTGGGAAAGCAAAGTTCTGGCTCTTCCCTTTGTTTTGTTTTTCGAGGGTGCGTTCACTGACCTGTCGGCCAAACAGCCGCTGCAGGAGTCCCTGTTTGGGTGGAGGAGACGGCTGCCCTCTCCAGTCCAGGTCGGGAGGAACCGTCCCGTCCTGGTAAAAAACATTCAGCTCTTCGAAACACTCCGTCTCGATCATCTGCGGGAACAACACACCACATTGTGCTCTTTCTATCACACACACACACACAAAGACACACTCTGCAGGATGTGTGTGTCGTTTGTGATCGCATGTCTCTGACCTCGTCCTGCCAGGGGATGGAGACGCTGCCTGTGGACACTTTGCTGTAGAAGGACTCGTCTTTGGGCTCCAGCTCCACTCCCTTCACCGTGGAGAACTGCTCGATGTCCAGGACGTCTTTGCAGTAGATGGCCTGCGGCTGCAACACATGAACCTCTACGTTAAATCATTTTCCATTTCAGCTGCATGACTAACACTCAGGAGCCTGGAGAGACTTTACAAAAGGGTTTTACTGAAGTTTAACTGTAACGACGTGAATCTTACAGGATATGAACGCGTCCTTCCTGTGACTCTGTGTCTGTATACTGTGGACTTACATCAGGAATGAAGGGCGCCTGCAGCATGCCGGCCTCCAGCCGTTTGAAGTTGATGGAGCGGAAGATGTGATGGGCTTTGACCTCGGAGGCTCCACCTCCCAGACAGCCCAGCCTCTCAGCCGGATCTTTGGCCAGAAGCTGGGAGGGTTAAAAAAAAAAAAAAAAAGAAGTAGTATATAACAAACAGGCAAGGAAGTGTGTCAGGAAGTGTTTTGAAACACAGGTGTACTATTATATTATGGTCAGATACGGAGCAGATGGCAGCTACAGACCGCTCCAGCATCCACCCACCATTTTACAGAGGGACTTGGCGTCCTCGGAGAACTTGCTGGAGTACTCCTCCTCCACCTCCCTCACCAGCCGCTCCACTTCCTCCCTCTTGATCTTCTTCTTCCTCTGCTGGAAGGGCGACTGGCCCTCGATCATCTCGTACAGCAGGCAGCCCAGCGCCCACCAGTCCGGGCTGAAGGTGTAGCGCTCGTTTTTCACCACCTCCGGAGCTGCAGGAGAGACGGAGGAGATTCAGACACCCGGGATCTAGTTTCTCCCACCGATCTACTTCTTGTTTTTACTCGTCAGGGGTTACTCACACATGTAGCCGACAGTTCCCACTCGCCCCTTGATGGTCTGTCCCTCCGGAACATGAACCGCTAAACCCAGGTCTGATATCCGGATGTGGCCTGAAAACACACACACACACACACACACACACACACACACACAGAAAGGTCAGTAAGACTGGAGGAAAGATCAATCTAACTAATATCAGCATCTGACACTTAGAGATACACAGTATATATTTCAGGCTGATAAAATCTTGATAAACTTCTTTTTTAAAATACAAAGATGTTTTTTACAATACTTTTTAACTTTTACAGACAACAACTGTTTAAATCACCTTGATTCTGTTGTTTCCAAACTGACCAAATTCAGGTTCCGTCTTTAAAAAACATCCAGATATTTGTTGTCTGTTTCTAAGTGCTGTGTGTGTTTCAGTCCGCTGGGTTTTTAAAGGGAGATAAATCCAGCTCTACATAATCATTACACTCCTTCATCTCTCTGGGATTTCAATCATTCTTTTTTAATCAAGTCTAATTGTCTTGTGTGAATAAACTCCTTGGGTTCATATCAGGCCGGTCTGATGGAGTCACAGCGCCCTCTGCTGCCTCACAGCGGGACATTACACAAACTGAAGCTGAAATACAAACACTTGTTGACTTTACAGCCAAATCAGTTCTGCATTTAAGGCAGAAACAGCTTCACTTGATCAATGTCTTTCACAGAGCTGTCGAGAGTTTTTCTGTGATGCTGAGACTCACCGTGGTCGTCCAGCAGGATGTTCTCTGGTTTGAGGTCTCTGTGAGGTGAGAGAATAAAGAGCAGAGCTGATGAGACAAGAGGAAAGCGGTCAGACGCTGAGATAAAACATCCGTGAGTGTTGATGCTGACCTGTAGACGATGCGTTCTCGGTGCAGGTCCTCCAGCCCGCAGCAGATCTCTGCGGAGTAGAAGACGGCTCTCCTCTCGTCGAAACCCGCGTCGCCCATGTGATAGATGTGAAACTTCAGGTCTCCTCCGTTCATCAGCGTCAACACGAGGCACAGAGCGTCCTTCGTCTCGTAGGCGTAGGCTAAACTCACCTGGAGACAGAGCGGCGTCACGTGAGAGAGGAGACGAGGAAAACACCTGAATGTAAAACTGCAGACGTGACGAGAACGTGTCGTGATTCTCACCACAAATCTGCTGTTGACTTTCTCCAGGATCTGTTTCTCGTTGAGCGCCATCGACTCTCCTTTCCTCTTCTTTATCCTCTTCTTCTCCAGCTTCTTACAGGCGTACATCTTCCCCGTGGCCCGTACCTGACACGCACACACCTGCAGGGGGAGGAAAGAGTTTTAATTTAATTCATACTGTTTCATATCTGTAGCTTATGTTGTGATTTCACCTCAGTGAGAGCAGCAGGACCCTGGACAGGAAAACGATCTCCTGTTGTCAGAAATGTAATATCTTAAACTATTTCAACACTCAGTTTTTTGCAAAACCTCTTTAAACACATTTTATTTCGTGTGGGGGAACTTCAGAGGGAGGTAAAGGGAAGAAGAATAATTTTGGTTTCGTTATCACTGAAGAGGCTTTTGTGTACATTGAACAATGGAGAGCCAATCAGAGGGCTTTAATTCTGAACCAGGTGGAGTTTTTAGACCCAAAATAACTGGACAGCACTCAAGATGAGACAAAACTACAGCTGGGATCTCTCAGTTGTTGTCTCTGGCCTATTAAATATCAGAAAGTGATGAAAATGTGTCCATCTTCTCACCTGATCAACTTCATCCTTCATCAGTAAAACCTTCTCTACCTGCTCTGTTCGGTCTCTTCTGTCCAGCAGGTGGAGCTGTAACTCACAGACCGGTTTCAGTCTCAGATCTCAGGATTTGTGGCTCTAATGGGTCATAACGAGTCTAATCTGCAGCGGTGGGTGTCTGAGCGGTCTGTGGGGAGCCTGCATCATTAACTGACAACGAAACATTTACTTGCTCCAGTTTTACACTTAGATCCTGTTAACGTGCTTGAAGTGGAACAAAGATCTGAAGGTAGAGCGTTTGATTTGCTCGAGGAAGAGAAGCTGTAAAGTGAGTTAAAGAAGGTTTTATTGTGACTCTCCTCACATCATTTATGATTTATTTACTCCATTTCCTGGAGAAAACACTGAGGCAGAACTCTCTCTTCTGACGGTAGATGAAGATTTACAGACAGCTGAAAAACACCTCAAAGAAAATGAGGGAAGTGTTCAGAGACGAAGAAAAGAGTTATCTGTTAAAGGTTTGTCTTTTAACGGCAATGATCGGTAGAGTTTGTTGAACAACAGACAGATCATGTCCACATATCGATGAGTTGTTCTGATTTGTGTTAAAGTTTTACTCACCTCTCCAAATCCTCCTTTTCCTAAAACTCTGTACTGTCGGAATGTGTTTTTCGTCACCGGCTGCCTGTCGGACACAAACAGAAACACACACTGTAACACACACATACTGTAACACACACTGTAACACACACATACTGTAACATACACACCGTGACACACACTGTAACACACACACACACACACACTGTGACACACTGACAAGTTTGATTCAGTTCAGCTGCCTGACTTCTTCAATCAGTCCATCCAGGAAGTTGTAACGCTGCGATCACTAATCCACAAAAAAGTGCCACAACATCATGGTGATTGCTGTGTGTGTGTGTGTGTGTGTGTGTGTGTGTGTGTGTGTGTGTGTGTGTGGCTGCTCTGAGGCAACTTTGATGAAGTTTACAGATAAAAATCACAAAAAAATAAATAAATACGCGACCACTAAGAGGAAACCACACAGAGTTTAAACGGCCTCGGGACATCTCGTGTCGTGTTTTTGGAAAACCAAAACAAGTATTTTTAGCCGAATCCTGATGTTTTATGATGATAACCGAGCGATCCTGTGCCAAAACTGAACCAGAGCGTGAACACAACGTGGTGACGAGAGAGAAAGTTTTAATTCATCTTCAGTTTTGAAGACATGTTCTTTGCCAACGTTTATTCTGCCGACGGAGTTGGTCTTGCACCAGATTTTGGGAATTCAGTGACCCTGTGGTTTGTGAAAACTTCTCTGAATCTCACTGGATGAACAGAAACATTCAAGGTCATCAAGTTCACACAGTTCCTGGAAAGATGACATGCCAGAAATACTTTGAGCTGGTGGGCAGGAGGACACGCAGACGCTCCATCTGTCTCCACCTTCTCTTTGTTTCGCCTGGTTCTTGTTCTCGATCTCCTCTCTGTCGTCACCGCGTGGATTCGGGTCTGATCTTATGTGTCCACGTCACAACATGGAGGATCTCCGTGGGATGGACGAGCTCGTGATGTGGGTTCATCAAGCCTAAACACTCCGGTCCGCTGCAGGCCGACTGTGTTCACAGCATCACTGAGTCTGGGAACCAGCGGCGCTCTGAAGAGACCCGACCCGGATAAAACTCTCTGTCTGTAAACAAAGCTCATCAAACTCATAACAGCCATTATTCTCATGACGGACTTATTTCTACCGCAGCAAATTAACAATTATGTGATTTGGCGCTGAACTACAGGAGACGACAGTGTGACAACAACAACTGAGATCCCAGCTCATCCTGGGAATTCTCATCAGAACCTAATCTGCTGAGCGGATCAACTTTTTTGGCTGCTGCAGTTTTGATCCAGTTAAGCAGCAATTTGATCTGTTATTTTCTCCATGAACTGATGAGCTGTTTGGTCTATAAAATGTCACATAACAAGTCAGAGATATTCAGTTTAATGTTGCAGAGGAGTGAAATGATTTAAGCATTAATAATTCAGATGATGGGACATAAACTTGTATAATTATATGTTATTGGTCTGTAACTAAATTTAGTTGCTCAGTAAGTTTCTACCTTTGATGAACGCTCATTCAGAAGTAGTGAGGATGTTCAAATACTTCATTACTGTACTTCAGCAGGTGCTTCTGTGTCTCTTTAACTTCTCCTCTCTATATCTGAACACAAACATCTGAACTTTCTCCTCCTCACATTTCAAAACAGCCTCGTTATTTCCCAACATCACAACACTGATTTAAACCTTTCAGCAGACGCAGCGAGACGAAACAAAGCCGTAAGAAGCCGTAAACAGACAGAGAGGGAGGCTGGACTGTGGAGAAAAGGCGTGTTAGTGTCTCGTATCTGCAGAGAGTTTCTGATTTTCTCTCTTTGTTGCTGCTCGGGACGCTTTACCAACCCAACATGTGTCTATTTGACGTCCTGGGAATGAGACTCAACAATCAACTGTCTTTGTGGTGCGTTCAGGAACAGCTGGGACAAATCCTACTGATTCTACCTTGAACTTTAATAGTCCTCACTCTGATACTCTGAGGGCATTTCTTACTGGAGTAAGAACCTTCTCCCTGTATTGTCTGAATCACAGCAGGATCACTGCTCTCAGTTCTGCAGTTTTTGTTAACTGTGAAACTTTGCCGTTGTGCAACTTCAGGCTGCCCTTCTGAAACATGTAGCGGTGACATCACCGTGACGCTCATCGATTGCATTGTTCTCACCCCAGTAACCCCTGAGGAGGTGAGGACACCGAGGGGAGGAAGGAATGAGGCAACTCTCCGAGCATGTTGTTACTGGTTACTGTGGTGGAGTTTAGAGCTAATGTAGCTGCTAAATGAGCTGTAAGTGCTCTGAGTGTTTGTGTGTGTGTGTGTGTGTGTGTGTGTGTGTGTGTGTGTGTGTGTGTGTGTGTGCAGAGACACTACATTACACTGATGCACATCAAAAGAGAGCAGAGAAGAAAAGAAGAAGGAGATGGAGATGAGACGAGGAGGTTGTGTTAAACTCTACCTCTCCAGCCACTTCCACTGCAGGAACCGGTTGTAGTACATGCTGTCGAGGTAGTCTGCGAACGGCGCCACGCTCAGGTAGTCGTGGATCAATCTGGAAGAAACGCAACACACAGAAGTCTGAACATGCTGCAGCAAATCAGTGTCAGACCCAAGATTCATTCGAGTTAGTCAATTAACTGTTTAGTGTGTTGAAAGAAGATCAGGAACGCTTTTTAACTGCTTCTCCTTTTCCTGTTTTACATCATTGTAAATTGAATAGTTTGGGCGGTTTAAAGGTTTATTAAAGACTTCAGCCTGAGCTCAAGACAACGAATGAATCCACTGTAAAAGTCAACAATAGTATAATAAATTATCATATGAATTGTTTGTTTCAACAGGAAGCTCGTTTAACAGCAGATCTGTGCAGATAACTCACTGAATGACGGTGAAGAACTGAAACAGCGAGTCAATAAATCATTTAGCTGCTCGACAGAATCAATCAGCAGCTGTTTTGATACTTGATTAATAATCTAATTCATGTCTCAAACAGAAATCTCTCCAAAAATCCCCCCAAAAAACAGAATCTCACTCGGTGTTCCTGCTGGTGTTCGTCTCATGTGACAGTGAACGAAATGTGAAGACGTCACCATGAAACTGTACAAATCAAGTGACTCTGGGTCGATCAATAATAAAGAAATGACTGGCTGCAGCCTTAATACAGACTGTTATTACACTATACATGTGACGCGTGTCCACTCGTGTTCATGTTTTGACAGAACTGCCGATGACATGATGAAACACGAGCGAGTCAGTGAAGTGATTTTTGAAGTTTGCTAACTAAATAAATCAGCTCCAACCAACAAGACCGTGTTGGCCTGAAAATACTGAATCAAACAAAAAAAAGAATGAATTTGTAATTCAGGAGTTGTTTTGTCAGACGTTAAATCTGAAATTCATCCAAGTATTTGTAGACGTACAGGATTTAATCATCCTCTGAAAAAAACAGAAGCTTAACTGAGGTAATATTGTGCTGCAGCGAGCGAGGAACAGGAAGGATTTACTCCTGATATGAATCCACTGACATGTGAAACTGTCCTGATGAAGGTCACTGTCAGACACACTGAAGAAACGATAGTTGCTCTTATAATCAATATGTTGCTGACAGGAACAAAATAAACAACCCTGAGATGAAGAGTCACGATTCTACATTACAACTTAATTGCAGTTTGATTAACTTTTTAGGGACAAAAACTGCAGGAAATCATCAGACGTATCTGTTGCAGGCGGAGGAGAACAAACCGAGCTGGTTTCTGTTCTTCGGTGCAGCGAACTGTCTTGTGCTTGATGCGTCTTGAAACACAAACTGGCCTCCGCTGCCTGACGCCCACGCGACAAGCAGGAACAGAGTCGCCAGAGGATGTTACTCAACGTGTGAGCGATTGTTTGTGGAACCAAGCGTGAACTCTTCCTCATCACAAGACAACAAGGCGATTTATTCTCCAGTATTTCTCTTAAAATTCGTCTGTTTACTCTCTTCCTCTGTATTCTGCTTCATCACAGCAGCAACAAACTTCATCAGAAACCGTCTCGATGAGTTGGACTTCCCTGAGATAAAGTCAAACGAGATGATGTTACAGGTCTGAAGCCGCCCTGTCGTTAATCTCTCTCACGATATCTGAGACGATAACAGAAAGAAATAAGGTTGTACAAAGTGAGGTGGCTGATGCATGCTGGGATACGTCAGTCACCCTCATTATAATCTATTCTTTGCAGGCAAAAAGAACTCGTGGGTGGTGACAGTGATGCAGTTCTCCTCTGGGCCAATCAGAACCAAGAGACTCACTCGGGTCACAAATTCGACACAGATGATGGATCATAACGATCCGGGCTGAACAACATGGTGTCAACAAGTGACACTGTGATTATTCTGACAGATTATTATAGATGATTAAATATTACATCACAGTTTTCATTGTCATTAAAAAGCTAGTGAACTCATGATGATGTGGCATCTCTGCAGCAACACAACTTTTCATTCAACTCAGTCCTGTTTTGATTATTTTGGGATTCATTGTGCAGCCACAGTAACGATTATAGATTTCATATTCTCTGGAAAAAAAAAATCACCGTTTCATCATTTCTAATAGATTTATTACACAACGCTACAGATGTATAGAAATCACATGAGCATTTTTATTCAGAAGTTTAATTGTATTTGTCCCCACAATGTCAGAACAGAAATAAAGCAGTTAAATAATATTATCGTGTCATGGTTTTATTGATTACGACTAGTTTAACGTCTTCTGGGTTCATCGTCCTGATGACGTCTGTGTTCTGCTGCTTTCTAATAACTCCTGATTTTCCGACACATTCGTAATGACGAATGACGTGAAATCAGAGACAACGTGATCAGAGTTAAACACCCGTGTTTATAAATCCCACTAATACACGGTCATTTCTGAGTAGAAGTGGTGTTTGTATCATAATGTCTCTTTTTATTAAAGAGAACAGAGACACTCAGTGAAACAGTGACGTGTTTAAGTGGCGGTTAATAGAAAAATTGGTTAATCGCTGTGTAACGACTTCAGGCTCATTAACAAACAACGAACAAACAATTCAGCTGTGTTTGATTTTAGCTCCAATAACTCGTCAAGTGGAGGCTCAGGACTCGTGACTTCACTTAGACTTTGAACCCCGTGACTTCAAAGAAACTGAGGTTTCTTCCGAAAAACCCGCAGAGCTTAAGTTCAGGTTCAGGTTCAGGTTCAGGTTCAGGTTCAGGTTCAGGTTCAGGTTCAGTCCGTCGAGCGTCTGCAGGGCATTTCTTCTGATCTGATTTCTTTGAGCGTTGAGAACAGAAACCTCACGGAGACGACGCTGATCACTGAGGCTCTTTGTATCTCATGTGAAACAAACACAATCTGTATGTTTCTATAATTTATATACTTGGGTCGCATTTTCTTTGGTTTGATCTCAGATCATGTTGTTTATCAGGTTTACAGTTTTCTATCACACGTGATTCTGTTGTTTCAGTTTAAGTCACTTTTATCACTCTCAGTCCTGTTGGTGAGTTAATGTGGTTTAAACCTCAGAAACTTCACACTGACTTATTACAAACGGACACATTTCTGTGGGAGCTCTTTCATTGGACAGTTTTGATGATGTCATCTGGTGAGAGTAAAATCTTTAATCAAAAATAAACAGAATATTTGAAGGTAAATGAAGTAAATAAACTCCGGATGATGGAGGTCACCAGGATGAAGATGAATCTACTTATTAATCCCAAAAGTTTAAAAGTGATCTCTGATCTCTCCTCCTGTCGGTAAATGACTTCAGATCAGATCAGAATCTGATGTGATTCTGGGTTTTTATTCCTCCTGACAGTCGGCTCTGCTCCCGACCTGCTCGCCCGCTACAGAAATGACGTGTTTATGGAGAATGTTGTTATGTTGCCGACACCGTCATGTTTTAATTTGGTCATCATTTCAGTGGCTGAACTAATTTATGTTGCATAAATAAATCAGGATTTACACTCTGATCTGTTGTTTCTCTACACATAAAATATGTATTATTTGCCAAATATTAAGTTATTTAGCAGAAGCAATTATTAGAAATTAAAACAACAACAATGTGCAACTACTGAATGTGAACGTCCTTATTTCCAGCAGTAGACCAAGACTGAGCGCTACATCTGAATATTTATGTTGGACCATAACAAAAGAGCACAGATGGGACCCTGCACGAGATCTTACTTGGTACAGTCCTTGAAGAGCTCTTTGCAGGCCTCCTGCTGCAGCCTCTCGGCACACTGAGCCATCATGGCCTCCTCCACCTCAGGCACGTGGTCCTCTGACTGCGCCACAGAAAAACAGATGAAGTCCAGGTAAACACGGTGACTCAACTCCGACAGCCGACTCACAGATGAAAGCCGGATGAACGGGGTTAAAGACAGAACGCTCTGCAGACTTCTGCATGTTCAGACTTGTATGTTCACAGATACAGACAGACTGAAGCACACGGAGAGACGAGAGGTATCAGGAAGAACAGAAGGAAACTTAAACCTGCAGACGTGAACGCTAAAGTCTCTTAGTAATAATATAAAAGACTGTTTTGTCTCTGTGCTGTTGGTGTGAAAGGTTCATCTTCAGGTGGCAATTTCAGATTAGAGGATTAGATTTCTCACCTCTCTAATTTCTTGCCAGGTTGAGCCACAACGGCTTGTTTTTTTTCTCCTTTTGTGGTGCATTCATGAAAACATGAAATGTTTTCTCAGAAAAGAAATTGAGATATTGCACGATTGACCTGGCTTTTCTTTTTTGCATGTGGGAGGAAACCCACACAGACACGAGGCGAACACGCAAAACTCCAAACAGAAAGGCCCTTAGTTTTATAAATGCAAAGTTGGACTGTGATGTATTTATATCACTACTTCTTTTAGAAGACAGGAGAAAAATTTAAACTTCAATAACAAAAAATATCAATGAAATAAACATTTACATCATGTAAAAAATAAGATGAATTTTGGTGTTTTCCTGGATTAAATAAATTGATGTTTAGCTGTTAATTCTCAGATATCAGAGTGTTCTTAATGCAGCATGAGAATAATGTTGCTTTCATATAAAAATGAAGTTGAGTCAAAGTGTGTAGATTCATCAGATTCTTAAACAGAAGCCAGCGGCTGCTCAGACGGTTGGAACGTGAAGTAAAAATGTATTTTTAAAAAATGTAGGGAAACACAGAAAGTGACAGAGGTCCGTGAACGCAGCAGCTACCTTTGGGTTGAAGTATTTGTCGACGAGCTCCTGACCGCACTCCTTCCTCTTCTCGTCCGGTGTCACCTCGTACTCCGCCTGCAGGGAGACACGGAGAGACAAGATGAGCCGCCGGCTGCTGCAGGAGCTCCAGCAGCTGAAACAGTTCTGGTCCAAATCCTTGTTTCAGGATCAGCTTCAGACAGATGCAGTTTACTCAACCCAGTGGCCAGAAGAAAACATCTGGGTTAAGGATTCTGTGCTGCCGAGAGGAAGCATGGGAGATCTAATCATTCAATATAGTGCACATTTGTAAAACTTCTGTTCAGTGAACAGTTCATTTGAAATGTTTGCTCTGAAATCTGTTTGTCCTGTAGGGAACTGGTCACACTTTATGTTGTCATTGATCATTAACTTATTAGTTTTTATTTGTAATGTGATTCCACATGGCAGTTGTCAGATATTAGAGAAATAAAAGTCACTTGCTACTTACTATATACTCAATAACTAAGTACTTACAACCTATTTAACTATGACTACTTGTTTAGTTAGTTTTTAATTAGCTTGGAATCATTAATTTGGACTTTTAGACATTTTGCACATTGACACAAACTGATCATGATGATATAATAACCATCCTGAAGGTCAGTAAACAATATCAACAGATTTCTCTCCAGGCCTCCACAGAAAACCCAATTTAAGCTTTAATTGAGGAGTTTTGGGCGGCCGGCTCCACACCCTGCACTACACCAACTGATACACCATCTCCTCCTCCTCCTCCTCCTCCTCCTCACATCCACCATCCCTCTGAGTGACTTGCAGTAAACTGAGCCTGACTGGAAAACACCAAAGTGCTTCCTCTCCCCGCTCACAGCGAGAGCCTGTAAACTAATGCTAAGTGACAGCGGAGACGGTTCAAATCTCATTTTCCTTCTCCATCTCGTCCTCTCGCAGAGTTCTCAGAGAAGAGACGGGAAGCGGTCGTGGGCTAAAAGAGAACATAATTGCTTCGTGTGCGAGTCGTATATCCGCCGGACGACTGAAAGCTTTGGCTGAGCTGGTCAGTCAGACTGGAGCCTCGCCGCCTTCGCTCAGACAACACAGAGAGGTTCATCAAGCCCTCGAGGCCGACAGCAAACAGCTGCTGACGAACATTCAGGACATGATCTCACTCATCGAGGGCAGATTAACACTCCTCGATACTGTCTGCGCCAAACTGTTACAGTGTTTAAACACTAACAACTGATGGTCTTTGAATCTGACATTTCTGGATACCAAATAAGAAAAACAGGCGCTTCTGAAGAAGAGAGCGCCGGTCTGACATCGGCTTCTACGCAGAGTGTTGCATTATGGGTTGTTTTAGCCTTAATGTTGCTAGGCTAGCAGGTTTTCATTGTTTGTAGTGTGTCTTCAAAAGGTCATCAGCCTAAAAGGTTTTAAGGAAACCTAGTAGAACCTGTTTCTTTGTTAATTTAATTGATTGAATTCAGGCCAATGACGCACTGCATCCAACATGTGCAGTCGTTTCATGGGTTCACGAATGAACTGCTGCAGCTACAAGTTAGATCTGGTCTGAAGAGCGTTAGAAGGGGCAGGGTGGCGTTACTGAGTCTGAGTCTGAGTATGTGGCAAGAAGTATATCATGTTTCACGTTCATGAGAGGAAAGGTCACGAACAGGTGAACGTTTTCACATATTCAGTGTAAAATCTGGATGGTTTGGTACTCAGATAATCGTGGTGTCCAGATGATGGACGCTCAAGACTTGATTGTGACTTTTCTTCTTAAGCCACCAGCAGCTTCTCATTTGTGGCTTTGAGTGAAATATCTCCACAACTATTGGATTAACTGCCATTAAATCTGGTTCAGATGTTCACGCTCCCCTGAGGATGAACGGTACATACC